>NC_087379.1:2572172-3172172 GCF_963675165.1 Halichondria panicea
AATAGATGCTGTATCTATTATGTTATAGATCTCAATACTCAATAAATACAATGCAAGAGAAAGAAGTACAATATAAATATAACCAAAAGTGCACAAATCGATACAACCAGAACAAAACCAATTACCTACTGGTTCATTGCGAATTTTGGCACAGCGATAGTGATACTACTCACTAAATTTGTCACACATGACCATATCCTCAAAAGAGTCCGGTCTCTTGCACATGCAGTATATTGTAATGGCAATGGTTTGTGGTGTTGGTCTTTTGGGCATCGCTTTCTTTGTGCGAGGGAACCGTGAGAGTTTTCCCTTCTCAAAGCACTTAATGAGATGTGCTCTCATTTTGGCCTCATCAAACACTAGAGAATCCACATTATCGTTCATAGCAGCGTGATTGCAGCAGCAATGCTAAATAGTCCGCAGTTGTTAGCACCCTCTTGCTGCTGGAGAGCCACCACAGAGCCCATTGCATTGAATTAATGGGCTATACACTTGTGCTATCTGGAGCTCAGTACTTGGGGAAAGCGTTATATGGACCTTTCCAGGTGCAGTCCACTTTCCCTCCCATTCGATGAGAATTGGCCATATTCTTTAGCATGACACTGCTGCCAACTGGATAACTCTACGACAAAAATGGTAAAAATTAAGCTAAAGTTTGCTATATAAAATAATACCTTCAAAGAGTTATGCTTGTTGTCATACTGCTGCTTCTGTTTTTGCTGTGCATGCAGCAGCAATGTTCTCCTTGGCATTGAGGTGACAGCGATCATGAATTTCCATCAACCTTCGGAGAATTCCATCCATGTCTTCTCCGTCTTCTTCATTTTCAGTCTCCTCTCCACTCAATTGGTCAGCATCTCCTCTATCTTCTATAGCGTCGGCACCATCTTGTTGATCCATATCAAAAGTAACAGCTTTCCGCAGGTGGCGATTGAACATTAAGAAAAAGGGTGTGTACTTTGATGACGCCTACAATCAAAAAATAAAAGCATGCATGATATAATAATTAAAATTTTACCTGTTTTGATATGCGATAGGCATAAACAGCAGCAGAGAGATGCTGATCCCAGTCATCAGTACTAGAATCGATTACCTTCTTGAGAGTGTTCACTAGAGTCTGGTTGAAGCGTTCATCAAGGCCATTTGTTTGTGGGTGGTAAGCACTTGATACGCAGTGCTGTATGTCAGTCAACTGAAAAAGTCGGGTGTTGATTTCGTTGACAAACTCTCTTCCTTGGTCTGATTGAATCACTTTTGGCCACCCATACCTGCAAAATGTGTCAAACAGAAATTTTGCTACACCTTCTGCTGATTTTGATGGGAGTGGGGCAGCCTCAGGCCACTTAGAAATAGTCTGAGAGCGTGATAATGTACTTGTTTCCAGAGCTTGTTTCAGGTAGAGGTCCTACTAAGTCAATACCAACTCTGTACCAGACCTTTGTCACAGGGATGGGATGTAGTTCTGCTCTGGGCTTCTGCAGTTGGTGATTCGTTCGTTGGCATTTGTCGCAGTGCTTGCAGAGCTGTATGACGTCAGCATGTAGGCCTTTCCAGTAGAAATCCTGAGCAACCTACATGCATGAAACAGATATAATTATACTTTATAAGATATGATGATAAATATACCTTTCCATAGGTCTTGTCTCTCCCAAAATGCATTCCATCCAGTCCATCGTGGCACATGTTTAGTATCCTGCTTTTCTCCTCTTGCTTCACCACAACTCTTCTCATTCTATGCATGCCAGTGCTGTCCTTCTCAAGCAGGTATAAGCATTGTTGCTGCAGAGCATATCTTTGAACTTGACTTTGTCTCTTATACTTCTCTTGTCATTAGTGGAAAGCCCGTCTCTGTATTTCTTGTGGCCAGCATTGCTGGCAGCAGTCTTGTACAGCAGTATGTCCTCATACTCTTGTTGAGTAGCCATTCTGATTGCTAACAGTCTATACATTTCTCATGCACTCGCACGTACTCTTATACTATAGCCTTGACAGGTTTTGACAGGGTACGGGTACATGTACTCGGATGATATATCCTGGGGGCGGGGATTCTGTCCTAGGACGAAACCACCGGGGGGGAGGCATTGTCCTAAGACCGCAGGCTCCGGGGGAGAAACTGTCGCCCGGAGGTTCTATCCTATGACACCGGAAGTGGGCGTGGCCAAAAAATTTCGCGGCGCTATCGCGCCGCTGATTTTTCTGCAGAAACCCCTGTCTCAAAAGTCTGGCTACGCCCCTGCCTGCTAAGCCTTCAGGTGGCATAACAAAGATTGTGTGTTCACAGTGCATCAAGAGACAGTAGAATCCTGACGTCACTGGTCAGGATAGCAACCACAAGTGTTGAAAGAGCCATTCCACGTCAGTAGTTTTAGTGCAGGTAGTTCTATCAGATCGGACCCTTGGGAAGGACACGAGTGGCACTGGGGCATCCTCTTTCAATGAGTTCACACCCATCAGCTAGGAGGAGTACGACGGGGGTTGGAGGGGAAGGTTCCATTTTGCTCCTGTATACAAATTAGTATGAACTTAAATTCACCATTCCACTATACATTTTGTAACTCACAGTGATGGTCCACACAAACTAGCCACGATCCCAGGCCGCACTTCCTTGAAGGCCGGTGAAGGAGGCTAACACAACACCAGTGCCAGTGCCGTAATGTCATATCTTGATCCAGATACCAAGGATTGGGCTATAGGCTATAGTGTACAATTTCCAATGATGAAAAGGTATTATTGATTTATATCGCTCACCTTGACAATACATCCCAGGCCCAGCCACTTGTGGACACCCTGAGCATAGTATGCAAGAGATCGATGGCCAGAGTCTGAGGATAGACTCTACCAAGTGTATCTGGCAATCAATGGTCTAATCAAGCGCTTGTATTAAATTGTGTAGTCAATCAAAGGTAGCCACTGATAGCAGAAACTTGAGAACCTAGGTCTGTTCTTTCACAAGAGTGATGCTCCTTCTTCCTTCGCACAAGACAGCTCCTCACACTCTAGCTAGCTAAGCCTATATCTATGACAAACTAAACTTGCAAAGAATAGACCTATGACACGGAGTTCTTTGTGATTTAACGGTGATTTTACGGAGTAAGTATGCTTACATACACTATTAGTGTTCTATTCGCTCCACCTTTCTCAGGTATTCGCTCTTTTTTAGCGAATACCTGAGCAACCACAGCAACCACAGCACATGCCCAGATACACGCCCAGATACAATCAATACCAGGCCGAGGAGGCAACCTAGCGTTCAATTAGAGACGGATCGGCCTGGGATCGAGGCTAATGCATGCAGGGAGTTCATGCTGAGTTTGAGTTCTCCCTCGTGAATGCAGTCAACTCTTCTCTTCTCATTTTTTATCATTACCACGGCTTTCTGCATGTATTAGTGTGGGTCCAGATTTTGTGAATTACAAATGTCCATGGTACAGTGTGTGAAACTGTTTGCCTATAATTATAATTATAGCGCAAAGTAAAACAATCGAGTTCAAAAACATAAACAACAAATTAATGATGGAGAGCCAACAATAGAAATGAGAATGTACATGAAACACTCAAACTCACTAGCGCATACAATTTTTATTGGGCACTTCGTTTTCTACATTCTCTTCCTTTTCCGACATTGTTTTGAAGTGCCCAAAAAATTGTTTCTGGTTATACAGATGATAAAAATAATTGCCATATTACAGAACGATGTTACCAAAAAAAAGACCATTGCCATTTTTGCCTTCTTGTAGTCTTTATAAGAGTGATCAAATTTCTCCCTTTTCGCACATATACGAAAGGCGAGCGTTCACTAATGGTCTTTTTTTCATTGCCGGCTCTAATGCAGAAAGCAAATTTAAGAAATTAGCATCACAATAATTATTATAATACTCATCTATGATTTACTCATTTGGTTCTTATTACAACTATTCCACTTGTTAAACTGTGTTATAGATGTTCGAATAAAATTCTTGGTCCATTTTTGTGCACTCATTTCACATTCTCATTCACAACCCTCCTTCTTGCTGTCATGATATTCTATGCGATTATTGTTGTTGTGTTTGTCGTTACATATAGGACTACGTATTACAACCTTGTTCATTGTTATAAGAGATGTTCAAAAAAGAAAAGGCGCATGAAAAAAATCAAGATGCAATGTTATTTACGCACATTTTTTCGTATTCAGATTCCCAAACATTCTTACTAATGGTGATCAAGGTGCTTTAGCTAAAATGAATGTACAAATAAGAACAAACTGTAGAGCACTGAAATGCAAACCCTCGGCGTTAATTTGAGGTTTAGTGAGTCTACAGTCTCGAGTCAAAGCCTCTTGTACATCTAGGTTCGAGCTTTTTAGCTTCTAAGCTTTTGCTCGCATTTATTCGACAATGAAGATTTACCAAAATCTGCAAACTACTACCTTGTTATGTTGAGGCTATATCTATGGTACGAACACAGTGCTATATCACATCTAGTGAGTAGACTTAAAATACACATACAGACAGACAGACAGACAGACAGACATACTGACTAGACCGCGACTAATATACCACGTGGCGCCGCGTGCCATGGCTGATTCCCCAGAGAGCTTCTAATGAACTACTGACAGTAACCTGATAGGTATAGATATCGATATAATGTAAATGAACTGTTGACAGTAACCATAGATATCGATACAGTCAACCTTTGTTGATCGTTTGGTTGGTATAGTGGTTGGCTCTGTGATCCTATTTCTCACTCTATAACTGCTTGTGGGAGTATGTTTAGTTTAATGGAAATTGATATTCATTTGGTATACTGTTGCGTGTATACAGACAGGAGATTGAGTAGCGCTATAATTATGCTGACAGAAAAACCATGAAATTCCTTGTTACATGCGCATTTATAACTTGTGCATGGACATGTAAGGCAATTTTGCTTTAAACTGTAAAAGTGAATTGAAACACTTGTGAGCTTAGTATATAAAACTTGCAATTGTATATGCCTATAATAATATACATCACCATGCACATGCACACAAGGTTAGTTATAAATTAAGTGTAACAAGGAATTTTCTGTTAGTGTACCTTATTGTTACGATTATAAACGGGTACTAATTTTAGCGAATTTGTAATTACCGCTAAATTAAGTACGCGCTAATAATAAAACGCAATTAAAAAATTATGAATCTGATTAAAAAATAATACAGTGGAACCATCTGTTAACAACCACCTCCGATAAAGGCCATGCAGCTGCTATATAACGGCCAGTTACCCAGGTCCCAAATGAACAGTTTGTGTACAAAAAACAACCTCCCAACAAAGGCCACCTCTGTAAAAAGGCCAAAACATTGTTCCCCAAAGGTGTCCGTTATAGACGGGTTCCACTATAATAAATTTTTTTTTCTAATGTACTTTTTGAGTAAGCAATTTAAGCTAGCCCTTTTTTCATCTGTATCTGACTCCAAACTTTCATCCTTGTACATCTTTTGAGTGGTAATGTCGTTTCTGTTGGGCGAAAGCATGCGAAATATTGTTATACAATGTTCTTTGTGTGTGTATAGTATGTGCCCATGCAATGGTATAATTATATGTATGGTCAGAATTAATCCTGATGTAACTAGAGCACTAAAGTGCAAACCCTCGGCTGGTGACATGATTATAAAGAAACCAGAAGACTGATATAATGCAGTGCATATAGTGATGTTGTTATCATCATCATGCATGACTTGCACAGCAACTCAGGAGCAATAAAACTAAACCAGACTGGAGGCATGCTGAAACATTTGAGTACTATAGATATATGCACTGTGGATTAGGATCACAGTAAAGAAGCCTGGAGTCTCAGAGAAGTATGGCTCCAGGTTCTGCATGGAGTAGGATCCCAGTCAGCAGCAGGAGCTATAATTCAAGCTTCTACTTTAGTGTATGTTCCTGGTATATACAGCTTTCTACTTTAGTGACCCTGTTCCATCGTTCTTGGTACAGGATCACTTCAGTTATAAGTAACGCATGTGCAAGTTCTGTTCAAGCTACATTTTGCTCGCTTTTATTAGACAAAGAAGCTTTAACACCGAAAGCTGCCACTATCAAAAGTACTAACTTGTTGTGTGGAGGCTACTCATGCTGTAAACGCAGTGCTAGAACATCCAGGTAAGCAGACCTAGTCACAAGCTTATTCAAGCTTCTTAGCTTTTGCTCGACAAAGAAGCTTTAACATCAAAATCTGCCACTATTTAAATCAAGATATTGTTCTGTGAAGGCTACCTATGCTGCAAACGCAGCGCTATGGCATCCAGGTGAGTAGATATACTCGTGACAAACAGACAAACAAACAAACAAACCAACAGACTACTATACCCGTGGCCGCCCACGCGCGCCTCGGGTAACAAACAAACTAGAGCACTAAAGTGCAAACCCTCGGCTGGTGACATGATTATAAAGAAACTAAAAATATAATGCAGTGCATAATTATAGTGATGTTGTTATCATGTATGACTTGCACAGCAACTCAGGAGCAATAAAACTAAACCAGACTGGAGGCATGCTGAAACATTTGAGAACAGGTAGTGGTACTATAGATATATGCACTGTGGATTAGGATCACAGTAAAGAAGCCTGGAGTCTCAGAGAAGTATGGCTCCAGGCTCTGCATGGAGTAGGATCCCAGTCAGCAGCAGGAGCTATAATTTAAGCTTCTACTTTAGTGACCCTGTTCCATTGTTCCTGGTATAATACAGCTTTCTACTTTAGTGACCCTGTTCCATCGTTCTTGGTACAGGATCACTTCAGTTATAAGTAACGCATGTGCAAGTTATGTTCAAGCTACATTTTGCTCGCTTTTATTAGACAAAGAAGCTTTAACACCGAAAGCTGCCACTATCAAAAGTACTAACTTGTTGTGTGGAGGCTACTCATGCTGTAAACGCAGTGCTAGAACATCCAGGTAAGCAGACCTAGTCACAAGCTTATTTAAGCTTCTTAGCTTTTGCTCGACAAAGAAGCTTTAACATCAAAATCTGCCACTATTTAAACCAAGATATTGTTATGTGAAGGCTACCTATGCTGCAAACGCAGCGCTATGGCATCCAGGTGAGTAGATATACTCGTGACAAACAGACAAACAAACAAACAAACAAACTAGAGCACTAAAGTGCAAACCCTCGGCTGGTGACATGATAATAAAGAAACCAGAAGAGTGATAATGCAGTGCATGTAGCATGTATGACTAGCACAGCAACTCAAGAGCAATAAAACTAAACCAGACTTGGAGGCATGCTGAAACATTGAGTGGTACATGTCACATTAGACATGCACTGTGGACAGGGATGACAGCAAAGAAGCCTGGAGCTTAGATGGTATGGCTCCTGCCAGGCCGGAGTATAGGATCCAGAGTCAGCCAACAACCAGTCACAATTTTAGCTTTCTACTATAATTATATTTGGTAAGGATCACTTCAGCTGCAACTACGTAATCAAGGCCACGTGTAGCTAGCTAGCTGCCAACGTGCAAGTTCAAGCTTCTTAGCTTTTGCTCGACAATGAAGCTTTAACATCAAAATCTGCCACTATTTAAATCAAGATATTGTTGTGTGAAGGCTATCTATGCTGTAAACGCAGCGCTGTGGCATCCAGGTGAGTAGATATACCTGTGACAAACAAACAAACAAACAAACAAACAAACTAGAGCACTAAAGTGCAAACCCTCGGCTGGTGACATGATTATAAAGAAACCAGAAATATAATGCAGTGCATATAGTGATGTTGTTATCATGTATGACTTGCACAGCAACTCAGGAGCAATAAAACTAAACCAGACTGGAGGCATGCTGAAACATTTGAGAACAGGTAGTGGTACTATAGATATATGCACTGTGGATTAGGATCACAGTAAAGAAGCCTGGAGTCTCAGAGAAGTATGGCTCCAGGTTCTGCATGGAGTAGGATCCCAGTCAGCAGCAGGAGCTATAATTCAAGCTTCTACTTTAGTGTTCCATGTTCCTGGTATATACAGCTTTCTACTTTAGTGACCCTGTTCCATCGTTCTTGGTACAGGATCACTTCAGTTATAAGTAACGCATGTGCAAGTTCTGTTCAAGCTACATTTTGCTCGCTTTTATTAGACAAAGGAGCTTTAACACCGAAAGCTGCCACTATCAAAAGTACTAACTTGTTGTGTGGAGGCTACTCATGCTGTAAACGCAGTGCTAGAACATCCAGGTAAGCAGACCTAGTCACAAGCTTCTTAGCTTTTGCTTGACAAAGAAGCTTTAATATCAAAATCTGCCACTATTTAAATCAAGATATTGTTGTGTGAAGGCTATCCATGCTGTAAACGCAGTGCTGTGACATCCAGGTGAGTAGAAAAGCCAATCACAAACAAACAAACAAACAAACAAACCAACAGACTACTATACCCGTGGCCGCCCACGCGCCTCGGGTAACAAACAGACCAACATACTACTATACCCGTGGCCGCCCACGCGCGCCTCGGGTAACAAACCAACAGACTACTATACCCGTGGCCGCCCACGCGCCTCGGGTAACAAACCAAACGACTACTATAACCCGTGTCCGCCCACGCGCCTCGGGTTAATAATCACATGCTGGCCTATAATGATCATGAGATAAGGTAAACACCGTGTGTGCATGCATTTACGTCAGCAAGTGTGTGGGTTAATTCCCCAGCTGCATGGTACTCCCCTACATCACCATGATGATGTCTGCTTGTTTGTCTATACACATGCCATGGCTGCATGTTTCCACAGAGCGTTTCTATATATAATGTAATGAACTATTGACAGTAACCTGATATAATATAGTTATAGATAATTTTATAGTAAAAACGAACTGTTGACAGTAACCTGATAGCTATAGATATCGATACAATTAACCCTGCCACCCGCTGGAGTCTAATTTCATACATGCAAATTCCAATTAACACTGAGTTGTTATACACAAGTCATACATGAGAATGTATACCGGTAGATCTTTATAATCTTGTATATCATTCTTCGCCGAATAAGGTGTAACTTTGGTGTTTATATAATTTTGCGTAAAATTAACTTCACAAGATTCTGCATATAACTTAGCCGATATGCCATGTACGCGTGAGAATAAGGTGTTTGGGACACTGTCCACCATGCACATCCACCTCAGAAGCTCAGTGAGTATACACACATAAGGCTATACACATGCAGTATAATAAATTATGGCCACTATATAACGACTACAGTTACTGTAGTGATGCATGTGTTGTTCTTTAAAGGACCATAATTTCAACAGTTCAATAATTTTCTAGTAGCTTAAGAGTTAGAGGCAGTGGCGTAGCCAGAGGCCGGAGGGGTGCAGAGGGTGCTCCAGCACCCCCCTCTCTGGCCTCAGACTCTGCTCCACAAGTTCCTTTTACTATTAATTAACTAGCTAAGCTAGCTAGCTAGTAGCCCCGATTCCAGGCCGCTTGAACAAGGCTAGCTAGCTAGTAGCCTCGATTCCAGGCCGTATTTTTATCGGCCTGGAATCGAGGGAGGCTAGCTAGCTAGCTGATATGAGATCGAGTACTACGAACTCAAAACTCCACCTCTAACTATCTAGCTCCACCTCCAAATATTCATTCCAGTCAGTGCACATGCGCAAAGCCACGTGGCTGAGCAGACTGTTCAGTAGCCTCGATTCCCGGCCGCTTGAACAAGGCGGCCTGGTATACCTTGTATGCGCATGCGCAAAATAATTGACAACAATTTCATCATACAAATTGTAAAAAAACGGACAAAGTTACAAAAGGGAATAATACGTATGACAATGTGACCACAATGGCAGCTTTCAATCAAAGTAGAATAATTATGCTGCAGCAGTGTTGCTTCTTCTAGCTCTGTTTATCAAAGAGACAGTTCAAGAAAGCCTCCCAGACAGCTAGAGCTGCCAGCTAGGAAGAGTGGTGGACTCTTTAATACATCAGTATATCTTGAGTGAATAACTTCCTGAGTGTCGAGTTAATGACAGTATCCACAAATACACGGATTACCCCCTTTTTGGGGTAATGTACACGCATGCGCATACAAGGTATACCAGGCCGCCTTGTTCAAGCGGCTGGGAATCGAGGCTAACTGTTCAGCAGCTATTACCATCATCATCATGTCACTCTTTGAGTTGAGGCCAGTTCACAGAGCAGCACTGCAAAACTGCAAGTGGCTTGCCACCCTGTCCTGCTAATTCACAAGCAGAACCTGGTTAGCAGCTGCATGATTTAATTGTCACAACTCAAACAATGCATTTTATAGGACATCTTCAGATGAAGATGTGGCTTAACCACCAGTACCCTCAAAGCAGCAGCAGCAGCAGTACTCTCATTTCTTTAGCCAGATTGCGTTAGAATCAATCTCAGAGCATTTAACAACAACAAATTTCTGGGGGAGTGCCCCCAGACCCCCCACTGGTAATCCATTCATCAAGCACCCCCCTCTCTCAAATCCTGGCTATGCCCCTGAGAGGGATAGGAAACGGAGTGGTGCACGTGATAATTTTACATTGAATCTGCAGTGGAGCCTAGAAAATTATCCGCGTTACGAGGCTATTAAGCACATTTTTGCCGGGTAACTCCCAAAGCTGTGTTTCCTCGAGACATCATCTCTTCAGCAATATATAACACGCTTAGTCCATGAGCCACGTGTAGTTACTTGCTATGACTGACCACACCCAGTAAAAAACCATATGTTCCCAAGGCTGTTTTAGAGCTATTGGAACATATAATGTGTAAGCGTGCTGGTTATGACTACTACAATAGGTATAGACCTTGAAATATAAGTGAGTTGCACGGACTAAGCACAGTTATTTGTAGTTTATTATGCACTGAGTGTAGAAATAGATATTGTTGTGATGGCCTCGATTAAACCGCAACGTAGCGCGGATGTTACTCGAGATACCAACCGTTTCCTATCCCTCTAACTCTTCAATATAATTATGCTTAAAGTGAGCTCATGCATTATATATACCTTTTACACCCATTCAAACCGTGTACCGTATATCTTCTAATTTATCGGACACTTCTAATTACCCCGGACACTCTTTTGGGCAATTTTCGCTGTTCTAATACAACGGACACTCCAGTACTTTAATATTACTAAATATCCGGACAATACCTTGAAAAGTTGAGCTACATTCATAGACGGCAAGTAAGACTTAGAGTGCTGCAGTTAGATAGCTTTCAAGTTTGAGTAGCTAGTTTTAGATAGTATAGTGCAACTATTCAGTCGCACACTGTTCTATGTGTGTCTTAGACACCTCTCTGTTTATGAGTACATTACTGAAAAAAGCTGTGTAACAAATTAATTATTAAACTTAGCTAGCTCGCATGCAGCTGCTTGCTTGTTCTAATTATTCCGGACACTTCGCATGCTCTATAAAAATCTGTTCCAATTATACCCGGACAATTTCTTTTTTTGCTGTCCAATAAATTAGAAGATATACGGTATACCTTGTATGATAGGACTCAAGAATTCAATGACGTAGAACAAGTCACAGTTTCGAGTGCTTTGGTCTGTTTTAATTATAGATCTATATATATAGTTATAAAACCAGAAAGCTCATCATTATAATTATAGATAGATACTATATACACACGGCCATAAATATTTGTATAGGTTGCACATGCATTTATAGATCGTGCAGTATATACAGATATCGAAGTTCATTGGATGGAATTTATAGTCTCTATATAACCTAAGTCTAAGATAGTCAGTATAATTATACTAGCCACTGAGTCAGGCTATAGCCTCCCCTCCCATGCATGACATCCTGTGGTGCGTGTTTTGTGTAACCAGACTTTAATGTTGGCTACGCTCCGAAGCGTCAATCAGCGGTAATACCCTCAACTACCCATCAGCCTTATGGGGAGTTGGAGGGGTGGAGCAGCGTAGGAGGAGGCCGTCTATGAATATGATTAGCTGCAATTCCCTGCGGTTAATTTTTGGGTCAATGAATATCATTAATCCCAGGACGAGGGAATAAATTAGGTGAGTAGCTAGATTACGAGCCCCCTCCAAAAAGAATCAATTTATCTGAGTCCACAGAGTATTTACGAATACACAAGTAGTAATTATATATAGGTACGTCACATAAACATAGTACGTTACATTAATTAAGGTGCGGGTTCTGTACTAATAACTGCTGAATAGCTAGCGAGTTTGGTGCGAATATAGAGTTGGTATGCTGAGCTTTTCCATCTGCCCAGCATTTGGATGACAGGTTCGCTGAGACCGTGGGCCCCGGCAGCAGTGGCGGCCCCAATCCGAAATGAGTGGCCAGCGTACCTAGAGGAGTCCACGCCCAGGCGCGAAAGAGCGTCTCGGACTTGGGACACAAATCTAGACTTGGTGAGAGGGCGTCCGTCCGCAAATAAAAATAGAAAACCCTGACGGTTACCTCGGAGTGCGAGATATGACAGCAACGCTGTCACTGGGCACAGAGGATTATTGGTTCGGCCAAGGACTATTTCGACCCCTTGGCGAAACGGATCTGTTTTAGATGCTTTCAGGCAAACCTTGACCACTTGGGGATCAGCAATATTGTCCACTGACACGTCATTGAAACATAGGTGGGAGGATGGGTCGAATGCAGACTCCGATGGGATGGTCATTTCACCCGATCGCATGAAGCCAAAGAAGCAAGTGCATATGGCTGCCCACAGCATGAACGAGTCTGCCTCGTTCCCTTTTGATGCGAAAAAGGAACGTAGTTTGTGAAGATGGGCTAGGGTAATTGGGAGCCGTTTTGGGGAGGATGTCTTATGGCGTGCCTGCTGCATTTTAATGCCCCGGATGACACCTTCCAACTTGGGAAAAGTGGAGATCATGGGGTCTGGGAAATTGCAAGCTATTTGCAAGTGCCTTAGTGCCGAGAGATAAGATTTAACTGTGGTATGTGCAATGTTGTCTTTGGCCAACCAAGATACGTATCGGCAGAGATGTGTTTCTTGGAGTGGTAAGGGGGTGATGTCGAATTGTGTGCAAAAGGAGAGGTACCGTGCTTGTGCTGAGGTGTAGGTGCGTTGTGTAGAGGGGGCTAGGGCGTGGTGAAAATAGAATTCCACAGCCTTATCCAGGCCTGTGATGTCCAGTCCGGTTTCTCCCCGAGAAGAAGCTCCAGGACTGCTTTGGGTATTGATGAGGGTAGTCTCCGTGCCTGAGGGGAGAGAGAGAGAAATAATTGAGCCTTGTTCCGAGAGAGAGCGTCTGCCAGAACGTTCTCTGCCCCCGGAATATGTGCCAACGAGAAAATGAAGTTGAAAGATGCAGCCACAAATGTTAAGCACGCATGAGATGCATCATTGAATTGTCGCAAACAGAGCCCGAATTGAGTAGCGCTACGACTGCTGAATTGTCGGAGTGAAACCGCACCGATAGGCCCTGCCAATTTTTTCCCCATAGTATTGCGGCGATGACAATCGGAATCATTTCTTTGGCTGAAATGTGGCATTCCCCTGTGGCTGGGGGCCATTGGAGCTGGCTGGGCCTGTCAAAGCTGCGCATCCCCATGAACCCGAAGCGTCCGAGTATACATGTAGCTGTGGGCGCTGGAGGCTATAGGCGTATAGCATGGAAGTGCCATTCCATTGGTGTGCAAAGGTCCTCCACCAGGTAATGTCGGATCGAGCGCCAATGTTCAGGCGGGCGAACTGCTCTAAGTGGTTGACTACCGTGGCCAGGTCTATGAGTCGGCAAAGGAAGCTTGGCGTACCACCTTTGTGTGGGAAAAGAGCACTCGTAGCTCGAACGACCTGAACTGGAAGTATCTAGAACATTCTAGATTGTATGTAGGCGTATAGGTATATATTTATGATTTGTGCCATGTGCTGTCAGTATCTCCATTTTATTCCTTTTTGTTAAAGCTGAGCTGTTGTTCTAAATTCTGTTGCTATCGCTATTATAAACTGACTGGCTGCGCCAACAGGTTATGGGCCCAGGATGGCTACAGAAATGAAGACTGCCGCTATTGTCTCGCTCAAGGGAGCTCAACGTGGAAGGTTCAGTGTCGTATGGCTCTAGTACGAGAAGGACTGTGGGGGATAGTTGCTGGAACAGAGACTGCACCTGAAGAAGAAGCAGAGGCTGACCGCCGTTCGAAGTTCCTAGCTCGACGTGACCGTGCACTTGCGACGATAGTGCTAGGTATGGATCCCTCTCTACTCTACCTTATTGGAGACCCCGAAGACCCCGTTGTTGTTTGTACGAAATTGCAGAATCAGTTTCAAAAGAAGACATGGGCCAATAAGTTGGCTCTGAGATGAAGACTGCACTCTCTACAGCTGAAAGACGGAGCAACTGTCCAAGATCACATCAAGTCCATGACAGAACTGTTTAATGAACTGGCGATTGTTGGAGATGCGATAGATGAGGAGGACCGTGTGGTGTATTTGTTGGCTAGTTTGCCGGATTCGTTCAATACACTTGTTACTGCTCTTGAAGCGAATGAAGATGTTCCCAAGATGGAGGTTGTTACCGAACGGTTGTTGCATTCCGAGAGGAAGCAGAAAGACAAATCGAGTATTGAGTTTAGCGAAAAGGCTATGGCAGCTAAGTTTAAAGGTCGAAGTCAAACAGTAAGGTGCCACTACTGTAAGAAGGTTGGACACATTCAAAGGAACTGTCTGGAGCGTGCTAAGGACGAGGGATCTGGAAACACGAAAGGCAGAAGAAAGTTTAAACCTCACAAAGATTGCTAACTAGTCATGTGAGTAAACCTGCACAACACTGGATTGTAGACTCCGGAGCTACCTGCCATATATGTAATTCGAAGGAACTATTCGAGGATTTTAACTGTGTACAACAACCACAATAAGTCACACTAGGAGATGATCGTAAACTGGAAGTTGTCGGTACAGGTGTTGTTAAACTCAAACTGAAACTACCTGGCGGAGAGACCAAAACTGGAAGACTAAGTGATGTTCTCTATGTACCTGAACTGGCGTACAACTTGCTAAGTGCCCCAATTAAGGTTACAGAGGTTGGGAAAGAGGTCATGTTTGATGAGATGCAAGGTCAGATACTAAATGAAGAATGAGAACTCATTGCTGTGGCTTTTAAGACAGGAAGTCTGTACTACTGGAATTGTGAACCATTATCGGATAACCCTCAAGTCAATGCTGCTACCAATCCAGCCAAAGAGAACTTATGGCATCGGAGATTTGGTCACTTAGGTGAAGGAAACTTACGTACCCTGGCCAAAGATGGATTGGTGAATGGTTTTGATTATGACGTTTCGAAGTGAACCTTGTGTGAGTGGGAAAATCCATAGAAGTGCTTTTCCTGGAACTGGTCGAGAATGAGCTAAAGAGCCACTAGGTCTCATCCACAGTGACGTCTGTGGTAAAATCGACTCGCCCTCACTTGGTGGTGCAGAGTACTTCGTGACCTTCATTGATGATAAAACACACTATGTCTGGATCTATATGCTGAAAAATAAGCATGAGGTGTTTGAAACATTTAAACGGTGGAAAGTGTTGGCTGAAAATTCGTCTGGCCACAAAGTAAAGACCTTCAGAACGGACAATGGAGGGGAGTACATGTCTACTGAGCTTGAAAACTACCTGAAAAGCGAAGGAATCAAACATGAGTATACCATTCCAAAAACCCCGGAGCAAAATGGCGTTTCCGAAAGAATGAATAGGACCCTTGTGGAAGCTGTACGGTCTATGCTCGCTGACTCCAAGCTACCACATCAATTCTGGGCTGAAGCTTTATCTACAGCGTCCTATCTCCTCAACAGAAGTCCTACAAAGACTTTGGGTGACGAAACACCCTTTGAAGCCTGGGTTGGTAAGAAACCCGCATCTTAGAGCATTTGGGTGTGTTGCATATTCGCATGTGCCCAAGGATCAACGGAAGAAGCTCGATTCCAAAGCAAAGAAATGCATTTTCCTTGCTTATGCTGAACAGAGGAAAGGCTACCGTCTGTACGATATGGGCACCTCAAAAATTATTCACAGTCGTGATGTTGTCTTTAATGAATCCTCAAGAGGAATCGACCCTGAGCAGGAGGAGAATCAAATCGTTCAAGTTGAGAGCTTTCCCGAAGAGATGGAAGAAGACTCAAACCCACCTGAAGAAGACTCAAACCAGGAACCACCACAAGATGACTCTACAGAAGCTGACTCTACTGAAGAAGTCGAAACAGAAACTCAAATACCTCAAAGGACGTCGAGTAGGGAAATCAAACGCCCTGACTATTATGGAGTAAGACTCTACACTGTACTGAAGGAGCCAGAAACTGTCGCAGATGCTCTCAGAAGTTCTGACAAGACAAAGTGGGAAGTGGCAATGCAGAAGGAGATGGATTCAATCCATTCCAATGACGTCTGGGATCTTGTCAAGTTACCCAAAGACTGCAAACCCGTTGGTAACAAATGGGTATTTAAACGGAAAACTGGTGCTGATGGAAACATTGAAAGATACAAAGCTCGCCTAGTTGCACAAGGCAAAGACATGGTTTGGATTACGACGAAACATTTAGTCCGGTCATTCGATTTGAATCTGTTCGTAGCCTGGTTGCTATTTCTGTTCAGAAAGGTCTCAAGTTGCATCAATTAGATGTCACTGCAGCATTCCTCAATGGTTACCTTGAAGAGGAAGTATACATGAAGCAACCAGAAGGTTTTGTTGTGGAAGGCAAGGAACATTTAGTTTGTAAACTGAAGCACAGCCTGTACGGTTTGAAACAAAGCCCCAGATGTTGGAACTATGTTCTCGACTCTCATCTCAAGAGTATGGGCTTTGTCCAATCTGCTAATGATCCGTGTATTTACACTGCATCTGAAGGAGAAACATTCCTAATAGGAGTCTATGTCGACGACATTGTGATCGCTGGAGAAAGCTCTGAGAGAATCACAGAAGTAAAGAAAGCTCTATCAGAGAAATTTGATGTGAAAGATCTCGGGGAATTTAACTACTTTCTCGGTGTACAAGTGGTTAAAGACCACACAGATGGTGAAGTTTGGATAGGTCAATCTACCTTTACGGAATCAGTTCTCAGGAAGTATGGTATGGAAGAGGCCAAACCAATTAAGACTCCAGTCAATGTTAATTTGAAGTTGGTGAAAGCATCCGAAGAATCCGAGTCTGCTGATCAAGGTTTATACCAGTCCGCAGTGGGCAGCCTGCTCTATCTGTCCTCTAGAACACGACCTGATATTGCATTTGCAGTCAATAGTGCTGCTCGTTTCTGTTCAAATCCGACCAAAGAGCATTGGACAGCTGTGAAGCGTATTTTCAGATACCTCAGAGGAACTACCCAGTTTGGTCTACTGTATGCCAAAGGAGAATCCAGTGATCTGATAGGATACTCTGATGCTGACTGGGCAGGTGATTGTAATGACTACAAGTCGACTACTGGCTACATGTTTCAGATTGGAGGCACAGCAGTAACCTGGAAGAGTAAGAAGCAATCCTGTGTTGCTCTATCCACGGCAGAAGCTGAGTACATGGCTCTTGCGAGTACAGATGAGGGAACTTACCTCTGATCTGTGTAATCAACCGTCTGAACCAACACTAATATTCGAGGATAACCAATCTGCAATCTGCATGGCTAAGAATCCGCAGTTTCACGGAAGGTCGAAACATATAAACATAAAGTTTCATTTCGTTCGTGAACAAGTTGGTACAAACAAGATTTGTTTGGAGTATTATCCGACGGAAGATATGTTAGCCGATATACTTACGACAGGTTTAAGTTGTGTGAAATTCGAACGACTCACCAAGATGTGGGGAATGAGCAATCGACCCTCGAGTGAGAAGGAGTGTGGGAAAAGAGCACTTGTAGCTCGAACGACCTGAACTGGAAGTATCTAGAACATTCTAGATTGTGTGTAGGCGTATAGGTATATATTTATGATTTGTGCCATGTGCTGTCATATCTCCATTTTATTCCTTTTTGTTAAAGCTGAGCTGTTGTTCTTGCTATCGCTATTATAAACTGACTGGCTGCGCCAACACTTTGCAGCGTGCTGGAGGTGGCCGATTAGGGATAGCAGTTCACGTTTCCGAACAGCTTTGCGACTGCCCCAGTCCGATAAAGATTGGCGTAGGCGGGCCAGTTTATCCTGAGGGAGGCGAATGATGCGAGTTGCTGATTAACTATTGTATCTGAATATACTTGAACCTTTTAATCACAAAAAAGAAATTCATAATCTACGTACCTCTCCTTGTTAAGGGAGGGGGAATACTAATTGTAACACACACTGAATTGAACACCAAACACGAGTAGAGAAAAAAAACACCATGATAGATAATAGTGATAAATAACCAGTCCTTAAGGGTTAGTCCTTGCTAGTTATGGTAGCGGTCGGCCCCTTGCTGTGGGTTTGAGCCCTGTCGTCTGCATCTGGTCATGGGGTGGGGCCCTTGGCAGTGCCAGCAGACATGCGCGAAGGTGCACTTCCAAATCTGCATACGCCAAATCTGCATACGCCGTTCCCGAAGTTAAAATTATGGCAGATCGGGGTTCCGTCTGGCAGTGAGCGCTCAGGCAAAGAGCATTTGGGGGTTGGGGACTGGTAAGTGTTCTGGCGTTTTCTGATAGGTTCCCCAGGCGACGGCTGTTTTTGGTCTGTGAGTGGGCAGTTCCCTTGGCGGTGTTCTCCTGAGTGACAGATGGAGCACCATGCGTCCAGCGAGGAGTTAATATGGTGGAAATATTTGGCATGTAGACCGTAGTCCAGTTGGGACCAGTCTATCTTACCCAGGTCAGCCGCCTCCTGCCGGAAGCTGTAGTCATACAGCACCCAGGTCGGCCAGCGGAAACGCTGGCTGAGATAGCCTATATTTTTCTGGTATAGCATTAGGGACGTTGCCCTATGGGGGTGCTTTGTTAGTAGCGCTGCTGTGTATAGTGAGAAGCACTGCACCCAGGTGCCTAGTTCCGGGATGAGCCGTTTTGGTTGTACTGGGTTTGCTGGCTGGGTCAGCGAATCGAGAGGCCTGTTGGTGGCGGCTGGTGCGTGGCCTTTTGCGGGGGGTAGTTCTGCCAGGTCTACAATAGCTCCGCCAGGATAAGTTCGACCATGCTTCGATCGAGAGCAGGGCCACGACGATGGTCTTGCGGTGCGTTGTCCCGCTGGCGGTTAATCCCACGGATGTTAGGGACGTGGCGGGGGGGGAGTGTGCCAAAGCCCGAACCTGTATGCATGGAGGCATGGGTTAGGATCGATTATTGTGCTGTGGGCGTGTACCCATTGGTCTGCGTGGACCTTAGTGGGTGCGTGTGCTTGTATAGAATGCTGAACACATGCATGGTACTTTCGGGGTGTATGGATGCCAGCAAGGCAGCGGCTTGTGCATGATACCATTGTCCGCGTGGACTGTAGTTGCTTAGGGGTGTGTGCAGCATTGGGGGTGATGCGTTCACCGAGTGACTGAACTGACCCTACCAGCAGCTTATGCATTGGGGTGATGCGTTCACCGGGTGCCCGCGTGGACAGGGGTGCCAGCGGGCTTATGTATTGGAGGTGATGCGTTTACCGAGTGTCAGCAGGCTCTTAGGCCTTAAAGGTGATGCGTTCACCAAGTGTACCCCTAGTTGCTTAGGGGTGTGAGTTATGCAATTGAGGGTGATGCGTTCACCGAGTGCCATGCCAGCAGGCCCTAGAGCTTTGAGCCCGCGCCTTGCAAAATACTGGTGTCGGCACTTATTACACAAAAATAACCATAATACCTTAACCAGAGTGCTACTAAATAGAGTGATGCGTTCACCAGGTGCCCGCGTGGACTGTGCTCACCCTAGTGATAATGCAGATGATGTATGCCAGCCATTTGTATAGTATGGTGATCATAACTATGGTGCCACATTCTATAGCATGGTGCCACATTTTTACACTACTGAATTTGCCCTAGCATGGGCAGTGCCGTTGGGGGTGGGTGAATGGAGATGGGTGGGTGAATAGTGAGTCGGCTACTCCTAAACCCACTAAGCACGACATCCTGCAAACTTCACATTCACACGCACCCCACGGAGTGATCTAGAAAAAGGGGGACCTAACCTATTTATATGCTGACCTGTGCTGGGGGCATGCGAGGAGGGTGGCACCTCAGAGCTTGAGGCCGACAGAGCAGTCCGTACGGAGGCGTCCACTGTTGCCGAGACTCCGGCCATGGCTGTCGACATCGCCCTGTTGACCGCCGCGTCGATGACTTGTTAGAGAATACGTGCCTGAGTGGCGAGTGAGCTGAGGTGCTTCTCGGTGGCGTCGGGGTGGTTGAGTCCTCAGGGATCGGGGTTGGAGGCACAGGGTCCATGGTAGTGAGTATAGTAGATCAGTGAAACAGCAAAGACAGCAGTCCAAATTTTATATTGCTCAGCCAATCTCACCACGAGGCAGTGCTTACTAGTCATGCGCCGGAGTGATAAGGCCCAGCACGAGATAATGTTTGCTAGGAGGCGTATGTGGCGTGGAGGCTACGCTCCGCCCCATTAACTCCGTTTAGTGAGTGTGATACTGACCTTGATACTAACCTGACCTTGATACTGACTGTGACTGGGGCTGAGTGTGACTGAGTGTGACTGAGTGTGGGCTGAGTGTGACTTGTGACTGAAGGAATTGAGGGATCTGTTATAATTTGATTTTTTACTTTTTTATTTTTATTATTTTTACTTTTTTTTTACTTTTTTATGTAGTACTGAGTGTGGCTGAGACTGAGTGGTGACTTGTGACCGAAAGAATTGAGGGATCTGTTATAATTTGACTTTTTACTTTTTTACTCTTTTAATTTTACTTCACCTCTCCTCCTCTTTAAAGAGAAACCCTACTGTTACCCTGAGACTGAGACTGAGACTGTGCTGTGTGCTGTGCATGCTCTTAGAGTGAGTGCTAAGAGAGAGAATTAGTTTTTTCTTTTCCTTTATTTTATTAGTATTATTATTTTTTTTCTTTGGGGAACACTCAAAAGAGTGAATATACCCACTACTGACCAAAGTGACAAAGTGACAAGAGTGACAAGGACTTGAGAGATGCCCTGTTGCAAGTGTAATAGAACAGGCTCGTGTAGAGGGTGCGTCTGTAAAGGCTAAAAGACCCTGTGCTAATTGTTTGCCAAGCAAGCTTGGTAACTGTTCGAACCCAAGTGCTACTGGGCCATCTTCTCTATCGTCCCAGAATCAACTATTGCAACCCTTGAGTCAGCTACCTGTAAACTTACCTGCAAACCAACCACCTCCGAATCAACCATCTGTGAGTCAACCTGATAACCTAAACCTACCGACCCAGAATCAACAATGGCTACCCTTGAGTCAACTACCTGTAAACCTATCTGCAAACCAACCACCAAATCAATCACCTCCGAGTCAACCATCTGTGAGTCAACCTGAAAACCTAATGGCAAACCAACCTAATCAGCCACCCCAGAGGGAGCATAGTGAACAAGTCGCCGATTTGCCAAGCCCCTCCCCAACCACAACTCCTGTGTTTTCATGGGGCGTTCATAGTGCAACAGATTTCTGTGTCATTCTAGAGGCCACTTATACAGAAGTAATACACTGGAGAAAGAACTCCTTCACAGTGCCTTTTGGAAAAGCCGGGAAAGAATTCATTGATGAGCTGTCTAATCTCTACGCAGCGTTTGCCTCTGTGTCTGCTCTAGAATCAGTGGCCCTGAAGGCAGCCACCGTCCTCCCCATTTTGTCTCTACAGAAACCCCATAGAGCTTCTAAAAACAAAGAAAACAGTGCTTGCCTGACAAGAAGATTGAGTACCTGGAAGGAAGGAAACCTAAACGACCTATTGCTTGAAGGGAGAACGATCCAAAGAAGGTTGCGTGCACCGGTAGTATCTAAGTACGCTGCAAATCAATCCCAGGCACGTCTATTTGCCAACAAGATGTTTGCCGGAAAATGTGGAGCAGCACTGGATATACTCGCTGACAATAGAGAAGGGGGTGTACTACACCTTGCTGACCGTGTGGACCCAAACAACCCTAATTCTCTCACAGTTAGAGAAGCCCTGGCAAACAAACACCCTAAAGG
Source organism: Halichondria panicea (assembly GCF_963675165.1). NCBI lineage: Eukaryota > Metazoa > Porifera > Demospongiae > Suberitida > Halichondriidae > Halichondria > Halichondria panicea. The sequence goes on from NC_087379.1 coordinate 2,594,140, forward strand.
ACAGCCCCCCCATCCAAACTGCATCCTTCCTTCGCCACCACAAGAAGTACACCCGATTGTCTTTGACGCCGTAGACGCCTCCTCCATTCGCTCAGCTGCACTTCACACCTCTGGCTCTGCAGGACACCAATGGCGGAGGCTATGTACCTCTTTCAAGAGAGCGTCAGACGAACTCTGTCACCAACTTGCCATGGTTGCGAGAAGACTCTGCACCTCTTATGTAGCCCTCCCTGATTGCCCCTTTCCTGGCATGTCGACTCATTGCACTCGACAAAAACCCTGGGGTTCGCCCTATTGGCATAGGAGACACAGCACGAAGAATAATTGCCAAAGCTACCCTGTCCTTAATTAAACACGACATCCAAGAAGCGTCAGGCTGCATCCAACTCTGTGGAGGGCAGTTGTCGGGCATAGAAGCCGCTGTACACGCAGCTAGAAGGTGCCTTGATTCAGATAACAATGAAGCCATTCTCCTAGCAGATGCTACCAACGCATTTAACTCACTGAACCGCAAAGTTGCCCTCCACAACATACGCAGACTCTGCCCGGCACTGGCCACCAACACCTACAGAGAGCCCACAGATCTTTACGTTGATGGAGACCGCCTACTCTCCCAAGAAGGCACCACACAAGGTGACCCCCTTGCCATGCCCTTGTATGCTGCATTCCCCTCATCACACAACTCTCTAACTCTAACATCACCCAAATTTGGTATGCGGACGATGCTGCAGCTGCGGGGAAAATATCTGACCTACGCGAGTGGTGGGACACCTTAACCAAAGAAGGCCCAGCCTTTGGATACTACCCGAACCCCCTAAAGACATTGTTGGTTACTAAAGAGGGATTCCACACCATTGGGTCCACTACCTTCCACCAGACTGGTGTGAACGTCACTCCGGATGGAAGACCCTACCTAGGATCACCCGTTGGCTCCCCAGGGTACATGGAGTCCTTTGCTGAGTCTAAAGTTGCCAGCTGGTCTGCACTCGTGACTAACCTTGCAGATATTGCCACCACCCAGCCACACGCCGCCTACTCGAGATCTGCATTAAACCATGGATTATCAAGCAAATGGACCTATATGTGTCGCACAACACCAAGCAGGATCATAGTCAAAGACTGGTACCGCTGGACGAAGCTCTGCGTAAGAAACTTATTCCTTCCCTCACAGGTACTCCTCCACGAAACGACACACTCTTTGCCCTTCCAGCAAGGGAAGGTTGACTAGGTATCCGTATACCATCCAAACAGGCTACTCATGAATACAATGCCTCCCAATTCATCACATCTGCCCTCTGTAATCACATCATCAATCAAGACACACACTATGGGCAGGAGATCATCTCGGAGTCACTAATGGCCTAATCTACCGTAGGCCAACAAAACAGAGAGAGAACCCAGAACGACATCAACACACTGACGCCACTACTCTCTACCAACATGCAAAGATCTGTCAATCTGTCTAAAGAGAAGGGTGCATCGTCACCCTACCGCTCAAAACCCATGGTTTCACCCTCCACAAACAAGCCTTTAGAGACGCCCTATCCCTGCGTTATGGTTGTACTCCAAACAAGCTACCCTCGAAATATGCCTGTGGTTCTTCCTTTACTGTAGAACACGCTCTCTCTTGTGCGAAGGGTGGCTTTCCGTCCATTCGGCATAATGAGATTAGAGACTTGACTGCAGATCTTCTTAGTGAGGTCTGCAACAACGTGTGCACAGAACCAGAACTGTTACTGATTACAGGGGAGAACCTAGCAGGAGCAAGTGCCAATACACAACCGGGTGCGCGCCTAGACATTGCAGCCAATGGAGTATGGGGTGGCTCCTTTGAAAGAACTTATTTTGATGTCAGGGTATTTAACCCACACGCTGCATACACCGACCCTCAAACAGTCTACTGCAAGCACGAGCAAACAAAGAAAAGGGCCTACGAACAAAGAATTCTAGACATTGAACAGGCATCCTTTTCCCCATTAGTCCTCTCTGCTACAGGAGGCTTAGCTCGTGAAGCAACCACCTTCTACAAGAGACTCGCTTCGATGTTAGCATCTAAATGGGATCAATCATACAGCAGCACACTATGCTGGCTCCGTTGCCAACTAACCTTTTCCCTCCTTCACTCATCGATCCAAGCCATCAGAGGGTCCAGATCGTCAAGTGGACACCCCTTTAGATCTGGGGCCATCGACCTGGTGATCTCGGAGACCCACCTCCACCAATAAACTGAACCTTTGTATGAACCTTTGTATGTACCCTTAATCCTCTTTATTTTCTGTACCCTCCACCTTTCATTGTGTCTACATAGAAGCCCATTCCCCTGTATATACACTACCTTACATGCTATATTATTAAAAAAAAAAAAAATTAACTCCGTTTAACTTCCTTAAACTCCATCACATCACTTTACATTTAGTTCCAGTTGACGTCAATAACACTTTCTATAGGTTTCCCATTTATTCTGAGAAGCATGTGCACAGATTATATTTTAGCAGCAAATACCATAATAGGCTAGAATGCTTGCATGTCAGAAGCTTAATGGGCTGCACGAAAAACACCTGTTCCCAGGTTATTAGCTCCAATTCTTTGCTGCCAAGTTAAATTGTACTTTGCCCTCTAGCATTTAGCCTCCCCTATTGTCCCATAATAAAAGAGGGAGAGTATATCAAACGAAGCTTTGCCTTGCATCAGATGTGTTTGGAAAATAATGTAACTTCCTATCTGAAATGTGTGATTTGGCAATAGCATTACGTAACATTATTGCTGCCGAGGCAAGAAGTGGCGGGCTCCAGGCGCTCGGATTGCATAGTCATGCAGTTACCAAGCAGCAAGTCACGTTACTCATAGTATACATCTGATGCAAGGCAAGGCTTCACGGCCACCCTCTCTTTGCTATTGTTTAATCAATGCCTATCTTGTGATCGAGCCCCACCCAGGCTATACTGTAGTCATTTTTGTACACACACTATAATTATACTCTCTCTAAGAATTTGTTAGCACACTTGCTATAGCTTAGACAGTTGTAGAAACTTTCAATTGCGTATTAGAGTGCAGAATTGTTTCTATTTTATATCTAGCCTGTCCGCTTAACCACCGCTGACAAAGGGCTCAGCAATTATTATATCGCATTTGGCCAGTATAATTATACCGTATTTTATATATACCGTATAGCGGGTAATTTTTGGGGGTAAAAATATTTGTGGTTCAGCAATATTTAGCCATTCGTGGTTTTTATTTTCGTGGTTGCTGCTTGCACTGCAGGTAAAGGTAGGTATAAGGTTGCTTCATTCGTGGGTAAAATAATTATTCGTGATCCAGTGTTAAACCACAAACACTACGAATATTTTGCCCCACGAAAATTACTCGCTATATATATGGTACAGTGGAACCCCTCTATAACGGACACCTTTGGGGAACAATGATCTGACCTTTATACAGAGGTGGCCTTTGTTGAGAGGTTGTTTTGTACACAAACTGTTCATTTGGAACCTGAGTGCCTGGCCGTTATTATAGCAACTGGCCTTTATTCGGAGGTGGTTGTTAACAGAGGTTCCACTGTATAATTATAGGCCCTGATAAATTATGCTTTTTTTTCACCCATTACTAAAAAATGTGCCCATTATTCTCATGATTATTCTCATAAAAATCTGACTATTCCCAAAAAATGTGACATACTAATTATAGACAAATTTAAGACGTAGACATAAACAGTGTGCATGTGGAGTTGTCCCCTGTGCCAGGATCGATTGTAAATTTGTTAAACGTCATCATCAACCCACTCATGTCATAAAACCACACCCTGAGTGAGTGAAGGGGCTGGACTTGCGAGACTAATTATTCCCCTTTAGACACTATTATGCAAAATTATTCCGAGCATAATTTATCAGGGCCTAATAGTTACGGTAATTAACACCATGCATGCATGCATGGGCATATACTATACACAGTGACACACGTAGTGGTATACACACAAAGAGTATGGATACAATTATTCAGCAGCAACAGCAAGATTTCGCCCAACAGCAGAGACAGCTTATGATGATTATATAGTTTTGGACAGAAACAGCATGACATGCAGGTGATGCTGGTTGTCAAGCAATAGCTCTATATCCCTGATATATAAACCAAGTCATAAAATTTCTCCATCAATTTCTATATACCAATTAAAAATCTATACAGTTGCCATAATTAAATTATTACTTCCACTAATCTACGTAGTCTCATGAATCAGCCGCCGTTCTTTTGGAACCACCGTCTGAGCACTCTTGTCATCGTTTTATGTGCCAAGACGGAATTCCGTCTTGACCAATCAAATTGCAGAAGTCCAGTCAAGTGATGAACTTGGAGGCAGCAAAGAACTGCACTTTGCTCAACACATTTGGATAATCATTACGCATGCATTACGCATGGTAAACACTTCATACATAGAAGCTGCTACGAAGAATAAGCAAGGCAAGCAGGGGTCCTTGGGCACAGATTTAGCACCACAGCAAAACACAAGTAGAGAGAGATGCCTTCGCTTGGTGATTTGTATAACAATTAGGAAATATGTGTGGGCGTAAGGTCACGATTTAATTACATTCCATTGGTTTTGTGAGCAATCAACATTCCATTTTGAAATGACTTCATGACAAGAGTGCTCAGACGGTGGTTCCAAAAGAACGGCGGCTGATTCATGAGACTATAATCTACATACGTGCACGGGCACTAAACTATAGCAAAGCAAATTTTACTGAAAGACAAAAAACTAATAGAATGGCTAATGTGAAACAAAAACATTTTAATCAATAAACAAGCTAAATAGCATAACCAACTGTAATTATAGTTTGAATAGTCAGCTGGATTTTGGGAAGCTATAGTTGATGGACAGCGGACCTTGTTGCTGCAAAGCTGGAGCTGGTTGCTGAAAACCTTGTTACTGCAAAGCTGGAGCTGGTTGCTGAAAACCTTGTTGCTGCAAAGCTGGAGCTAGAGGCTGGGAACCTTGTTGCTGCAAAGCTGGAGATTGAGGCTGTTTGCAGATATCGCAGTTGACACTAGTCACACTTTGTTCAGCAGTAGACAACAGAAACAGCATAACACTCATAACCTAATCATAACCTAATCATAACCTAGCTTGCACAAAACTCAAGAACTTATATACAGAACACATATAACTCTAGAATGTTCTACCTAGTTCTCTAATGTCAAAGTTCAGCAGCAGCTACAGTTCTAGAACAAACATTAACTAGAATAATCTAGATGTACAGTCTAAGTGAAGAGTTCACCTAATCACTACACTTGTGGTTTACCACTTGATCAATTACTTCCTCTAACACTCCCACTTAATTTATCATGTGGGGAAGACATCAGTTTCTTGAGTCCCATGTTACGACGTAGCTTCTCAAACTTTGCCTTGGGTAACGGTTTCGTAAAAATGTCGGCAATCATTTCTTCGGTCGGGCAGTACTGTAAACTGACTGTGCCGTCACTGACAGCTTCTCTAATATAGTGGTGGCGGATGTTGATATGCTTTGTCCTTGCCTGTACCACTGGGTTCTTAGCTATACATATAGCTCCTTGATTATCTTCCATGATAACGGTTGCTTGTTTCTGTGATACATGGAAATCCGATAGAAGTCGTTTGATCCATACAGCTTCTTGGGTTGCTGTACTCAGGGCAACATACTCTGCCTCACAGGTAGAGAGTGTGACAATTGGTTGTTTCTTGCTTAACCAACTGACAGGTCCGTTACTTATGAGAAACAAATTCCCACTCGTTGAGTGCCGGTCATCCAAGTCACCTGCATAGTCTGCATCAGAATAGCCAATCAGACTACTTCCATCCTCCGTTTTCCTGTATTGCAAAGTAATGTCCAAGCTTCCCTTGAGGTATCGTAAAATTCGCTTCACAGCAGTTAAGTGAGCTTCTGATGGCTTTGAGCTAAATTTTGACACGACTCCCACTGCTTGAGAAATGTCGGGTCTGGTTGCAACGGCAGCATACAGCAAGCTTCCAACTATCGATTGGTACATCACTGAATCCACAGCCTTGCTAACATTGTCATCCTTTCGTAATCTCACATTTGAATCAGCAGGGGTAGAGACGGGTTTAGCATCTTGAAGATTGTATTTTTCAAGCATCTTCAGAAGATACTGCTTTTGATGCATCTCAAGAGTTTTTCCAGCCTTGTCTTGTTTAATGGAGATTCCTAGACAATAGTGTAGCTCACCCATATCCTTCATCTTGAATTGTGACTGTAGCAGTTGCTTGACTTGCTGCATTTCCTCGTCAGTCTTTGTCGCAATGATAAGATCGTCGACATACACGGCAACAATGCATAGCGTGCCTGTTTCTCGAACATAGATGCAGGGGTCCGCTGAACTCTGTTTAAATTCGACTGATTTCATGAACTCAGTAAAGGCTTTATTCCAGCACCTTGGTGATTGCTTTAAGCCGTACAGAGATTCCTCAGCTTGCATACAAGGTGTTCCTTTCTTTGCTGAACATAACCATCAGGTTGCTGCATGTAGAGATCCTCTTCCAAAGTTCCATTCAAGAAGGCGGTCACCACATCCATTTGATGTAGTAGCATATCATTCTGAACAGCAAATGCCAGCAGAACTCTGATTGACGAGAACTTAACTACAGGAGAGAATGTCTCATCGTAGTCAATGCCAGGTTTTTGAGCATAACCTTTGGCAACTAGTCGGGCTTTAAACCTCTCTATCTCTCCGTCTCCTTTGTACTTGATCTTGAAGACCCACTTACTGCCAATCGTTTCTCTTCCTCTTGGCATTTCCACAAGATCCCATGTCTCGTTCTGTAGGAGTGAGTCATACTCCAAATCGGCTGCTTCTTTCCACTCATTTGAGAGATCACCTGCCAATGCTTCGTCCATAGTATTTGGTTCAGCAATCTGATGTGCTACATAAGCCACATGTGGAATATTGGCTGTAGCTGTGTCAGCATATTCATCTATTCCAAAACGAACAGGAGGTCGTCTGGTGCGTTCAGATTGTCTTCTCTCTTCTGACTCAGCCTGCTCCTCCTCTGTCTCTGATTCGATATCAGGGTTTTGTTCTACCTCAATTGTTTCAAGTAGATCACCTTTAGGGACTTCCTCTGTTTTCTGTCCAAAATCTTGCTCATTGAAGATCACATCTCTCCGAATATAGATTTTCGATGTCTTCTCATCCAACAGTCTGTAGGCTTTCGACTGAATAGAATATCCGACAAACCGAAGTTTCACAGCTTTCTTATCGAGCTTCTTTCTCTGCACATCAGGTACATGTGCATATGCCATACAGCCAAACACTTTCATGTGTGCAATGTTGGGTACGTTTCCATTCCAGACTTCCATTGGGTATCCTTGATAGCAGTTGTTGGAGTATGGTTTCTGATGTGCGCTGCCGTTTCTACAGCTTCAGCCCAAAATCTTTCAGGTAATCCTGCATGAGCCATCATTGACCGAGCTGTCTCCATGAGGGTTCTGTTCATCCTCTCCGCAACACCATTCTGTTCTGGAGAATGTGGTACTGTAAGTTCCTGGCGTATACCTTTTGACTTCAGATAGCTCCTAAACTCCTTAGACAGGTACTCTCCTCCGTTATCGCTCCGCAATGTACTCACTCTCTGACTGCAGTCATTGAATACACGAACTTTAAATTCCTTAAATTTCTCAGGAACTTCAGATGAGAAAGTAGACTGCACAACATCTTGAGTAATCATCAATGAAAGTGACAAAATACAGTCCGTAGGCATTGGACCGCATACGTCACTGTGCACAAGTTGAAGCTTCCTCTTGGATCGTATTTCTCCCACTGCCTTGAAAGGTTTTCGTTTCATCTTTCCAGCGATACATCCCTCACAAAATGACAGCTTAGCTCGTTTTGGTAATTTGATACCAGTAGCCAGCTTCTTGTAGGACATTTTTGATGCATTGCTCACTTGCATGTCCCAGTCTAAAATGCCATACGTCAAAATCGTTGTCTTTCTGAGCATTCACCAGTGTTGCTGCCTCAGAGAGAATCGCTTCACAATCGAGTTGATAGAGTTTATCCACCAATGTTCCCATTCCATGGAGATGTCCATTTCCGTCTCGAATCCAGCATCGAGAGTGACCAAACTTGATGAAGTCTCCTTTGGATATAGCCGAGAAAAGATTACAGGCTAGCTTAGGAACGTACAAAACCTTGTACATAACAAATTTCTTTGGTTGGCTAACTTTGAAGCACATCCTCAAGTGAACACTTCCAAAACCAACTGCGTCCACAGTCCGTCCATCACCTAAACCAACTTTCTCAGAACCTCAAATTCTTGGTAGTCAGTCAACAGTTCTCTGTCCCAGGTCATATGACTGGATGCTCCAGAATCTACCAGCCATTTACCATCTCGAGATCCATCTTGTGATGCTGCAAATGCACTGCCTTCTTCAGACTCGGATTCTTTGTTTTCCTCTCCAGCAGTCTCTGCCTTGTGTGATGGTCCTTTCTTTGCTTTGGGACAGTCCCGTCGAAAATGACCTGGTTGTTGACAACCATAGCAAATAGGTTTCCGTGGCTTGAATTTCCTCTTTGATTCTCCTCCAAACAGTGCTGCATCTCCTCTTTGTGCATCAGAGTTTCCTGAGTGTCCTCGTCCAAGCATTTTCTGCTCCTCATGAGCTAGAGCTTGCTGCACATAGTTGAGCGAGATACCGTCAACCCGGGCTTCCAGAGCAGTAATAAGTGTGGAGTAGCTTTTGGGCAAGCTTCCTAAAAGAGTAACCACCTGGTCTTCTTCAGCGATAGGAGCACCAATTGCTGCTAATCGGTCCGTCAACTCCTTCATGCGCTTCAGGTGTTTCTCGATCGATGTCCCCTCCTTCATCTCCATCCGGAAGTATTGCTTCTTCAGGAAAAGTTTATTGGCTAGAGTGTCACGCTCAAAATGGTTTCTCAGGGCATCCCAAGCTTCTCTCGGCTGCTCATACGACGTCACAAGATACAACTGAGAAGTTTTTATCGCCAGGACAATTAAAGAGAATGCCTTCTGCGACTTCTTCAAAAACTCAGCACGGGCTGCTGCTGTCGCATCCTCTGCAAGCTCCTCGGTTCCGTCCACAACTTCCCAGACACCTTTTGCAAGTAGCAAGTGTTCCATCTGGAACTTCCAAGTGGTCCAGTTAGAGTCATCTAACTTATCGATCACCCACTTCTCATCTGTCGTAGTACTCGAGGCCATAGTCTAGTCAGTGGCGTGTACAATGGGGGGCTTTGGGGGCTTGAGCACCCCCCTGTCCTCCCAGACAACCATGAAACTAATCGTATCACTCAGTAGCTAGCTAGCTAACTGTGCAGCTCTATCTCATTGACACAACGATTACAAGTCCAGGGGGTTCGCATGGTTAGCACTGGATAATAGTAGTCTTAAGGTCAGCATGTAAGCTGCAAAGCATGCAGTAGTGACTATTGACTATAGTCTATACCGAGTTTAATCTAAAGTAGCGAGCTCTTTTATCTATGGGTGCACTGAGCTAGCTCCGCAGAATCAGGTAGATCATGTCTAGATCTATATTCTATAGCTATGAGCAAGAGAAGGATAAGTGTGAAGCCTAAGTCTCAATCTATCTCCTACTTTGAAGTATCTCCTTCAAAACGTCGTGCTGTGCATAAAAAATCTCTCTCTTTGTCTGCTGTGCCAGAATCCTCTTCTGTTAATTCTTCCAGCAGTAGACTTACTAGGTTCCTCTCCAGTGATAAAAATGAAGCTGAAGAAGTAGATGTACATGGAGCGAGCAGGCCTACTGATGTTATCAGTGGCGACTCTCCAGATGTATTAATCAGTAGTGAGTGGCATGATCATGATCCAGAGAGCTCGGGGCAGGATGACACCACTTTTCCAGACACAGTGAGCTCAAGTGCTTATGAGAAGCGACAGCAGAAGGCTGCTGACAACTGGGCTGAAGTGCGTGTCCAGTTGCTACGTGCCAGTGTAGAAACCGGAATTCCTTCCCCTTGTTCTGTGTGTGCCGAGTGTGAAGAACCCGCTGTTGCAATTTGCTGGGATTGTGGACCACAGGCATACTACTGTGCCAACCATGTGGACTCAGTACACTCTCTGACAAATATTTTTCATCGACCTTTTCTCTGGAAAGTATGCACTAATCAAACATACTGCTGTACATTTTTGTGATTATTAAATGCATGCGATCTGATTTTACAGAATGGAATGCTTCACCCATACTATTTCAAGCAGTCGAGAACCTTTCCAGCACTTCACTGTTGCTGTACAACTTACATAAAAGAAGTTGTTTGTCTTGACCCTAAAGGTATTTGTTTAACTACACTGATATAGCCTGTGTCTAAGAATCCAATGACTTACAGGTTTCCAGCATTGTGTGTGCGTAACCTTCTGCAAGTGTGAGCCTGAGGCTGTTACTCTTGTGCGGCATAACATGTGGCCAGCGACACCAGCAACTCCCACCCTAGCATTTCATCAGGATCTGCTACTATGGATGGAGTCACTTTTGCTGGAAGGGTGTATTGGTGTCGATGCTTTTTGTCGTTCTCTTGAATACAAAATTGGAAGAGATATCAGCAAACAAGTATGTGAATTTGATGTCGGTTATACTTATACATTAATTGTTGCGCACTGATGAGGTACATGTTGCATGCGTCAGCAATCGCTTGAGGTACACACTTTTAATTGTCAGTTGTTTTAATCTGTTTATTCTTCTATAGCTCCGGAAGATCTATCCTGTCATGATTGATGCGTTTGAAGAATATAGGTAGGGTATATTAATTGTGAAAGAACATAATACGACATATTCACATTAACATTCAGGTTCAACAGATATCAACTCGACTGTCTTCTATTTTTGTCTCCTGACTTGAACACTACAGCTATCTGCCCTGCCTGTCCTCAGGTTTGTGGTTTTGTTATAGCAATTAGACTCTGGCAGCCTATACTTACCTTTTACGTGCAGAGCAATGGAACTCAAATTATATCCATGGATGGTGTATTTGGACTATGTCGGAAAAAGTCTGCTGGTGTTAGTGTTCGACCACCACTCTTCTCTGGTGTATTCTTTGAGGAACAGCAAGCAGTAGATGAGTTTGTTGCTGATTATGATACATTTGGCCAGATAATCGACAAGGTAAGGTTTTAGCGTTATACTTAATTGGTCAAGTGTGAAAACCTGCGCTATACAATTTGGATGTAATCGTTTAAATAGACTTTTAGCACATTTCACTCAGTTAATTTTATCCTGGCATTAGGGGTGTCATGAGTTCCTCGCTGGAGACACTTTGCGCTCCAAATCAAGGTACGCAGCTCTAGATGAAACTGCCGTGTTTGGAAGCATCTGTCGTCATGAGTTTCCCCAAAGATTTCTGAATATGAAGCATGGAGAAAGGTATGTACATAACATTAAGGTTTTCAAAAAGAGCATACATGGTGCATTGTTAAAAATTAAGGTATTCTGTATCTTAATTATCTAGACTAGCATATCCTGTGTACCTGCTAAAGAAGGCACACCAAAACAAGGGTGACAAGTGTCTGTTGTTACTGTACGATATTGCCTGCTTACTCGAAACTCATCTGAAGGTTTGTGTCTCAATAGTCAGATCTAATCTTAATTAGTACGCACTTATATTTGATTACTTCTCCAGAATCGTGGACATCTTGACATGTTAGAAAAGACAACATTAGGAGTGCCAATTTTTCATGTCTATGGGCATTGTGCATTCTGTCAGGTAAGAAGAAAGATGCCAAAGCTGTGTGTTAATAACTTACTGTTGTATTATACATGTAGCTGACATATTCACCTAGAGTCCTAACTGGATGCGGACTTACTGATGGTGAAGCTATGGAGAGACTGTGGTCATATCTAAGAAGATTTGCTAAATCCACCAAAGAAATGCGACCATCTCATCGCATTGATGTCCTTACCTCAGCTCTATTACATTATGCATCAAGAGTACGTCTTAATCTAGGTTTGTTTTTTGTTAGGGCTACCTTAATATTAGCTCTCAGCACTAGTTGGTATGCACCTATGTATGCTTTGCATAAAGGGAAAAAAAGTGCTAACTCTTGTATACGTAGGGGCATCGTTAGTCAAAAGGCTGAAGAACGCCCAAAACACTCAACATAGTGCAACAGAGGACTTATCAAAGCTAATCAATGAGTCAAATGGTTAGACGTAGTCAGGAATAAAGTTTGTGAATTTTGTGCACTTTTATATTGCACCTTCAGGTACACTGACGGAGTCATCAGCTGAACAATTGCAGAAACAACAACACAGGCTGTTCGCAAGGAGTCAAACTGATCTGAGTGAGCATTAATTATCAGATGATTGTATCAAAATCGTGATGAAACTTTGACAGGTTTCGGGCAACGTCACAAAACCTTTCAGAACATCCTTCATATTGCTCGCGAGCGTAGGTTTTTAATATCTACCAAAGCGAGATACGCTGGTAAGAATGTTAGTCAGCACAATCATGTAATTATATAAATAATAGTTAAGTAATAATTATGATTTAGAAGCCCAAAGAGCTGGTTGTATAGTATCCCGAACGTAGTGAGGGTTCTACTAGCCCTAAGGGCTTCTAAATTATGTGGAAACTTCCTAAACAGCTAGTGTCTAAGCATTAATTTTATTTTTATTATAGCAACCATGATTCTCTAGCCAATCAGATTTTGATCTACATGATTTTCTAAGTTGGATAGAACACTACCTTTAGCCAATCAGATTGTAGTATGTATGCATGCTAACATGATCTATGTACTATGTTACAGATGGTCAATCGATTGCTGCACGCCTTGCAAAGAAGATATCATCAAGTACGAGTACGCTGAAACGAACAGTGAGCAGATTTAATGGTATGCGTCATGATCAATTTGAAGGAGTAGCATACCATCTGCCAGCCAATTTGAATTGGGAGACAGTTTCCAATTTGGAAGAATTGTCTACGTTGGAGGTCGCGTCGGCTGGAAATTGTACCATTCCCATTCATTTGTGGATAAAAGTTGTGAGAGCGTGTAATATGAAGGAAAGGGCAACGGAAGAAGTGAAGATGATAATGGAAGAAATTAATACTGTTGCCAACAACCTGAAATACGAGCATTCCGTAATAAGTCGTCATATACAGGATATCGCCACATCTGATAGTCTGTCTCTGTTTCAGAAAGGTTGCCTTAACCTTTTGCATCGAAGATGATTACTTTGCGAATCTTATTTAATTACGTTTTCCAGAACAGTTAACCAGTATCATACTGTAGAGCTACCTGATACGAGCTTATTAGGTCCAGATGGTTCATTTTTTTACAATTGTCAAATTAATTCATGAACATGATTACCCTTCCGTTACTGATATTATTTGTACAGACAGTAGTAGTGATGATGATTCTGATGTGGACAATTGAACACTTATCTTTTTTATGTACTTTAATTAATAATTTATTAATCACACTTATAGCTATAGGCAGTCATTATTTCTTAAACATCAATGCCTTTTATAAATTGAAGTCAAGGCTATTATAAGTCAACCACGCGCATGCATAATTAAACATTATATGAATATGAACTGCATATAGTTTTGACAATTATATATATAGTCCTAAACTCGGACATAAATTATTATCTATGTCATACATACAATTGTACATACATAATTATATACGTACGTACAAACAATAATAACGTAATCTTACTTACGTATACAGTACACAAGATAGAGAGAATATAGAATCGTGAATAAAATGGAAGGAAACCTTTACCATTCCTATTACAATTGTATATACAATAATTATAACAATTATCATAGTAGTTTTATAGTCAGCTGGTTATTTACGTTTGCGATTAGTTCTTGTATGAAGTGGGGAGACATCAGCTACGTTTGATATCATACTGCTCGGCCATTCCACGATGATCCCTGTGCTCAATTTATTTTCCCCAAAAGCATCTTCAAACCAAGCTTCAGCACCAACTTGTACAACATCCACAACGGAAAGCGTTTCACAATCTTTTTGGCAAGGACGACCATGAATGGTTTTATGTACACCAGGAAGCACTGTACCTGTTGCAACAATACTTCCATCTCTGCCTTTCATAAAAATCGTACTGACGGTATCAGTGTTAGAAATAGCTTGATTGGACAAGATTCCAGAAGGTGTTGCTTTGGTTGTAGTTTTAGTGGTTGATTTCTTCACAGTGGAAATAACAGCTTTGGATGTAGTAGATGAGGTGGTGTTGATTGGGTTTGCGTTTGTTGAGGTAACATTGAATGAGCTGGAATTTGTGTTGAGACTGGTTGTACTTGACGAGGCTGCAGTGGCTGGGGTAGCAAATTGTTTCTTGGACAAGTCATCTGTAGTAATAATTAGAGAAACGAGGTGTACAGTTTGTCGTGCACACAAAGCAATCAGTTTTACGTAATCAAATAATGGTATCTACATTACATTTACTTATAAAGCCTTACCATACAGAAAGTAGGAGCTGAAGGATGACAGGATTGCAGGGTGAGATTGAAGAAATTTTTTCCCATCTGTGGTTCCCACACTTAAAACCTTTTTATCAACAAACATCATTGTAGCCATCTCACAACCAAGTGATTGCAGCAGATTGGCCTGTATAAGTGCACAAGGTAATTATAGCCACATGTTAGGGTTTAGTGTGTTGTCTACATTATAGGCATTATATCATTTATAAGCCCGCCTCATAGTAAAAGTAATTATTTCCTTAGCTCGCATAAATTGGACCTGTCGCAACATCATAATAATTATGTTCACAAAATTAATTTTAGGTGATAAAATACAATATTATATGTGCCGTCTACGTGCACATACAGTACTCACAACACCTACATCTCCCTGATGTCTCTTAGCAACCCGAACAATGAGCTGCCTCTTTTTTTCCGGCGTTAGTTCCTCCTCATCCTCCTCCTCATTGCTACCCTCAATATCTTTTGCTACTACATTGTACTTTTCCTTATCAGCAGTGCTGATTTTTCTCCAAGCCTCTGCCATCAATTTTGATTTATCTGAGAGAGTCTTCCCGTTGAGATCTAATATAATCGTGCATTTGCTGAATAGTGAGTGAATGCACAACTTTTATATACGGCATGCATGTCATTAAAATAAACTATCCACCATAAAATCTACGTACCTTGTTGTTTGTGAAACTCTTTACTGAAGCCAGAGGCCTGCCTTAATTTCCTACGTGTGGACAGCTTTTTAGTTCTAGCACGAGGAACAGTGTCACAATGAGAGCTGGTGTGCCGTTTCTTGTGATTGTTTATCCAATACTGCATGTATGCATGTGCGTATTTAGTTTTGGTAGTGTGTATGTTGCTGTACGCACACACACACAGACACACATGTACACACGCATACACACACACGCACACATGTACACACACACACGTACACACGCGCGCACGCACGCACACACACACACACACACACACTAATTAATGATCCCAGACTAATAATTGGACAAAGCTAAAGCCATCTCATGTGTAACCAATACCGACTGCATGTACATGTTACAAATACAATTAAAGCCCATGTAATACTAAGGCAGCGTGTATACACATAACCAATATTGACTGCAATCAATGCTACTACCAAGTAGTAGCTACATGTGTCAGGCTACAGCCTAAAAGTAACCAATGCTTGACTACAATCAATACTGCTAGTCTTTACAGCAGGTGATGTGTACAGGGTGAAACATTTGTACCTTAATTAGCTGCAAGGGCTGATAAAGAGAAGAGGGCATGCAACTCACTATTAGTTTAATGCGAACAAAACTGCATTCAATTTATTTTATAGGTATCTGCACACGTACTTTACACAAAATCAGAAGTAGTTTGTACTTTTCCCGTAAATTCCACCGCCCATGCACTTACAGTTTTTGCTCGCAAGCTGTTGCATGCCCTCTTCTATTTATTAACCCTTGATAATAAACCATGTTGACTCTACGATCAATATACTGGTAATTTACTCAACTCTCACGCAAATGCTAGTAGAAAGGCAGAGGTAAAACGCAATTAACTGGTCACGTGACCAAAATTGCTGTCCAAAGCGCAATGCTTACTTGGCAATTTTTTGGACATAAGCAGACGGTAAGAGATGTAGAGAGTATTTGTATAGCTAGAAATTAATTGTATATAGGGGCTAGACGAAGTTTAATCACAAATGCATGTATTTGATGACAGCTTGTTAGTGACAATGTACATTTTTGACGTATAGGTATCAGATATGGACCGCATACCTAAAAAGAAGTCTAAGGCATCCAAAGCTACAAGCAAGCTCAAGACTCCTTAAAAAGTCGACATAACTGTTACAACTTATCCCGATCTTCAACCTTTCCTAAATATGATTGTGCTAATCCTATACACAATTACTTTCTAGCTATATAAATACTCTCTACATCTCTAAGTGACTGCTTATGTTCAAAAAAGATCCTAAAACAGTTTAGCAGAATGTGCATATATACCAAGAAAGCATTGCACTTTCTGCAATTTTGGTCACGTGACGTCAGCCTACAAGGTAACTAACCAGTTGACTATGATCAATACTGTTACTAAGCAGCGTACATACAGACTAGCCAACTAACAATGTGCACACAGTGACTAGCCTGACTATATCATAATACTGACTATAGAGCATATTGCATATATAGCACGACCAGACTCAATTTTAGAGACTGCATGTATACATCATCCTGATACCAATGTTGACAGGTCAATCTCACGTTTATAGTATTTAATGTCAAGCCAGTCTCAGTAGCATGCAGCAGCTTGTCGAGCATTCAGAGTGTTCTGTCCACAACTGTGCATCCCTTCTTCAAATTTCCTCACAAGAAATTCTCTCTGGGATATTGTGATCACTGTTCGGGAAGTCATGATTCTACTGATCACTAGCACTGTACTACTCTCCACCTAGCCTCGATCCCAGGCCGAGTTTTCGCTTTTATAACGGTTAGGCGAACAACTGGGCCTGGTACTAGTTGTCTGCGCATGCGTCAATCGTTCGTCAGATTCTGACGAATGGATATTCTCGTTCACTTTCGTGACATTTATATTCGTGTACTATCGTGTACTAGAAGTCAGTTCCCGTTTTATCATTATTGGAATCGATTGGAATGGCTCTTAGCTGAAGCTTCTCTCTTCTCTGAAGCTTATTCTGAAGACTGAACAACAAGGGAAGAGGTATAAAGCTTTGTCAAGCTTGTTAAGGTCAGATATTTTTGTGTGGGCCCTATGGCCGGCTATGCTATCAAGTCTTGTTCATGTTTGGCAAGAATGTAGGTAGACTATAGTTTCATCATTAATATGGTGGATCAAGTGAAGAGTGTGAGCTAGAGAACTTGGTGCTGCCATCATCAGCTCGTCGACAATGACACTATAACCGAGAAATTTAATATGTATAGATCTACACGTATTTAAAATGTCTACTTCTCTGTACAGGAGCAATGGCTAATATCCAGCTATCCCAACAGTGCTCCTCTTGGCTATACTAACGGACGAGACTGGACAGTTTGAGGTAAGGGTTTTACCGTCTTTGGTTTCTTTTAATATTGTCCTATACTCACAGACACAGGACTGGAGTATGACCTGCTCATTCGAGCGTTGCTGGGTAGCTCAGAGACATCAAGAGAATCTACGTTTTCTCAAGCAATGAGTTACGAGTTGGGGTCTAGAATCAGAGAAGTCCAGCAGCCTGCTAAATCTTTTTGAAACGTAATTTGAAGGCATTCAATCATCCTGAAGTTGCCCTGGATCACTGTAATTGTGCTGCAGCACAACTGGCAACTCCCCAGGCCTTTGTGAAGCAGCTCCCTATGTGCATCTTTTGTGTACTCACTCTGTGCATTTTCTGTGTACAAATTTCTATTATTGATTTATTAAATATTTTTGCCGACCACAAATATACAATGAAAATTTGACGCATGCGCAGACAACTAGTACCAGGCCCAGTTGTTCGCCTAACCGTTATAAAAGCGAAAACTCGGCCTGGGATCGAGGCTACTCTCCACCTTGTACCAGCCAGCTGTGTAGTCTCGAATACCCGCCTCAACCTAAAAGCTTGAGTCTGGTCAAACTCACATTGTGGTTTGGTTCAAGTGTGTCCAGGAATTTCTTGGACATTTAATTGGCCACAAGTGGGTGTGGAACATGAATAAAATTATAGTCTACATGAATATCATTATAGCTAACCGCCACGGCAGCATGGATTGTTTAATACTAGTAGAAAGAATTAGCCCCTGACAGAAGGCGACGTAGGAAAATTCATGGAGAGAGTTGTAAGGATATGATACTAGAACTCTCCAGACTAGCAACAGGACCTTTGGAACACCTTGTCGAAATTAACAGCCTAAATGCTCATTTATGTGAATGTGACCGTCGACCATGGTTTCATGGTAGCGATGTCAGACCGATTTTCATTTTTGCTATTTCTAACTCCTATGTATTACTATCTCTTTTGAACACTCTAGGCAAACCAGAAAAACTTTACTGCACTGGATTTGGTCAAGCGAATGCAGAGATACAGAGTTTTGAAGAACACTAGTCAGGGAAAAATTCGTACAAAAATGTACCGCATTTTAATGTACTTGGGCGGGACTTATGAAATTTGTTGTTAATACCAGAAATCATCTTAATGTTAGCATATCTGCTGAACCGCTTGGTCTATTCTCTTTCAAAAAAGTATGAAATGGACACTCAGGACTCAAGAGTTAACATTGTAACCATTTGATATCTATTATGAAGTTTATAATGTTTCTGTAATGTATATCTTTATGATGTCCCTATAATAGTATGATGTCTCCTGCTTCAGAGAGTTCTTTTGGATTTAAAGTAACCATGCTATCTTTTCTTTCGTACAGTATATTGTATCATGTTTCAGAACTCTCATCAATGTCCACCTTACGCTTGTATCTGTTTCTTGATCTTTATAAGCAATTTTTCTCATTTGGTCTAAATAATTCGTTTTTAGTGTGATGTAGATTTAAGGCCATACAACTATAAATCTATGATACAACTCTGTTGACAGCTTCTAATTAATACAGTAGATTACTCTTGTCTTTTTTGTGTGCAAATTGAATCAGTTCTTGCAATTTAATAGTTTTGGTAGATTACATTGTTGTCCCTGGAATTCTCTCCAATCTTTCTTGTTTCTTTTCAACAGAGGCTTTCAGATTGCTTCAATAATTACTTTCAGTAACTTCTAAGAACTTCTAAGAAATAAATACAGCTATTGGTACACTTGGCTTGATTTTACTGCATTTCTATTCTCAGCTCCACCCATCTATCCATGCAATATGTGATTCCGCAAGAAATAAAAGCTTATTGTAGCAACTTTTTGCATAATCTGGAGAGAGTTAGAGATGAAAGACATGCTCACTTGTGTTTTTGTTCATTTTCATGTTTGGTTGCCAAAATGATGATCACCTTTGAGAAAAAATCACACACAAAACAAGCATCAAATGCTAAAATCATAAAAAACTGTTATAAAAATCAAATTCTACGCTATTTTTTACCCCTGGGAACAGCTGTTGTTTGCTAGACTCTTCCAGGGCTTGCGGAAAGCCCTTCTTGTTTACTCACTTTCTGGTCCCGTTTTTTACCATTGAATTACTGTACGAAAATACGCCCACGCACTACTTCCGGTCTGACATCTCTATTCATGGCCCTCTAGCTCTGTGCAATGATGGCTTCAAGCTCAGTGTTTTTCTCGTAGGCTTTCAACTCCTAGCCTTAATTGATACACTGTCTGATATAGCCCTCTGTGTACGTGTCCCTAACATGCGGTGGCTTGTGGCTTTATCACTATGCTTGTGGGCGTGTAGTCCACTTGACTTTGCTGACTGTGCAGAACAAAGTTCATATGTGAGTTGGACCTAGCCTCTACACAGGCTCTCCTTTTTCTGTTCTTTATCACAATCGTTCAATAAGATAAAATACTGTATTATTTGTTCAATGAGATAAAATACGGTATTAATTGGAGGAATAAAGAAAGAAATAGACGTAAAGTTAGGAAAAAGGAGAGCCTGTATCGGGAAGTCGCGTGAGGGTAGAAGGGTGGTAGAAGGGTGAAAATGAGCGTGGGCATACTGAGCTAGAGATGTTGGACTGCCCACGCAGAGGTCTACGACTAATAAAACTTTGCCTGCAGCAAGCTGGACATGGACTTGGAACTGGAAGTTTGCAAGCACTATAGCTAGCTATACCTTAGGCTTAGCTAGATGATCTACTAGTCTAGATTGTGTGTTTAGATTCTATCACTATTACCTTTTCTTGTGTCTTTCTACATGCTATAGTAGAATAGCTTAGTCATCATTATCATATAGCAGGTAGCTACTGCCACCAGAGCTGGCCACGCTGGTTCTCTGATCTGACTTGCAGCACAGCTTGGTGGTTGTCTCAGTGCAGTGCAGTACAGTACAGTCTTACTCTGAATGCGTGGGAGAATACCTTACGTCACGATTGTGGGCTACATATCGCCCACGTTCATAAAAATCCTTGTGGATCACGCGATTTCCCAAACCAGGCCTTACTTTTTTTAACTGTACGCCCATTTCTTTCCTTGCTGCCTCACTATGTCTTGTTTATGGATGAACAGTGACAACAGCAAGAAAAAGTAAGGCCTGGGAACGAGGCTAAGTTGGACCAGACTCAAGCTTTTAGGTTGAGGCGGGTATTCGAGACTACCAGCTGTGTTGTCCAGTCCATGATCCAGTAGTACTAGTGCAGTGCAGTGCAAACCGTGTGCATGTGGTATATCTTGAGTTCATAGGTCAAGTGATCTGACTATAACCAGCCTTGACTACATGCAGTGCCAATGCTGACCATAAGACTACTACCAGTGCTGACCCAGAGGAGGTCGGACATCACTTGAACTTTCACTAATTATGACCTTTTAATGACATTCCAGGCCAAATTGCTTTTCGTTTTTGCTGACTCAGCAGTAGCGTCTACTGTACTTCTCTGCTAGTCTCTATTTTAGCCGCCCTCTAAAAGTTGGGCGGCCTAATCACGAGTCTATGTTATAGAGGGCGACTAATTCACGAGACAATACTTCTGCACGGTTTCTGTCGCTAAATCTGTTGACAGCTAGTTGTGTTTGGTGTCTATTATAGTTACTGGACCTAACCCTATCAGCACATAATAGCCATACTAGCTAGATCCAGTCATGTTCTACTGCTGAGTCAGCAAAAACGAAAAGCAATTTGGCCTGGAATGTCATTAAAAGGTCATAATTAGTGAAAGTTCAAGTGATGTCCGACCTCCTCTGGTGCTGACCCATGCGAATGGGGTGACAAGTCATGGTCACGCCCAATTGAGCAGGTGCAATCATAGCCTCGATCCCAGGCCGAGTTTTCGCTTTTATAACGGTTAGGCAAACAACTGGTTGTTTGCCTATCCGTTATAAAAGCGAAAACTCGGCCTGGGATCGAGGCTAGTGCAATCAGTATTGCCATTCCAATGTTGTTATGTATAATGCTAATTGCATGCATAATAGATCCTCTGCACTATCCCAGTCACCTCTTGCTCCACTGAGAGATACTGAGAAGCAATGACTAACACTAGAATGACTGGACATCCCCATTGTGATTGACCAGTTTGCTAGAATGTACCCCAGAAGAATAGTGCATGGAGATCCTACAAGATGACTGACTCATAATTATGTCTTATTATCACGCTATGCATGCATTAGATCCCATTTGAGTGTATTTAGCAGGGAACTATGAGCTATAGTACCGGTACTATAGATTACTCTGGGCTACAAACTACAACATTATACATTGTATTGTCATTTACAAGAAGATACACAGAAAAATTATTGTAGCTAGATGCTTTGTCTAGTAACATAGTAACAGAACTAGAATGGAAGAGAGAAGCTCTAGAGGAGAATAGTAGGAGCCGCTCTTTTCTTGGGCAGTGTGCTGTACTTTTTTGCTGCAAGGCTGCATGGGGGAGGAGCTGGATGTATGAAAGATACGCCGCAATAAATGCGGGGGGGGTAAAATCGTGCGTTTTATACATAGCACTAAGAGCAACGTAAGCCACTTCTTTGCGTCTCTCATTACAGCTCATCTTTTCCCAGGCGTCTGTTTTAATGTCCTTGAAGTGACGATCTTCTATTTTATCTTTATTGGCGACAGCTCTCACCAAGTAGTCGAGAAACGTCTCAAACTTCCTATCTTGGTAAGTAAGTAATGGCTGCTCCAAAGAGAATAAATATGGTCTGGTTGATGCTGAGGATTCGTGCTGGTGCATCATCAATAACGTGGTTGATTGGCACTAAGATAAATAGGAATGCTATCAAAAACCAAACCTGTAAAAATAGACAAACCAAAGAGGAACACTAGGGTACATAAATGTTGACTAGATTTATTCCAGCAAAAAACACAATGTACAAATAGATTATTTCTGTTAAAGAAGTGTTCATGAAAGTAAATGAATAATTCGTGGCTCTATGGCCCATTGTTCCATGACCTTCATTCTCATCGATAACAACAGGACAACAACAAAACAATGCTCTGCAAACACAGTTACACGTGGATTGCTTCTGATGCCATTGGTACAACTTAAATAAGTTGTGATAGGCAGCCTTCAATGTTAAGATAAAAGTAACAATCATAAGTCCGTAGAAAACCAGCATGCTTGCATGTTGCATGGTGTGGTGTATGAATGAATCCCACCAGGATATGATATGAATGGATAAGCAAGCAAGAAATTGGACCCATTATGATGTTGTACCACTTCTTGTAAAGACAACTTACACGACTGTCCTAAGCAGCAGCATCTGTTACAACACTGTTGATCAGTGGTATGAGTATACACAACTTGCGTACACACATCAAAAACATTAAAACGAGTACAAACAAATCTTCAGCAAGCATCAAACCAGGTACACTAAATTCCAGGATTAGAGTCCTTATACAGACGACTCATTTCCACTCTTTGCTTCGGGATAATAATAAATATCGTCTTGTACAAAGAAGGCTCGTTTATTGACTCCAATGCAATCGAGTGTGATCACAAAAAGTACAAAAAGAAAACAACACGTAACACTGATATATACAGTCATATTGACAGTTGAAATCTTTACCTCTCCCAGACCATGGTTATCATTGTCTGCAGACTTTTCACTCCTCACAAAAATAAGTTTATCGTTTTCTACAAAATGATGCAACAGATTCGCAATGAACAATTTCCAAGAAATGGGAAACAAAGTGGAAAGCAGTGAATACTAAATTAAATTCCACTGGGACAACTCCACATGCACACTGTTACCAGACCCTGAGTGAGTGAAGGGGCTGGACTTGCGAGACTAATTATTCCCCTTTAGACACCTATTATGCTAAAATTATTCCGAGCATAATTTATCATGGTAATTAACACCATGCATGGGCATAATACTATACACACATGTAGTGGTACACACAAAGAGTATAGATACAATTATTCAGCAGCAACAGCAAGCTTTTGCCCAACAGCAGAGACAGCTTATGATGATTATATATATAGTTTTGGACAGAAACAGCATGACATGCAGGTGATGCTGGTTGCCAAGCAACAGCTCTATATCCCTGATATATATATAAACCAAGTCATAAAATTTCTCCATCAATTTCTATACCAATTAAAAATCTATACAGTTGCCATAATTAAATTATTACTTCCACTAATTTACATACGTGCACGGGCACTAAACTATATCAAAGCAAATTTTACTGAAAGACAAAGAACTAATAGAATGGCTAATGTGAAACAAAAACATTAGTCAAGAAACAAGCTAAATAGCGTACCAACTGTATTTATAGTTTGAATGAAGCTATAGTTGATGGACAGCTATAGCCGACCTTGCATGTTGCTGCAAAGCTGGAGGAGCTGGAGGCTGGGAACCTTGTTGCTGCAAAGCTGGAGGAGCTGGAGGAGCTGGAGGCTGGGAACCTTGTTGCTGCAAAGCTGGAGCGCTGATAGTATGTAAAGCCGCAATCATAAGTTTCCCCACTTTAATTTCTTTATCAACTTTATCCAAATTCTTCCACGCTACAAGCTCACCATCGATCCCATTCGTAGCTAAGTATTCTGTATTTGCCTTCACTAACTGCTCTATGATGTTGTGAGCACCTGCATGGTTTTGATACAGTTTGTAGGTGATAGCAGCGCCGATAAACACGAGGACAGTCTGGTTGATACTGAACAAGCGTGCAGGAGCATCATCGATAGCCATGTTGATAGGTATAAGGATAAAAATCCCTACCACAAATACCATAAAACCAGACCAGAAAAATGATATAAGACTCATAATTGTCAGTACAACAGGATGTGGCAATTTATATGCAGGGCAACACTTTTCCCAAGTCCAAAATTTAATCATTTTGTCACCATTAATGTTAAATCTCTGATGCATTTCAAATAGATTATAGTATGCAGCCTTGAACGTCACATAAAAGATGAAAACCGTCACTGCATAGAATATAAGAATGCTTGCAGCATGATGTGGAGTTTGGATGAAGCCAATTAGAATGTGGTAAGAGTGAACAACAATACAGGACATCGGTGCTATACCGATATGATACCACTTTCCTTTACGCACACCACAACGTTTACAAATCATTCCTACTACCATGGCCGCAAAAATGAGAAAATCATAGACAAACATGAGAAATGGAATAGAATATTCGAGTTTAAAGGCGACGAGCACATTACTGTATTGTGACTCATTTTGAGTTGGCTTAAAGAATATTTCCGAAGACACTCTAGTATTCCGAAACGTAATTGCTACTATGTCCAATACTATCACGTACATAACGAACGATACTGAGCATATCACTAAAATAACAATGTACATATTCCTTGTTGACACTTTAATACTGTCCATATCATGTATGTTATCATTTTCTTGGTTGGCATTTTCGTTTGGTGGTTCTAGATCATTTCTTATTTTTTTGAAGAACCCTTTTGAGTCATTTTCAACTAAATGATGTGACAGCCAACAGAGAAAAAACATCACGACTAGAGGAAAGACAAATTGAAATGCAAATCCGTAGTTTGTGAAGTGTTGTCCTAATGCAACTGCTGTGTTCTCACCTCTGTGAAACATCTCCAGTGTTGTAAGGTTCTCTCCTTTAGCACTGTAGCTGTCTGTAATTGGAGAAAGAATCTTCTGCTGCATTGCAAGCAGCTTTAGCTGTGAAACAAACAAAATATGCAGTTACAGACTTACCATAAATCAACCTCTACTATCTATGCTGCAAGCAAGAGTAGATACTCTTATCTACTCTTGCTGCAAGTCAGCAGAGCCTTGCATAGCCTCGAATCCAGGCCAATTAAAATATCAGCCTGGTCTCGAGGCTAAAGCCTTGCAGCTCTCTTCTCACTCCTGCAGCTACACCAATAGCTAGCGTTCTAGTGCAGAGCTAACTACTAGTACTAGAGTACAAAGGGGTATTACAAGACATCTAAATATTTCTGACCCCCTGTCTTGCAGTAATCTTGAGGGAGCTATAAATAGCCTGTTCACTAACTATTATGGTCAATAGGCTTGCATGTAAGCAAAAAAAAATTAGTGACAGTGCTTTGTTTGCAGCTAATGCTAGCATTTTAGTGTTCAAAGTGATTCGGGTATTATGAGACAGGGGGGTATTACGTGACACCATTGCAATTAATTAATTTTAACGCTAATTGGCTGTTCTAACATACAATTGCAAGTTGGTTGTGCAGTGTGTTGAATTGCACTGTAGTAATTAGCCCAATTAGGGTGACCACAGTGTTTTTGTTAGAGGAATTATTGGCTTGCAATGTTCATTACTTGGATACTGAGCTAGCTATAGGATCATGCCCAATGCAATTTCAGACGATTTGTAAGGTGGAGGAGGCATTACTTTAATCAAGAAGTGGTAGAACAAGTGGCAAAGTACTTTAATTTATTTCTGTGTGAAAACAGTTGAACGTATTAACTACCGTATAGCGCGAAATTTTCGAGGCACTTATATTTCGTGGATTAGCCTCTAAAAGCTATTTCGTTGCACAATGTTTGCGGAATGACTGCTTACCGGAAGCCACGCCTTTAAATCTATGCAGGTAATTCAATTTTCATGGACTTAATTTTCGTGTTAGGATTCTAACCCACGAAATCCGCGAAAATTAAGCCCCTCGAAAATTTCGCGCTATACGGTATGCTGTATAATTATACTGGGAGAACGTTTCCAACAAATCATGCATCTGAAATGTTTTGGGCATAATCCTAGCTTATATAGCCCTGGCTCTTCTTTTTCTGTTGTTTAGTTCAAAATACATGACGAATTGGAGGAACAAAGAAAGAAAGAAGGAAGAGACCAAAAAAGGAGATCTTTTTTTCTTTGTCTCTTCTTTCTCCATAATTATTCTTCTCCATTCTTAATTCTTATTGAGGACTGCAAAGGAGGCTAATCCTATAGCTATAGCTATCCAAACAACATTTGAAATTTACAAGCTATAGCTAATAATAAAATTTATCTCCAGAGACTCAAACAAAACACTGTGGTCACCCTAATTGGGCTAATTATGCCCCGGTGCGCATGCACACGCGAGGTATATGGTACCGTAATTGATGTAATTACAGCGCCAGAAAAAATTAATTCTACTTCTGAGTGGCGCATCTTTAGAACACAAAAAATTGCGTTCAGCCCAAGCTGGCGCCTAAATTATGGTGGCGCTTATGTTCTACAGCTAGTATAGAATTTGTAGAGCGGAAATGGGCGTGGTCTAGCTCAGTTTCATTTGCTAGCTGCATCGTTGAGAGCCGAGTGACTTGTGAACAACATTCAGTGACTGTAGCTATGGGTTAGACAACTGTTTAGAAGTGAAGGAAGTCAAAGATGCAGGATGATTGTCTTGATGTCTCAAAACAAGCCTTTTTATAAGCGCCAGAAAAAAATAATTCCAGCATGCAACGGTTGGCGCTTTTTTAGGACCTAAAAAATTATGCTGATGCTGACGTGGCGCTTAAATTATGGTGGCGCTGTAATTACATCAATTACGGTAGTGTGTTTGTCACTTTGTGTGTCATGTGTCTGTGTAGACTGCTACAGCTGCTCAAGGATGAATCAAGTGCAACTAAGAGTTTCTCTATAGGCTTTTAGTCGAGCTAGTCATGTTTACTTGGATTTTAATTCGTGGATTTGCAAAATAATGCTTCGTTCTCGAGTTATGCCTAGTTTTGCTTACTTGGAATGCCATTGCAGCCTTTTCAGAAGAGCACGTAGCCAAACTTGTTTACCGAGTGTTACTACTCTACTTAGTAGTTAGCTCTGCACTAGAACGCTAGCTATTGGTAGCTGCAAGAGTGAGGAAGTCAAGAGAGCTGCAAGGCTCTGTTGATGGCAGCCATTTAGACTTGAACTTTTGGCATCGATCGTTTTTAACAACAATCATGGTCGATCATTACCCACTCTTTGAGTTTGCATGCAACAAAAGCAAAAATGTTCATCAGTATAAAAGCTATTAGTAGCTTCATGTTATGTAGCTTTGGCATCTCCACCGAGGCATCAGCACCTGCGGTGCTTTCATTACTACAGTGCCAATTCAACACTGCACTTCAACTGGACAACCAGATGCTAGTTCTATACCTGTAACTATTCTAACTGCATAATTCTGAGGCTGTGAGAGCAAGCTTGACTGTCTCCACTGATGTTAAAATGAAAGCACCGCGGGTGCTGATGCCTCGGTGGAGGTGCCAAAGCTACATAACATAAAACTACTAATAGCTAGCTTTATACTAGCCTCGAATCCAGGCCGATTAAAATATGTATTTTAATCGGCCTGGTCTCGAGGCTAGCTTTATACACACATTTATTACAGAGCCTCCAATTAGTATACGGTTTTTTCCGTATTTATACGGATTTCTGTCTTCTAACACGGTTATACGGAATTAATTGTAAAGATACGGATATACATGTAGATCTAGAAGACTAGAAATGACCTTTTGTTAGCTTACAGAACAAGTTAACTGGCCTTATAGTTGACAGTGAAGGGTCTAGTAGCATCCCTACAGCTGTAGTAGCTCTATGCTCTATACTAGTAGTGAGTCTGATACGAAAGACAGCTATATTTTCATCAACCTCAACAGTTTCAGTGAAAAAGAAATTATTTATTTCCCTCGTTCGATCACAATTATCGTATTGTTCTCAGATATGGCGACCTGCTCTGATCAAAGACATCCGCAAACTAGAAACAGTACAGAGAAGGGCAACCAAGTTTATTACTGAAAACTCAATGGACTACAGAAATCGCCTGATAAAGCTTGAAATAATGCCTTTAATGTATTATCTTGAAATGGCAGACATCATGTTTCTAGTTAATTCGCTAAAAAACCCTCTGTGCGATTCAACAGTCGTAGTTATATAAATTTTCAAGATAATACCAATACCCGTTCGTCCAGCAAGTTAACTTTAAAGCACGTCCTCTCTTCCTCATACCTACAAAGTCACTTCTATTTTAACCGCTTACCAAAACTATGGAACAAGCTACCTCCTATTGACTTAACTCTATCATCAAAATGTATAAAACACGTCATATCGATCTGGTCTCATTTCATAAAAAACTTCACATCTGACAATCCTTGCACCTACCATTTTTCTTGCCCTTGTAATAAATGTTCAGCCATGCCATCATCATTCAGGCCCACTTAATCACTGTCAATTCTTATATTCATCTGGTATCATCATTAATTTTTTTTTTTGTAATTGTGTACATGTATGTCCATAATTATTATAATTATTGTATTTTATTACTTACGGCTAACTGACAAGTTCAGTTTAGCCTTCAACTCACCCTTTTGTTAAATCATAACCCATAATTGCACTTCATTATAGAAACCTAGTCTTGCGGGCCATACTCCACAATCTGATACTATGTATGGTGACTATTGCCAGGTTTTTGTGTCGCAGTAGAATTTAATTATTGTATCCTGTCAATTAACCACAATGTACCATACAGTCTTTCTCCACAGAATAACTTAAACTAAAAGTATAGACCCTCTACAGCAACTGAAAGTATCTCAAGTGGAAGAAGCTATCATGTGAACATAGACTCAGTATCAAGACAATAGATAATTCATACTCAATAATTGTAGATCTAGATCTGTAGAGCTGCAAAATAATACAAGAAAATGTTGTCTATTGCATGCATTCATTTCTGCTTCCATATCACACATTATCTCATGTTCAGTATTAAACTCTGGAGAAAAGGCCATGGCTATTTCTGCTTGGAATAAATGAAACCATAGTTTTGCCAACTTTTGGGCTCCCTAATCTTTCTTTTCATTCTTGACTTGCAGCTATCCATCAGCTAGATATTCAAGAAAGCAATACAATTGATAGTTTTGATCCTTTAGAGTGCCTGATTGTACAACCAACAGACTCAGTACAGTGTAGCTTGTCAACTTTTAGCAATGGTGAACAATTTTAAACCACACCCATTTTGAATGCTTGCGGTACATTTTTGCATTTTTGTGTGGAAATTCTTGAAATGCCATCGTTCCGAAATTCCAGAACTGTACACGAAAACCTGGCAATAGTCACCATACGTAGTATCAGATTGTGGAGTATGGCCCGCGAGACTAATAGAAACCATTATTATTATTATTATTATATAAATTTCATGAAATTTAGCCAAATCTCGCTTACGACGCCCTTTATTGAAGGGGCGGGGCAATTACAAAGTCACTAAACAGCATTATCATTTCCATGTTTTATACTGAAAATCATCATTAAATACGGAAAAATGTGCTGATTAATACTGAAAAGAAAAGTTTCTACTTGGAGGCTCTGTTATTATGATGAACTTCTTTAATTTTGCTGCATGCAATCTAGTTGGGCGTGGCCCCACGCTGGACACGAACGTAGGGTTGGGCACCACTGCAATGTCAGGTTTGTTCCACCGGCACTTAGCTTTAGGGTGTGGCTAAGCATGAATACGATTAATTCCAAGTGGGCGGTAACCGCAAAGCTCAGTTTAGAATGCTACTGCAGGAGTCATTTTTGCATACCACTAGCTCTAACTGACCTGGCGTGTTCCTGGATCAAGCTGGCTTGTCTACTATTGTTGCATTTTGATTTAACTAAAGAGAATTACTAGTTACTGACTCTTTCATTAATGAGCCACGCCTTCACACTTGAACTCTGCAATCTGATTGGGCTGCAAATTTTTGCAGCAGGAACAAACCTGACGTATTACAGTGGTGCCCAACCCTACGTTCGCGGCCAGGGTGGGGCCACGCCCAACTACATGCAATCAACCGAATAGGGTAGGTAATGATCAACCATGATTGTTGTTAAAAACGATCGATGCCAAAAGTTCAAGTCTAGCTCGGTGAACAAGTTTTGCTACGGACTCTTAGCAAAAGAAAAGGCTGCAATGGCATTCCAAGTAAGCAAAACTAGGCATAACTCGAGAATGAAGCCGGCATTATTTTGCAAATCCACGAATTAAAATCCAAGTAAACATGACTAGAAGCCTATAGAAACTCTTACTTGCACTTGATTCATCCTTGAGCAGCTGTAGCGCGCGGTCTACACAGACACACAAACACACTACCGTATACCTCGCATGCGCATGCGCACCGAGGCATAATGACTGTTTTATAACATGCTAGTATAATTATGTGTCACAATGACTGTGTATATACATAATAGATCTATTATTATGCTTACTCTTTGAGTCAGAAGCTTAATCATGTTAAGCCCAGCATTCATACAGTCTGGCTGCAGGTACAAAAAAACTGTTGTCTCACGAAACTCAGAGTCAGAAAAAAATAGAGATGTGTACTGAAGCGACCGGATAGGTTGGAACAAGTAGAAAGTGGACTGCGTCCAAAACCAGGTCTGGTTGGGGGAAGTTAGGGAATAATCAGTGGAGCCATTTCCAGACATGTTTCTCGTAAAGTAGTATATCACTGTCACAAAAACTGGATATGATGTGTCGGGTGGAAAGAAGGCACGTTGGAGATTAAATCGATTCTTGTCACTTTCTATTATCTCATTCACAAGCACATCGTAGCACTTTGAGCACACATTCTCTCCTGGTTCACAACTAGTGCTTCCAACATCAGATGTAGTCACAGCCAAAAAAACTAGGAAAATCCCGAATAGTTGTGTCATTGTTATGAGACACTAATACACTAAGCGCAAGTTTGCACTGTTGCTAGCTGACAGCCTTTAAATATGCACAGCTAAAGTAATGAATTTCAAATTGTAATTGACGTCATATTACAGTGCAATCTGATATATAAGTTATGTAATGTTCGGTTCAAGTTCTAATAGCAAACTGTACCTCCTATACTGGTTTGCATAACTCTTATAATTATAATAGAGTGAGCATGCAGCAACAGACCAACAGTCAGCACACTGAAACGACCCAAAATATAATTATTCCAGCTAATGGTTGCTTTTGGGAAGCGCATATAGGGTCCCAAACACTGTATTCTCATGCACGCATACGTGGCATATCGGCTAAGTTATATGCAGCATCTTTTAATATTAAAGAGCTTCTTCTGGCTTTAAACTATATAGTGCATGTGCAAGCCTTCTCAACAACACCATAGAGGGCCACAGCTATAGCTAGCAAGCCTTCTCGACAACGCAATAGAGAGCATAAGCCACAGCTTCACAGGAGACAATTAAGTATTTGTTAAAATTAATACTATAGTAAACAAACTAGTCTAGTTTACGGTATAATTTTACAAAAGTAATTCACTAAAGTATACTTTTGTACTTTAAAATAATTGTACAGTATAAGCTAGTGTAGTTTTCCCACCATCCAAGAGTGTGGTTCTCCCACCAAGACGAGTGTGCCTTTCCCACTTCACAAATTGGTGGGATATTCCCACCAAATGTGGTGTACCTATACGGAGACAACACAGTCACACCAAATTTGGTGGGATATTCCCACCTCACTTTTGGCAGTGTATACACTAGAACGATAGCTATTGGTAGCTGCAAGAAGCTGCAAACTACAAACCAGTTAATGCACCGTTTTGTGGATTTGGTCAATTTCGTGGTGAACGTGCATGTTTTAACTTATGGTTTCATCTATGCACATCTATACATCTATATAATTATACTCGCAGGCTTGTTGGTAGTGCAACAATACACCATGTGATATCGATGTCATACATTAAGTCACAGGAGCATGTAGAAACGGAGAGCCATTCATTACTAAACACATGCATGCATGCATGGTGTCGTGTACGAAGGTAAGTATTATACTAATGAAGTATACCCATTAAGCTTGCCCACACAAGAGGAAATGAATATCAAGGTATTATAAGCATCAATGGATATGATTACACTTGACACTTATAATAGTATCACATGTACTATAAGTGTTATGTCTGTGAGTGTGCATGTGGCCAGTTGTATTCATGGCCGGGCATTGAATAATCCTTTGAATGATCAGTTCCAGCACCTGCACCATGCATATATTATAGTCTATACTCAATCATAAAATAACAGCAGGTGGTGTCTTAATTTCATAACAGGAAATTGCAAACTGTATATACTACGTCAGCCAGTGTTGCTTTTATAAAAGAGCGAAAACTCGGCCTGGGAGGATCGAGGCTGTGCATGTAGGTATATGCAAAGTCTATAAGTGTGTGTGGGGCCAGTTATATTCATGCATGGGAATTAACCATGAAGATGACCTTAGCACTATCTATAGCTACACACCTGCACTATAGAATAAATTCTATACTAATGTACGACTATGAATAATAGCATGCATGCAGGCTAGTATTCTTGCACTGACCTGTATCACGCATCAACATGTGCAGTTTCTACATGCATGGGAAGTGTTGACATTCCAAGAGCACACGGAAATGCTGCACGGTCTCTAGACCTTCTCCCTTCTTCCCTCCCCCTGAGAAAAGGTCTGGCCCCCAGACTTACTTGCAGCCTTTTCAGAAGAGTCATGGATTACTATTAGCATAAATTGTATAGTATAAAATGCCGTAAATGTGAATACTTTCACTGAAAATAAAATACAGCTGGAGAATTGACAAGGAAAGCAGCCATTTACTGTTTGACCATCCATTCGTGATTGTTATACTCAGTGCTAAATTTTAGCTGAGTAGTGCCACCAGTCTCATATATTACCAGATTTCCAGCAGTTTAGTCACATCTGGGCTATCTGTCCGTATGTAGTCGTCAGGGAAAGACACCTGTCTTTTAAGGTGACATGACATCACACCACTTTTTCTCAAACAATGTGTCAGGGGCCAGTGAGCACATACTTTTGTTTACTGAGTATTAATATAGGCCTAGGTCTACATAATAGAGGTAAATTCCTATTTAACACCTATTAATGTTTGAGTTAGAAATTTGCTGTATTAGTTATTGCCCAGCAGGAGCTAGTGCAACATGCCATATTATTGCACTGGAGCAACATGCCATATATACAGAGCACTGGATTGCTTTGATCTGCAGTCCAATCTTAGGAATTCTCAGGTACTTATGTAAGTGGTTTGCATTAAAGGTTATGTTGTAATAGTACTTAATTGTGTTGGGTGGTGCACACAACCTTATTATAAAGACAGTATACACAGTCATGTATATACAATTGTACAATAGCAGCACTTAAAATCTGTGTATACAGTACTATAGTGACCGTTCTGTTCCTCTGCCTCCAACACTTTAAACTTTAAGTCATTATTGGCTGTTTATTTCATTTATTGTATGTGTGCGGGTGTGTGGTCATTCCATGAACATTATTTTATTGTATATAGCTTCACACCTGCACACATGCATTCATACTCATGTACGAGTATGAATAATAGCGGTTGTCTTTCATATGGGATGTTGCAAACTGTATTCACACTGTACTCGTCAGCCATGCAAGTGTTACTATGCTAACCTACCACCTCCATTGCATGGAACTAGAAAAATCCGGGAAGATGAACACAAACATACTTTTTAACCAGCCATTGTTAGCTACTTACTCAGTGCCTGGCCTATATGCATCAATTTTAGCTGAGTGGTGCCATCATGAAATTATAGTCTACCTAAATTTCCAACGAGGAAGTTGTACATGTCACATAGCTGGCATATACATTCATGCATTATTACATGTATCCTGTCATAAATGACCACACGCCTACAGTAGAGAGGTTTCAATACTCAATTTTCGAGGCACTTGTGTTTCTGGGTCAATGTTCAAAACCTCGAAAATAACCAGCTATACTTAAAGTTTGTGGTCGCCTGAGGCCCTTATAGTAATGTATTTCACCTGGTATGTATATACATTCAAGTGGTGCAAAGCAACTCATGTAATAAATATTTGCATGTAATGTGAGTCAGAATAATTGTGAAGTTGGTTCATAATATTAAGCAGTAGCTACGTAACTGTTACTAAAAGTATCCTACAGTTCCTGCATACGGACTGTACATCTGAGGCATTCCTCCTCCCATCCCAAATGACTGCTGTGGACTAGCGAATGGTGTGCTTGGCATGAGTCCCATCTGCATCTGTCTCTGTTGCTCGGCAGCCAGCATCATCTGTCGTCGTTGTTCCGCTTGCATCTGTCCGAACATGAGCTGTCTCTGCTGTTGAGCGAAAGCTTGCTGTTGTTGCTGAATCATTTGCATTTGAATGTTCTGTCCTGGCGGGCTCGGTCCTATACCAGGAACGATCACCTGCTGCGCTTCCTTCAAGTGCTCACAAAGGAGCAATTGCTGGCCAAGGAGTTGCATTTGAAGGTTTTGATCACCCTGCTTGTGGCGTAGCTTGGCTTGTAGCTGTTCCAACTTCTCCAAGTCTTTCTGGAGGACCGTTTGGTGCTGTGGGGGGAGTGCCTTAACTCCGGTCTGACTTTGTAGCTGTGTGAGGGCAGCTAGTTGCTTCTTTATCTCGGCTTGTTGCTGCTTGATCCGTTGGCCGATGTTATCGAGGGATCCCTTCTCACCACTAAGAGCCCAAGCCGTGCCTGTGAGGTCTGACACACTAGAGCTAGATCGATTCTTGCGTTTTCTCCTTCTTTGACTGTCATCACTGTCACTTCCAGAACTTGAGCCAGAGTAATCGCTACTATACGAATCTGAATCACTGTAATTATCCTCATCAAAATCATCAATGTTAGTGGGTCCACGACGTTTGCCCTGTCTTCTTCTCTGCTTACGCTTGTCTTCATAGTCTGAGTCATAATCGCTAGAGGCGTCCCTTTTGCCACGACCCCTACGTCTGGTCCTATACCCCTCATCATCTGAATTGCCGGTTTTACGACTTGCCTTTCGTGAGCGACCACGTTTGCCACGATCATCATCATCATATCTATCTGAGTCACGTCTAGATCGTTCCTTCCTGCTTCCACGGTCATCATCTCGTCTTCTCGTATCATTTTTTGATCTTGTATCGAGTGTGTCTTTTCGCCTAAGGCGGTCTCTCCCTCGAGGCATTGTGTCGTCCAACACAGTCTCCTTCTCTGTGAGTTTGTTGCCCCTTCGTCTGGCCATTTCTTCCTGCCATGTCGGCTTTGGTGGTGCAGACTGTAGGGGTACGAATTAAAGAATGCATAACCACCCATAAACTATGCATTACTAATTAGGTGATGTGAAGTATGAGCTACTATATTGAAATAGTACATAGCTTATATTTCACTTCACATAACTTTCTACTTAAAAGTGTATTATTATTAGTTAAAGCCATTATACTCCACATACATCGTCTTGTACTTGTGACGACCCCTTCCCCCATGCAGCCTCTGGTAATGGTCGGCTCGTTGTTTTGTCCAGCATCGGCAGCTACCTTGCGGGACAACATCAGTTTCTGTGAAAATATGGTTGAGTATTATTATTATAGGTTGATGGTTATTCTCTTGTTCTTGTAATTATTGTAGTTGGGTGTTCAGCATGTTATTTGCAATGGGCTGTTTGCTTACTTGGAATTCTGACTGTTTAACAGCTCCTCCTTCTCTTTCAGCCTGGAAAAGATAGTGTGACCAGTTTGTACGGTGCATATCATACTTATTGGAATTATAATTATAGAGCCTTGTACGCACGCAGAGGTACAAAGCTGTTCTTTTTATCAGCTCACCCTTGCTTTGTCCTTCTGCATGTGACTGAACAGTCTTGTTCCGTCACTCATTCCAAACAGGTTTTTCAGCTCATCTCTGTTCTTCTGGTAGAGACCCTCACCTGACTTAACATTTACCTTGTCAGCACACCTAGCCAGAGCAAATTACATTACCATGACATTGTGCATAGTGTCTCCATATACATTATCATAATTATACTTCTTTGTTCAAAGCACGCATAATTTCTACGATTTAGTGCTTACTTTGGGTATCCGTTCTTCAGTAGCCATTGTTTGATTTGAGCCGTGTCTGCCTTCCACGGAAGAACTGCATACCCTCCGTCATTATCCTCTGTATATACACAAAATGCCAATTTTACAAAGTTCATATTACGAAAATATTGTAATTAGGATAATGAGGGCCAGTTCACTGTATAGGTACGCGCAAGAACTAGTATTAATTGCTGTGTGGTCAGAGATTTAACAGATTCTCACCTTTAGGGTTACCAGACGAGAGATTCATTGCTTTGAACCTAGTCTCAATTTCAGCTTGTGCAGGCGACTCAGGCACACCTACATGTAGCAAGAGATAGGATTCACAGTTACTGTTATTATTCATGGAGCATTTGGAACCATCTTGTTTTGAGATTGGCTAGCACGCATATTCACGATCAACACACATGCATTCCTGTTCAGTACAGCTTGTGCTTCATTTGGTATACTTAACACATTCTCTTTACCTTCTAGTTTAATGTTGCTTGATGTTTTCCGAAGAGGCTTTCTTGACTTTATGGCTGCAGCAATATCAATTCCATTCTCAGGAACATTGTTGAGCTTCTTCCTTTGAGATTTGCCTGTATGTTTGAAAGGAAAGTATCCACGTTAATTTTTGTGATTAATTTAACGCCTATTGTCCTGTGAAGAAAAGTGATACACTTGTCATAATGCCTATAAATGATTTACCTTGTTGAGCTGTTTTTAGTTTGTGCTGACTATTCATATCGTTCAGGCTCATTTGTTGTACGGGCACAGGCACAGGGGGTGGTGGAGGGGGTGGAGGGGGTGCTCCAACTCCAAATGGTGGAGGTGGAGGTGGTGGGGCTCCGAAGCCTCGTTGCATTGGTGGCGGGGCTGGTGAAAAGTTGGGGGGCGGTGGAAGATGTTGCTGGTCACGTGACATGGTAGAAGTACGAGACTCTGATACCTCTGTGAGGGTGGGTAGTGACTGTGGGTAGAGGGACTTGCCTCGCTGCTGAGACTGGCTCTGGGGAGACTGGAGGAATAAAGAAACTTTGGTATAGTTTATTCTCTGCAACCATGATTGATTTTCTACCTCTAAGAAATGTATAGCTGCCATGCATTTTAGCCTCCTATACGTAGCATTGGGATGCACAGGACAACGTACTTTCTCAGCAAAGTGTTGCTGTCCTAATTAGCAATAAAAAATTGACTCACGTATTTAGCGGAGTTGGATCCTTGTCTCTTGTTGGTGTTAGGAGATGGCACAGATGGAGGGGTGAATTTGGGCGGAGCTGGTACAATACGACCATGGATATTGATCACTTCATCAGCTTGACGCAGATCATCTATACAGAATAGACATATTCTTTTGCTAGAGTTCAGACAGAATACTGATTACAAAATCTAAATTTTAAATGGTTGGTGATTGGAGTATGTCTGTATAACAGCTTACTCGTCTTCTTTTTATAGATGATAACTTCAAGCAGGTTCATCGGTACAAATCCCTCAGATCCAAGCTTGTTCTTGACTCTCCACCACTTCCTGCTATCGTCCAGCACCTCAACCTTCTCTCCACGACGAATGGTCAGCTCCTCCAGTGCAGACGCCTTGTTGAGTTAAATATAGTATGGAGTGATAAATTTGCTTCAATTATAAATAAGCATGAAACTGCATTGCATGGAGTTTGTACAAAGTCAGGTGCTTTTAGGTCGAAACGATAAGGGCAAAATTGTTTTATGATGTCTCCATGTGTAATGTGAGGTAACTAAAAGGGTATTGAATTGCATGCATGGATGGAGCACCTACAGAATACCTTATAGCGGTCTGTATACCCAATGATATTTCAGAATTACTACAGGTGTGCTTGGCTAATATAAATGCATTTCTAGGCTAAGATTCTTTGTACCCTCACCTGATAGTCCACAAGGACCTTGGCCATCTTCCTGCTGTCGTCCTGTTCACTACCGTCTGAGTTGAGACTCTGCTGGGAGCGAGTGGAGAAACCTCCAAATGCTTTGTTCTCGATGCTCGTATCGCTCTGGATATGGCAATAAGAACATTATACAAGTATACACTTAAAAAAATAATGCCTTAGATAATGAAAGCACCGCAGGTGCTGATGCCTCGGTGGAGATGCCAAAGCAATAAAAGCTACTAATATATACACATGATAAACATTTTTTCAATTTGCTGCATGCAAACTCAAAGAGTAGTGGGTAATGATCGATCATGATTGTTGTTAAAAACAATCGATCGTTTTTAACAACAATCATGATTGATCATTACCAATTACTACAGGTGTGCTTGGAAATGCATTTCTAGGCTAAGATTCTTTGTACCTCACCTGATACATAACAAAAAACGTTTTTATACACTCACAATATCATCTTATATTATAATCACAAATATTTGATGAACATTTTTTGCATTGATTAATTTTACTGCATGCAGGCAGAATCCAAAACTCTAAGAGTGGGTAATGATCGACCATGATTGTTGTTAAAAACGATCGATGCCAAACGTTCAACTAAGATTAACGGCTGCATCAGTAGAGCCTTGCAACTCTCTTCTCACTCTTGCAGCTACAAATAGCTAGCGTTCTAGTGCAGAGCTAACTACTAGGTAGAGTAGCAACACTCGGTAAACAAGTTTGGCTACGTGCTCTTCTGAAAAGGCTGCAATGGCATTCCAAGTAAGCAAGACTAGCGAGAACGAAGCATTATTTTGCAAATCCACGAATTGAAAACATGACTAGAAGCCTATAGAAACTCTTACTTGCACTTCATTGATCCTTGAGCAGCTGTAGCAGCTAGTCTACACACACACAGACACACAAACACACTACCGTATACCTCACTTGCGCATGCGCACCGAGGCATAAATAGTGAGGAAAGAAAAGAGAGGCCGGAGAAAAAAGGTGGAAGAAAGAGAATAGTACGAGAGAGTGGCGGAAAAGAATACTTGTGAGAGATCTACGCAAACTCTCTCTAAAAGTACTAGCATGTACTGTACTCACTGATCTTCTGTGGACAAAAGCGGGTAGAATGGGACTGGACACCATAGCTGCTTTAGATGCCACTGCAGCCATCACTGCAGGGTTGATCATCAGACCAGACGACTCCTCCACTTGGTCTCCATCGTAGACATCTGAGTAGTCCTCACTCCTCTGCTCTCGAGGGATGGTGTCCAGGGTAGGGAAGTTGGCAGGTGTGTCCGAGGAGTTGTGGAGGTTAGGAGGGATGCAGCCATCTGTGAACTCGATGATGTATTCCTGCGGTAGCGGCCTTGTAGGGGGCCAGTTGTCACTGTGGGATCGAGAGGGTATTGGCGAATAAATTCCTGACCGGATACTTAAGAGGTAACTTTTTAACTATATGAATGCCTGTGCTCTCAGTCATTAGTCGTTATAGTAGATTCTTAAAAGGCAAATGTAAAACACTTCATACACTTAAATACAATGCAGTACAACTAGGAAATATTTAAGGCCTGGTAGTTGCAGTACAGGTATAGTTTTAATATTTTATGCTGTAGTATTGGTACATTGTCATGATCCAGTTCATTCCCAGTTGATTCCATAATTCCTGTTCCCTTGGTGATAGTTTCCTTGTCATCAGACTACAAGCACTACTTGTGAACAGAGGCACAATAACTCCGGAAGCTAGCTGGGGACTGTGTATGCATGCGTGAGACAACAAATTTAGATCATGGGGTTGTCAGAATTGTTTGTGACTTGGGTCATTTTTTTTCATTATCCATTGAATGACTACTATAAATTCAACTGGCTATGTGCATGGACTCCTGTATTTTGATTAGTTGCTATATAAATTGCAACATTAGCTATACTCTACAATATATGTTAGTATGTGTTCCCATTATATCCCCTCAAAGCGTAAAGTGCAAAGAAACTCAATAGCTATCCCACTTACCCTTTGTTGAGGTGAATGAAGTGTTGAATGTACTTGAAAACCTCTTTGACCAGCTGTCCTGCGGAGGGGGAGCTCAAGTGATGACCCAACTTGGCAATCTGGTTGATGCCGTACTTGCACTTCTGATACGTGCTGATGAACTCTTGCTCATTGGGCGGGTCTGCTTTCCTTTTCAGGGCCTCAAGTGCAGCTAGAAAAAAATTAGAAATTGAAAGTGAAAATTTCAGAAAAAAATTTTTTTTAATCTTACATGCATATTAGTGTTTGAAACACATTTACTCGGAGTGTATAAACTATGTTATCGCAGACTCATACAATCATTTTTCTTTCTCCTTGACTTCTGACTCTTTCTCTCCAGTTCTGTCCATGCTGCTGCCTTGTCTTTGAGGAGCTGCATGAATTTCTCCAGGTCATCAAACACGTGGTTCAGAATGTCCTGGAGGTGGGTAGATATGCTTGACATGTTCCCATAATAGAGGCTTTGCTTTAGGTAGAAAACGAAGTTATGTACCTGCAAGTAGTATAGCAAGTAATTTTCGTGGGGTAAAAAATTCAGTATTTAGTGGGCGAGCTGATCTCGACAAATATTATGTTCCCTGCGAAAAATATTTGGCGTGGTGTACTGGAACACATGCAATAATTATAGTGCACGTGATGAAGTCATAATCATGCAGCTAATGAATTTTTCTCCGAAAACCACCGCTTTCAGATTGAATATTAAAACAAAATTTTTACCCTACGAAAATGTTCCGCTATACAGTATTCAACAAAGATTGGCGATACTGAAATGTTTAAGGCTTAATAAAACAAAATTTTTACCCTACGAAAATATTCCGCTATACAGTATTCAACAAAGATTGGCGATACTGAAATGTTTAAGGCTTAAATGTACTTCTTACCACGTCTCTTTGTATCTTTGCAGCCTTGATGGTTCTCTTAATCTCACCGTCTGCTCCGCCACCGTGACCAGTCTTGTGAACATTGCTCACGTATTTGGAGCTGGCTCTGCTCACGAAGTCACCCTGTTTCCTATGGCCCTGTGAGGATAGGTAATTAATACAAACACTGAATTTTATTTTTCTGTATATATATAGCATTTGGGTGGTAGGGGAGTTAGTAGGGGATAATTATAATTGCCTTTAACATCATGCATTCCATAAATCAATATAACAAATCTCTTATGTTTTTGCTGTCGTAGAAGACGACTTGAAACACAATTGGCTTCTTGTAGCATAATGAATCTACTCACATCATCCTGGTAATTCGGTGTCTGATAGGGGAATGCCCCAGTTGACGACTGTGGACTACCAGCCATATTGTTTCCAGGGAGAAGTGGGCTGTTGCTGGAAGCTGTGCCGGCAGGAAATGGCATACCTATAGGACAGAAAATAAAACCTTTACATTTGGCGTTTTTGCCATGCAATTATATATTTAGATCTATAGCTAGTTTCGTTACAGCTATTTTGATACTTACCTGGTGGGGGTGGAGGTTGTGCAGCTGGTGGAGGTGGTGAGCCTGATGGAGGGGGTGGATATGTACTTGGTGGGAAGGGGGTGTACGTTGTCTGTGACATATGTTGTGGTGTGAATGGTGGGGGTGGACTAGACGGCCGCTGCTCGAGAATCCAATTCTCTCTCATAGCTTGTGATTGGTCAATTCCAGCCCTCACCTTTGAACCCTGATTATTGGCACCAGTGTATATAAGCATGAAAATAATTATGCATGTGTGTCAGTACCTTGTTACTCCTCTGGCTGTTCGGGACAAGTCTTTTCGCCTGGTTCACTTGATTGCAAATAATCTCAGCCTGCCAACGAAAATTGTGATAAACTAGTGCAAAAATGTATAGGAACTGACGACTCTTTCTCTCTGTGTTAAAGTTATGTCGACAAATGTATATATGTATGTGACGCATGCAAGGCATTGTATGGCACTTGTGACATTATGGATAAACATGATTTATATACCGAAGCTTTGGTGCACTGAAAGAAGTGGACTCTGGGTTGGTTGGTGCCAGGATCCTGGAAGCTCACCATCAGCACATTACCACCACCGTCCTGTATGTACTTGCCCTCTATCACATAGGCCAGTGGGATCACATTCAGTGACGTCTAGATTGGGTATTTGAAGGGATAATTATTGCTAAGAAATTTGGGACGAATTTTATTTATAATACGGAATTCAATATTGATCACCTTTGCAAAACTACAAAAACTTTATGAATTAATAGATCTGTGCATATACATATAGTTACAAACACTCACTCTGGTTGATCCATCTTTGATGACGATTTCTGTAGCACTGATCGAGAGAATGATCTCCTTGGTGTGGACGTTCCCCTTGTGAATGAGGTCCCTCACTTTACGGATGCTCTCGTATGGTGAGATGTGGGCTAGTTGTCCCTCTGCTGCCATTGTCGCCAGATACTGTAATAATTTTCATAAAACTTTCGAAATAGGATCATTAGAACTAAGTTATGGCTGAAAGATGTTCAACTACCCCCCCCTCCTGTTATCAATGGCTCCGGAACTCGTGTGTGATGAGTGCAAGCAAACCATTCAGGAGCACCCCCAGTAGTACTCATTACTATAGTAGGTGCCACTTGTATAAGCATTTTAATCATGTCGAGAGAGATACATAGAGGGGTTACGTAGAGGGGTTTCAATAGACATTTTAGTGATATGTTTATTCACAATGGTTTGCTTGGTTGAACTCACCTCCATGGGAAAGTTGCTTCTCCCAACTGGGTTGGTGAATTGGTCCATATTCTGCATCCCAACATGGCGGACATTCAGTGGAGTGGATATGTCTATCTCAACCTTCTTTTTCTTCTCTGTGAAGTTTAATACAAATGTGCACAAGAAATCTTGAGCTATTATCTCTGTGCCTCACTATCTTATTATTCAAGAAAGTACAGCTATAGCTTCCCTGTAGTCTATAATTAATTATAGAAGTAATACCTTGCCCTGACCGGCTGTGATGCTGCACAAGCTGATGAGAGTATCCGACAGTAGAATCTCCTTAGCTCAGTCTGTATGACCAGTATAATGTATAGTAGCTCACAAACCTATTGGAACTGCATGCTTACAATCTCAAGGATATAGCTTCAGTTGTGGTACAGAGTGCAAAACCTCCTTCCTATAGACCGATTTTCCCTCATTTTAACATGAAATAATTATGCTCTATGACGGTTTGGAATAAGGCTAAGAATTCATTACGTAACAGATCATCTTTGTCCGACCCCCCCCTGGGTAACGACGTATACTATGCAAGCAATTTTGGCCTCGAATTTGCCTTCAACCTATTCAACCTACTGAGTCAGCACTTTCATGCCACTCTTTCATTCTTGTGAGTATATCTCTTGTATTACATCTTCTGTTAGTGTATGATCGTAGTAGTTTATAAGGGTAGATTATATATCATTGCTATACCTGCTATATACATGAAGAAAGGAGTCAAAGAAACA
Source organism: Halichondria panicea (assembly GCF_963675165.1). Classification (NCBI taxonomy): domain Eukaryota; kingdom Metazoa; phylum Porifera; class Demospongiae; order Suberitida; family Halichondriidae; genus Halichondria; species Halichondria panicea. The sequence continues at coordinate 2,637,792 of NC_087379.1, forward strand.
AGGAAAGCACAGCAACTTGTGATTTAATTTACCTTTATTCGAACAAACAGCTCTCAAACAACCAGTTTGGATTCAGATCGGGCTTTTCAACTCTGTGTAATTATTTATTTCTGTATGTCAGTTTTACTATGAGATTTTGCAGTATCATAAGATTGTATACAGGTTTCAGTTTCAGCTTTCTCTGACGTATAGTCATGCATCTGCACTGTTTTTTGTTATAGTATAGGAACGACTCAAGTATAAGTATATTCAAACAAGGCTGAGTATTTATGGCGTTAAAGTTGATTATAGCGTTAACTTGTGGCAAGGTTGGGTGATGTATATATTATATCTCTTAGGCCATTCTAGCCGAGATTCAAGGCCGATTAAAATACGGCCTGGTACCTATTGCAGGGGTGATAGTGCGCATGCGCTTCAAATTACCCAGAATATGGGTAATCGTACTACGAACGTAAAACCTTAGTAAATTATACGGGAAATTAGTCCGTTTACTATTATGTTCCGTAATACTTCATCTCTATGACTGAGTTCTGTGAAGCTGCGGCTTATGCCGTCTATTGCGTTGGTCTAGAAGGCTTGAACACTAGTTTTAAGATCTACGTCTAGGATGGTCCTATAGCCGGGTTGTCTTCGCGAGTAGCAGTTTGAGGCACCATACACTTCCCATACTGATAGCCTGTACAGATCCAAGGTAAGACATCCTGACCATACAACCGTCATAGAGGCCGGTAGATGAGAGCCTCTTCTGGCTTCAGATTAGTGTGAAAGCAATCTGGAACAACGCAATGGAGAGCTTAGTCTCATGAATCAGCCGCACCTCTGGTGTCTGATTCATGAGACTATATATAGAGAGCTAAGCTGATGTACAAAGATAGAAAATAGATGAGAGAAAGAAGAAAGGGGATTCCCCAGATTCTGGTGAATAAACTAACGCATGCGCACTAACACCATGCAAAATTATGCCGATACCAAATAAGCTACAGTGCAACAACCAAAGAGAGTAGATTTTTTTTATTTTTTTTATTTTTCACATTTTGTGGCATATCTTCTGAAGTAAAAGTGATATGATCTATTTGAGTGCAGGTACTGAAAGTTCAACTATTGGCGCTTCCATTGGACCACCACCTGTTACATCATATGACATCATCACTATGAAATGGCTGTCTGAAGATGTGTACCTCTAAAAATATGTTAGGAATAGAAGTAGCTTATTTGTTTGAGTTAAGATCTGAAATTTGTTGTGTATGTACCTGAGTATATTGCTCATCTTTTGAGCTTCAACGGAAGTCTGGGCTACTAGTAAGTTCTGAGAAATACTGCATTTTGTTGTTTTTTGGTGGCAAATATGTTAGGAATACAACTTTCGATTTTATGCTAGTTAAGGTCTGATTTTTGAGAAGGATGTACTACAATAGTGTAAAATTCATTTGCACTAACTTACAGGAGCTAAACAAGTATCTTCTTTGCTAGAGCGGCCCTTCTTGTCAAAAACGGTGATTTTGCTCCGTTTTGCTACTTTTGCTGACGTATGCAATGATATTCATTGATTTGTGACATCACAAATCATCTTGTTGTTATTTGCTACATCCAAAGGTCATGTGATGTCTACCTGCAAATACACAGTTGGTGCTGGTCATTCCGTGTCACAGGGGCGTGGCAATTGAGCTTACCACGTAGCCAAATCGCCCCAAAAGTCATAAAAAGCACTGTTTTTGACAAGATGGGCCGCTCTAGCAAAGAAGAGGCTAGCCTAACTCCTGTAAGTTAGTACAGATGAAAAGTACACTATTGTAGTACATGCTGCTCAAAAATCAGACCTTAACTAATATAAAATCGAAAGTTGTATTCCTAACATATTTGCCACCAAAAAACAACAAAATGCAGTATTTCTCAGAACTTACTAGTAGCCCAGACTTCCGTTGAAGCTCAAAAGATGAGCAATATACTCAGGTACATGCACAACAAATTTCAGATCTTAACTCAAACAAATAAGCTACTTCTATTCCTAACATATTTTCGGAAGTACACATCTTCAGACAGCCATTTTATACTGATGATGTCATGTGATGTAACAGGTGGTGGTCCAATGGAAGCGCCAATAGTTGAACTTTCAGTACCTGCACTCAAATAGATCATATCACTTTTACTATAGAAGATATGCCACAAAATGTAAAAAATGTGTACCAAAAAAAAAAATCTACTCTCTTTGGTTGTTGCACTGTACAAAAATATTTCCAAAAGTTGTTGTAGTGGGAAATCGTTATAGGTGAAAATGGGTGTAATCGTAAAAAAAGATGTGTAACATCAAATATCTCCGGAACTAAAGTATTTCTGGACACATTTTTTGTATAGAATATTTATTAAGGGGGGACTCTTTCCTTGGCAATCTGTTGTAGAAATTACAACAATGGGTAAGGAATCGTTATGATGAATTAGATGAAGTTGTATGTGAGCTCCTCCCTGACAAACAAACTGTAGTCTAGGTAACGGCCTTATCAGTCAAGTAGGCTAAAAATCTGTGTCCTTTGATGTAAGCTTTGATGTCTCTTTGTGCATATGTAGTTATAAAAAAAAAAATAAAAAAAAAAAACCTTTGACTAGCTAGGAAGAGTAGCAGCAGTAGTAGTAGGAAGAGTAGCAGTAGTAGTAGTAGCAGTGCAAGGACTAGACTAGATTAAAAAGTTGGTGGAAAGAATAACTGACCGTTTGGACGTCACCTGGCTGCCAGACTTTCATCTGGACTCTTCCCCCTGAGTAGCTGGCCTTTCTCTAAGCCACAAAACTGAGCAAGAAGCTGAAGAAGCAGCTAGACAGAGACATCTAGCCTTGAGAATTGGGAGGCGTGGCTCAACTAGTTAGCCCAGCCCAGAGGAATTGTTACCGTGGGTACTGAACAACCGTAGAAGTAGGGCTACCCCTGGCTTTACTGAATTAACTAGCTGTGTCTGCTGTCTAGTTGGACCAGATTTAGCTAGATAATGGGGTAGAGAATAGTTGAGCGGTGCTGTGTGTAGCTTGAACTGTACTGGCTGGCAAGAATCTAGTAAGCACCCTATGCACTGATAACTCGTCAGAATGGAGGGTATGTTCTAGGGATCTGGACAGCTGTACATCCAAAGGAGCCAGGGAGTGCCAATCATCTTCTCCCAGTCTCTGACACGCTAAACAAAAGGAGCTAGAACTGGGAGTCCCAGCTAGAATTGCTAGCCGGATCTAGACTAATAGAATGACATGGAGGCGTGGTGAGGCCGGATCCACACTAATTGATCGACCTAAAGACGCTCCTGTTCCAGATTTCACGAATGGCAAGGAAAGGGATAATGTAAACTTGAACTCAGAATAATGGGTGAAAAAAGCGTAATTTACTAGGGCCTACTCCACGCTTTAAAGACCTTCTCTTTTAAAAAAAGGCTGCCAAGACAAAATTTGTGGAAAGCAAAAAATGTGTGGATATCTGAAGTTGTAAATATGGTTGTCAAGTGCAAGCACACGCACACAAAATGTGCACAGTGCACATGCACGGCAGGGGGATCAAAGAGAGTTTACTACTACTCAGTTGTAAATGGGTTGGATAACAGCTTCCAGAGCCGGAGGAAGCAAATATGAAGTGGTCAGGCCGGACTCATAAAGGGGGGTCCGGGGGTCCTCCCCCGGGAAATTTTTTTTGAATGGTGCTTGCTGGTGCATTCTGGTGCATTTTGAGTAATATTTAATGAATTTTAAAATTGACATTTTAATTGAGACAATCACAAAAATTAATATTGGTACAGGTATATGAGGTTGCACCTAAAATTTCTGAGACGGTGAATGATACCGGTTTGGAGAGGCACCAATGTGAGGACACTGAAAGGAACTCGATTGCAGTTTGGAGAGAGACATTTTCTTTTGGCTAGCAGCTAGATCTGACACTAGATAGTCTGTCCTGCGGTACTACTATAGCCTCCTTTGCAGCCTCTCCTTTTTCTGTTCTTTGTCATAGTTCAATAAGATAAAATACGGGACTAATTGGAGGAACAAAGAAAGAAAGAAGGAAGAGACTAAGAAAAAGGAGAGCCTGCCTTGCTAAGTCGCCTGACGGTAGACGAGTGGTAGACAAGTGAAAATGAACGTGGGGAATCACTAGCTGGGCGGAGCCTGACAGAGCAAAGAGCCACAGCATGCCTACGCATTGCAAACTCTAAATAAAAGCTGTTAGCATCGTAGATAGTAAGCCAGAATCAACATCGTAGACGAGGGCTTACCTAGTAAAGACTAAAGAGACTAAATATCTAAATTTAGCTCAGTTTTTTTCCTGAGTTCAGAACAGACCCACTTGATTAGTAGATATAATTATTACAGCAGTATAGTCTACTCTACTCTAGTCTTTCATACTTCCTCTACTGACTAAAGGTCTCACAAAGGCTGACTCTAGTCTGGCCACGCCCTCCCATACTTCGTATATGGTCGGGTGAACTTGCAATGAACAGTTCGTGCAGACACCCCAAGATTTTCTTGGGGTGTGAAACCGCTCGTCAAGTGCCTTGTGGGCCGTTGTGGCCTGTTGTGTAAACTGTTACGTAAGCTATTGCATCACGAAAAAGTAGCTAGATATGGGCCTCTACTGCTGTTTGTGTGCGAATGAGTCTCTGGCCGGACAACCGAAGGCAAAAGAAGCTCAATGGTCATAGCTGTTCTGAAGCAAGAGAAGTACTTGTGCAGCTCCTTCCAGTACCTCTGCATTGCATCCCTGAAACTAGTGCTAGTGACAGTATAATTATTGTGTCACCAGTGCGAGAAACAACTGAAGAATGTCCATGCTCAACAAGAAAAGCTATGCAAGGTAAAGAAGGAAGCAACAGAGCTAATAAATGGTCTGCTTTCAAGACATGCAGAAGATAACTTATTACCACCACCGCCAAAAAGAAGTAGAGTTATGCAGGAACCCCCCACACCACCCATTCCATCATCTGTTTCAGTACCAACCATTCCATCAGTGTCAGCAGCAACCATTCCATCAGCGTCAGCAGCAACCATTCCACCGGTGTACGTGTCAGCAGCAATCATTCCACCAGTGTCAGCAGCAACCATTCCATCAGCGTCAGCAGCAATGTCAGCAGCTAATCTACGAACAACTGCAGCCACTCAGCTACCATCATCTCAGATACCGCAAAGCAGCTCTAATTTGCCCAGTTTTGAGGTACATTGATCACATGTATTTATAAATATCACTGTTTATGTGCACATATATACATTGTATAATTATAGGTTGTAGTACCCTATTCGCAGCAGACCCGAAAGTACATTATCAAAACTCTGACTCGACAGACTGCCATTAGGCGTTTGGTCCGAAAGAGTTACACCGCTCTTACCTCTGGTACCGTAAACTCTCCTAGGGCAAAGAGGGCATTGTTATCACAGTTGGCACTGACAATCAAAAATGAGATGAAGAAGATAGGTACAAATAAACATGATTCAATTTTAAGGGACAACAATGAAGCAGTGAAACGATTCAGCTGGGAGACAGTGAGATTGGAGCTTTATAAGATGGTTCCAACTCTCATGTCACTGCTTTCGCTGCTGATACCAAACCCAGAAAACCGTATACCCCCTTATTTGCACTATTGCATCCCAATTGTTGAAGTGCAGGCATCAACAACTATTGTTAGTCCAGAGGGTTGTTTCCGTCATGTTGTATGGAGATGGAACTCACAAGCAGGTATTAATTAATTATTATCATAACTCAATAATATTAACACATATTGTTTAATTCCAAGGTGTTCAGCAGTCTGCAGCCACTGAACTTATGCCTCTCCCACAAAAGATCGCTGAACATTGTGAGAGGTATTTCTCAAGACTATGACGCAAATAGTATTGCTTGTGAGGGTTGTCCATCCCTGCCACTACGCCCAGTTTCTTGTACATACTCCTCAACTGATGAAGGCATACCCCAATGAATAATGGTTCGTACGTCTGGGCAGTCAATACCCATTCCAAAAGCTGTTGTGGCAATCACTAAACGTAATGTGCTGTCAACTGAGGTGAAAGAATTCAACACATCTTCTTTTTTGCTAACAGAAAGCACTCTAGTAAACATGTCAACTAGTCGATGACCTTTAACATTGGGACATCCAGGTGGATCAGTTATATAGGATCCGAGACTGCACTTAATCACCATATATAAAGATGAGCAATCGGCATAACTTCGTACGTAAATCACTGTTTTAGGGTATGACTTCCGTTTTTCTCGAATTTCATCAGCAATTTTTACACCAAGGCTTTCAACGTCAATCTTAGAGTGAACCTCATAAGAAATATTGTCTCAGAAAGGAGGGGAGGCAATTAAAGTAGGATCGTCCATACATAACCTTCTACTGACAATGTAAAATGTTTCTGTTGTAGAGGTAGCAGTAAGTGCGTGAACACCGACATTGTCTGGAATGAGGCTCCTTAAATCTCCAATCTCCGAAAAAGCGACTCGAAAATCATCTCCCCAGGTTTTAACACAATGGGCTTCATCAACTACTACTGCAACGAGATTCTTTATATACGGTGGTGACAGAAGCATATTTCGAAAAATACCCTTCGCTAATATGCTCTCTGGGGAGATGAACACCAACTGAGCTTCTCCTTTCAGTACTCTGTTAATAGCACTACGGTCTGTCTGAGCTTCTCCAACGTATTCCACTGTCAATCCTCCAGCTGCATACTTTTTTTGTTGATCCATCATCAGCAAAGTGAGGGGACTAATACAAAGTACAATGCTTCCAGATGTTCCTGCAAAACAGAAAAAGGCGTATATATATAGGTACACTCATACAGCAATTTTAGTTCACCTTTCAATTGGTCAAAGGCCATAGGTAATGCAGCAAAGATTACTGACTTTCCATAGCCGGTTGGCAGTGACACAAATGTGTCCTTTCCTCCAATGATCAAATACATTGCTTTCATTTGCTCTGGCTTTAAATAATGGATCCCACCCAATTGCTCTAGCACTCTCAATTATCACGTCTTGCATCTTCATGTGTCTTTCCATAGTCTTGCACTATAATTATTGTACTAAATCTTGAAAGTCATAAACTAAATGTTCCACACTGATTTTTGGCCACACCTGTACCCATTCAGTGATTGCATGAATTTCACCACACAGTGGGTAACACCCACTTAACACTACACTATTTGGTTAACACCCAATTATCACTACTAGGTTATCTAACCGCGGCACTTAGGGCCTGACACGAGTGGTGATAGTGAAGTTCACCAGACTCTTGCAAAGAGGCTGGAAATCGAGACTAGGCTGACTCTACTGCACTGTACTGTACTGTTCATAACAGATTATGTTCCTGGTAAATGCGCTCCAAGTACTGTGTGGGAGGACAGTTATTGAGGTTTTCTCTCGCCCACGCTCGTTAAAATTTGTCGACGTCAGTAGGGGATCACACGACTTAGCAAGGCAGGCTCTCCTTTTTCTTAGTTGCTTCCTTCTTTCTTTCTTTGTTCCTCCAATATTTCTCTTCTGTGACAAAGAACAGAAAAAGGAGAGGCTGCGAAGAAGGCTAGTACTACTAGTCTATTAGCCTCGATCCCAGGCCGAGTTTTCGCTTTTATAACGGTTAGGCGAACAACTGGTGGTACTAGTTGTCTGCGCATGCGTCAGTCGTTCGTCAGATTCTGACGAATGGATATTCTCGTTCACTTTCGTGACATTTATATTCGTGTACTAGAAGTCAGTTCCCGTTTTATCATTATTGGAATCGATTGGAATGGCTCTTAGCTGAAGCTTCTCTCTTCTCTGAAGCTTATTCTGAAGACTGAACAACAAGGGAAGAGGTATAAAGCTTTGTCAAGCTTTATCAATTTATTATATTTATTTATTTTATAAGGTCAGATATTTTTGTGTGGGCCCTATGGCCGGCTATGCTATCAAGTCTTGTTCATGTTTGGCAAGAATGTAGGTAGACTATAGTTTCATCATTAATATGGTGGATCAAGTGAAGAGTGTGAGCTAGAGAACTTGGTGCTGCCATCATCAGCTCGTCGACAATGACACTATAACCGAGAAATTTAATATGTATAGATCTACACGTATTTAAAATGTCTACTTCTCTGTACAGGAGCAATGGCTAATATCCAGCTATCCCAACAGTGCTCCTCTTGGCTATACTAACGGACGAGACTGGACAGTTTGAGGTAAGGGTTTAACCGTCTTTGGTTTCTTTTAATATTGTCCTATACTCACAGACACAGGACTGGAGTATGACCTGCTCATTCGAGCATTGCTGGGTAGCTCAGAGACATCAAGAGAATCTACGTTTTCTCAAGCAATGAGTTACGAGTTGGGGCCTAGAATCAGAGAAGTCCAGCAGCCTGCTAAATCTTTTTGAAACGTAATTTGAAGGCATTCAATCATCCTGAAGTTGCCCTGGGTCACTGTAATTGTGCTGCAGCACAACTGGGAACTCCCCAGGCCTTTGTGAAGCAGCTCCCTATGTGCATCTTTTGTGTACTCACTCTGTGCATTTTCTGTGTACAAATTTCTATTATTGATTTATTAAATATTTTTGCCGACCACAAATATACAATGAAAATTTGACGCATGCGCAGACAACTAGTACCAGGCCCAGTTGTTCGCCTAACCGTTATAAAAGCGAAAACTCGGCCTGGGATCCGTTGAGTAACCAAACTGATTAATTTTTCATTTTTAATGTTAACGACCGTTACCAAATAAATAAGTGAACGCAAGAAAAGTGGTCAGGTTTTGGCCTGACCAACCTGACCGGTTCCGCCGGCCCTGGCTTCTAATTGTCAATAGGTGTTCATAGTACAAGCTATATTGTTTATTATTGTACTACCTCGCGCAGTTCTATGTATTCCCCCTTGATATCCATGGTACAACTATTACATGTACGTCACGTGTACATGCATAACCCTAACTTATGTGTATGCTGTGAATTGACTAACATATAATTATACATCGAGCTAGTGCATGCATGTGTATAATGAGTAATTAGCATTCAGTTTGACAATGAAATGTGCATTGTGACTTCATTTTTGATGCTAAAAATAGCTTGATCCTTATAAGAAATGTGGCATTGACAATAGCACGTGGTATATATATAGTTTTTGTCCAGGGTGTGAGCAGAACACTAGTTTGCAATTGTCATGTCTGAATCCAAATACCTACTCTTTCTAGTTAGTGCTAGAAATGCTGTTAGTGGTGCACCTGTGAATATTGCTCCAGTAGTGACTGAAAGTTCTGGTCATGAACCTTTACCTCAGTGTGACCCATGCAGGAGAGGACAGTTGTTCCCAGTGTTACGATTTGCTTGTCAACGAAGTGATTATAAGCAACAAAAACCGTTATAATCTCCAAAAGGTTTTCTTTCCTGCAAACTATTCTAACCCTGTGTTTGTAAGGGTTACCTATCATTTTACTCAAAACCCAGACGGTCCTACAGACTATTTGGAGGAAGGTTCAACTCAAGTATGGTTTTGGACGGAATCGACATTCTATCTCTTCCAACCAATAGCAAGTTTGCAGTTCACTTCTCTCCTGTTTTCTGACACAACGTTAAGTTCAAATAAAATCGATTTGTATTTACAGCCAAGTTGTGAAAACAGTAGTATCGATATGATGCAGCTACTAACTCAAAGGGTAAGTGAATTATTAGCTTCAATTGGTAGTTTTGTACATTGATTATAGGCCCTGCATGTAATCCAGTAATTAGCAATAATAATAATATTATATGTCTCTTAAAACATTTTGTTCTTCAAAATTACAGTTAAAGTCGTATACAGCTATGCAAACTATTGCTGCTCCAATTAGCGATGATTACGATGCAAAAGGAGAGAGCTTAGAAACATTGTTAAAGTTTCACAATGGTAGTTATATCGATGGAGGTCAACATCTTAGCTATTATACATTTGCTTTCCACTTTGTATTCCCATTTCTTGGAGTTTTGTTCGTTGCGAATCTGCTACATCATTTTGTAGAAAACAATAAACTTATTTTTGTGAGGAGTGACAAGTCTGCAGACAATGACAGCCATGGTCTGGGAGAGTTAAAGATTTCAACTGTCAATATGACTGTATATATCAGTGTAACTTGTTGTTTTCTTTTTGTGCTTTTTGTGATTGTACTTGATTGCATTGGAGTCAATAAACGGGTCTTCTTTGTACAAGACGAAATTTATTATTTTCCCGAAGCAAAGAGTGGAAATGAGTCATCTGTAATGACTCTAATCCTGGAATTTAGTGTACCTGGTTTGATGCTTGCTGAAGATTTGCTTGTACTCGTTTTAATGTTTTTGATGTGTATACGCAAGTTGTGTACTCGTACTAAATCTACTGATAAACAGTGTTGTAAAGGATGCAGCTGCTTAGGACAGTCGTGCAAGTTGTCTTTAGGATCCAACAAGAAGTGGTACAACATTATAATGGGGCCAATTTCTTGCTTGCTTATCCATTCATATCATATCCTGGTGGGATTCATTCATACACCACACCATGCAACAAGCATGCTGGTTTTCTACGGACTTATGATTGTTACTTTTATCTTAACATTAAAGGCTGCCTATTATAACTTATTTAAGTTGTACCAATGGCATCAGAGGCAGTCCACATGTAACTGTATTTGCAGGATATTGTTTTGTCTTTGGCCTTGTGTTATCGATGAGGATGAAGGTCAAGGGACAATCGTGGAGAATGACAGTGAAGGGACAATCACGCGCGAGTGGAATGAAGAGCGTGAGAGGCAATCCCGATGTAACAAAATCTGCAGAGCAATAGTTTGCTGTTGTCCTATTATGAAGGAAGAGGAAAGTACTCAGACGGGTGAAAGTAATCAGGTGGATAAAGGTAAATGCTGTTATTGCCCTTTTGTTATTAAAAAGAAAGAAGATGAGGAAGCTAATTGCATCAAAAGGTCTAAAACTAAATGTGCACGCTGTTGTTATTCAAGTTTCTTGATTTTTTGTTTCTATTGGTTTTGCCGGACTAAAAACAATCAACATTGTTGTGCCCTACTGCTCATCTTTGGTTTGTCTATCTTGACAGGCTTGGTTTTTGTTTATATAGCATTCCTGTTTATCTTAGTGCCAATCAACCACGTTATTGATGATGCACCAGCACGAATCCTCAGCATCAACCAGACCATAGTTATTCTCTTTGGAGCTGCCATAACTTACAAGATTTACCAAGATAGGAAGTTTGAGACGTTTCTCGACTACTTGGTGAGAGCTGTCACCAATAAAGATAAAATAGAAGATCGTCACTTCAAGGACATTAAAACAGACGCCTGGGAAAAGATGAGCCGTAATGAGAGACGCAAAGAAGTGGCTTACGTTGCTCTTAGTGCTATGTATGAAACAGCCAAAGTTATACCTAACAACGCAGGGTGACTGATTGAACACTTAAAAACGCTATTGAAGTACAATGGCTATAGACTACTACTGATTCGAATCGTATAGAAACTCTTTTTAACTATGTGTTTTAAGTGTGTTGTCATTCCATAATAGCTGTTCTAGACTGTACTTGTAGCCTTTTGTTTATACGGTAGTATAATATATTGTAGCTAATTTATCTGTCATTCGGTTGAGATCTGTTGCTACAGTGTTGAAACAATAATTATAACCATAAACGAGTCAAAAGTCGGTGCCTAAAAAGTCCTATTACTATACATAATGGTATTCTCTTCTGGTTTGTATTACCATTCCTTGCTCACATTCCAAATAACGGTGTCTTCACAGTGAACACACACTCATTACATAATAAAGGTTCAGCTATATATACTCTAAGCATATAAATTACAGGCACTTAGCCTTTGTGCACGTGGTTATAGTACTGTGGTTATGGTACTGTGTGTAGGCCTTGCCCAATTATGCTCAAAATTTTGCCTATTAGTCTAGTCTTCAATGTACCTATTAGTCTTTAATGCTTACCCATTAGTCTCAAAATCATCAACGAGAATTACACTGCAACATCACAGACGCTTCTATATAATCTTCTAAAGAAGTATTATTGGTGAAAGAAATCTTAGAAAAAAGTCGACTGATCTAGTAGTACTACTAGCACCTTCCATACATATATATTCAGTCTAGCCACGACGTGGACCATGTGCTCAGAAGTACGTGTAAAGGTTGCATTATTCATGCTATTGAGCTTCTATAAGTACTTTCTACCAACATTTGGTAAAAATTGCCTAATAGGCTAATACTTTTTGCCTATTAGGCTGGCATAATGCTCAATGCTCCACTGCACCTATTAGTCTCAAAATTATGCTAGCATAATTGGGCTAGGCCTAACTGTGTGTGGAGACTTTGACTGTTCAATTTATGCACACCTGCATGCACCATCGAAGTAATTACGAGCTACGAGCTTGAATGTTAGCAGGTCGGCTGTTGCAAAGCTTATACACACTGTGCTCGTTTTGGGCACGTCAGCGTGTTACTAACCCTCCATTGACGAATTGATTGTAGCCATACACAATCTTCTAAATCTGATGGTTTCACACCCAAGGATGTGTATTCAGCCTACCTCATGATTTTTAAGGTATCATTATTTCCAGTTACCCATCAATTAGAAACAATCTCTGCACACATGCACAGAGCAGCAGCTGACCGAGGTGAAGGTGATGGCACAGAACAGGAACCTATTGGGTAGTATACACGCCGCCCTCCAGTTCATCACCAAGTATACTCGGCAGGCGTTTGTATATACCCCTTCCCTATAGTGGATAGGATAGCACCTATGCTCAGCAAGAGAGCTCTATAACGGTTAGGCTGTCACTTAAAAGCGTTTGCTACCAGCTGCTGATGCAATTTGTTACCTGTATACACATGCATATAATTATGATAACTGAAGTCTGAAATAAGTATTGCCACACTGTTTTCCTTTCATCTTAGAGGTCAAAATGCAACAAGCCGACATATACAACACACAATGCCACTACCTAAAGCAGCCGTCTCACATGTCACACAATACACAATGCCACTATACTTTAATAAGTATAGTAGTAGATCTATCACATGACACAGCAACTATACTGTAGGTAGTGACATTGTGTGTTGTGTGTCAGGTGATACTGCTAACACAATGCCACTACCTATAATTAAAGTAGTCCTCTCACATGTCACACAATGCAACTACTGGAGTTTGTAGAATCTTTAATGCAGCACATGAATAAAAGTGTTAAGCATAGTGCGTTCCTTATAATAATAATTATGCACTATTATGCTCATATATATAAATTTGTTGCCCAGTGAGTGGGCGATCAAAGCAACCGAGTGCTCTGTATATGGCATATTGCATCACTATTATACCATAGCAACCATAATTATATTGCTGTGTGTGTAAATGCAGTGGATGAAGTCTGCTTTTTGAGTTATGACCCATGCACCCTCCCTTTTTGAGGGCTAAATGTGTGAATAGCCCACATATGCATGACTTCCACAATGCACAATGCACGGGAATAACCCGTGTATTGTGCATTTTGATACCATCTGTCCGTTTACACTTAGGGGATTTATGCTATAGATTGGTATACATGCATGTATGCAGGTATGTGTCTTAAATGTATATACACGTCAGTTACTGAACAAGTCAAATGAGATGGCTTGAGATTGAGTGTGCAGGACTGAGTCATGTATTCAGGTGGAGTCTAGTCCCGCTATATTCGGATTAGCGAAGGTCTACTGCAGGGGGGCCGGACAGCATCACACGAGCAAATATTTCTGCTGAGTCAGGCAAGATTTTTTACATTGAGTTCAATGTGAAATTTGTCAACTAAATTACTCATTATAAATTACTCTTACCGGTTTCCCTCATTTTAACTAGAAGAATCAGTTTATACTCAGCGTTAATTTGAGGTTTAGTGAGCCTACAGTCTCGAGTCAAAGCCTCGTGTACATCTAGGTTCGAGCTTTTTAGCTTCTAAGCGACAATGAAGCTTTAACATCAAATCTACCTCATTGTGTTGAGGCTGCATCCATGGTACAAACACAGTGCTATCACATCCATGCAGGTGAGTAGACTCAGACAGACAGACAGACTGATCGCGACTATTATATACCACGTGGCGCCGCGGGTTAATAATGGTGATGGTAAAATGCCAAGCATGTTGACATGGAATTGACAAATAGTGTAGGTGCAAACATTAGAGTTGGATAAGTGGAAAGGCCTGAAGAAAAGCAAGTCGAAACGCCAAATGAGCACACTTCTTTGATAAAAAATAGAATTCTCAACATTCTACTGGTTGTGATCAAGCGGAAGGTACAACAAGCAGGAAAAATAGTGGTATATTGGTGATTTGACAAGCCCGGTTACAGATATTGCAGATCAGAGCGCTACCGGTAGTGGAGTTGATAAAAAAACGTATTAGTTTTCCGATATCTTAAATTTCATTATTGATGACCTATGCTATTTCTGTTTATTCTTATTCCCATCAACTCTGCCATCAAAAATGCTCCTGAACGACTCTTTAGCATCAACCAACGTGACATACAATCTTTACAATACTGAGCTTAGATCAAAAAATTTATGTTCAGCACTTGTATATGCGTTGCTTTAATTTTTTGCTGCATGTTTGCTGTCCTAGCAGTGATGACTGCATGCATGGTCCTGCTTATAGTGAGTGCTGTGTTTTGGGAGTACAATCTGTACACATTTGGTATAGTGTACATGCGTGTATGTGAAAAAATCTTGTTAACACTTCTATTTCAGGGTAAATAAACAGCAGCATTAAAGATTTGCAATTACAACTGGTTTGTACCACAATAGTGTGTCGGATAGCTCTGGCTTATCTACTGCATGCTCTCACACTGAGTTTCATGCACACACACACATGCACACACACACACACACACGCACACGCACACACACAAACTTCCCAGAGCTCAGCCATTTCCAGTCGGACACCTTTATTATATTCTCCTATATAGTGCCCTAGTGGCTGAGTTACATTATGACTCGGGCGGGGATTACGGGAATGGATGGTGAGGGGTATGCAGCTGCTCAATTTTCTAGAGAGAGAGAAAGAGAGAGTGAACTATCGTTTTTTGTGGCTCAAATTGTTGGTATTCCACTCACAAGTACACCCTCAACAGGTTCACTATCACCACTGGTAAGTGATATTTAGTTCTATTTACGCTCTTATAATGCTGAATCACTGACTTCCTTGCCCACCACCATAATTATTGCTGAACCTGCATGCCCTTGCTTATATTGAAGCTCCAAATTGTTATGTGCATGCATGAGTGGTCATTCCAGTATGTGTGTATATTCACATGCATTCCAGTGTTACTAGTTGCTCCATGCAGCTTCAGATTATTCCCTTGCATGTAGGTGTTGATCGTTTGGTTGGTATATTGGCTCTGTGATCCTATTTCTCACTCTATAACTGCTTGTGGGATTGTAAATTAGTTTAATTTGTATTTCTATATCACGTCTTTTGTATCAATTTCAATTTCTGTGAGTGCATTTCTACTGTCTGATATATATAGGAATTGACATTCATTTGATACTTCGAACTGCACCTCAGCGCAATTAAGCAAACTCTTTGGGTGCTCTATACAAGTGTTCAGTGTTGCGATGATAATGAGTATACAGACAGGAGATGGGGTAGCGCTATACATGCTGACAGAGAAACCATGAAAATTCCTTGTTACATGCACATTTATAACTTGTGCATGGTGATGTAAGACAAATAAACTAATTGAAAAGCTCGTGGGCTTGATGGTATCACATGCCTTACATCACCACACAAGTCATAAATGTAACAGGGAATGTTCATGGTTCCTCTGTTAGCATAATTATGATATCCACATGTATATATACATAATAATGTATATGTGGCCAAGCAAATTGATTCTTAACAGCTTGTTACGACATGCAGAATCATTAGTAGCATTTTTTTAGTATCGTCGTTTATTATTGGAAAATGTTCATGGCGTTTGCATGTACTATGGTTGAGGCTTGATGTAGTTGTTGTCACATGCATTATTCATGAGCATGAACTTTGATTTGCTGTGTACTTGTCCAACCTTTAATTGTGTGGTGTGCAGAGAAATGCATGCATGCATGCATATACCATTGTCAACTTATAAACGCTCTTAAAATAACATGGCCACAAATCAGTTGACAATTCATTTTTAATGGCATGCACGTGCTGTTTAGCCTATACCCACCCATACAGTGTGTATTCACTGGATGTTAGTTTAGTGTTATGTCCATGAATGATTATAATGCTATTGGATATATTTTACCATGGAAATGGTGTGATTTGAACATGCAACTATAAGGCTCACAAAGAAATTAGCCAGGCTGAGTGTTAACATATTAATCTATAATCTTCTAGACTAAAGCCAATATGAGATATTTAGCTAACGTGATTTTTGTCATCAGTCTTGCTTCATATGCGAATTCCCTACCTCTTGGAAATGCTACAGATGGTGCGGGTGTAGCAAATACGTTTGGTTGCGAGCCAGGAGAAATTAAGTGCTCGAAATGCTTCGATGTGCTCGTTAATGAAATTATATCAAGTGATCGAAATCGATACAACTTGCAGCGTATTTTTCCATCTGATACAGCAAACCCAGTTTTTATTGCAGTGACATACTACTTTACGAGAAACGTGTCTGCATGGAAATGGCTCCACTGACTATTCTCTAACCTCCCCCAACCAAACCTGGTTTTGGACTCAGTCCACTTTCTACTTGTTCCAACCAGTTGAATCTCTCCAGTATACATCTCTCCTGTTTTCTGATCCATCTCTATACATAAGTCAAACGTCTCCTTGTATCTTGAACCAAACTGCATGGAAGCTGATGTCGATATGCTCAAGTTTCTCACCCAAAGGGTAAAAAGCTGCTATATAGCTGCATGTATACAGTGAGTAATTTTTGCCGTAGATATAGTGTAACTTTATTTTCAGTTAAAGATCTATGCCATGGAACAAAAAGTTGCTGCACGGCTAGATATAGCATCCAACGGTTTTTGGGGAGGAACATTTGAACGAACTTACTTCGATGTTAGAGTATACCCAACCCTCCTCCGCATACAGAAAGCATGAAAGGATTAAAAAGCGGGCCTACGAACAAAGAATAAGAGAGATCGAACACGCCACCTTTACACCACTTGTACCGTCCGCCACAGGGGGGTTAGGTAATGAGGCCAACACGTTTAATTTACAAAAGACTGGCATCACTACTGGCAACCAAATGGAACTATCCCTACAATAGTATAATGTGCTGGCTAAAATGCCGACTATCATTCCCTCTTCTCCGATCATCAATCATGTCCATTAGAGGACCAAGATCCTGATAACCCCTACAGCTGTGGGCCTGGTAAACTCTAAATCTAACATTACAACATAAACTATTTTCACTTTTGGAATTTTTCTACCATTGCTATAAATAGCAGAGCTCTATACGCTTATATCTGACTCACAAGCTGGCTAGAAAGTGAGCAACCAAGGAAAGCAGGTGACCCTAACTGGATCTATATCATACTATTATGTTACAGTTCATTTTACAGTTCATTTACATATTGAAAAACATTCATATTGACCAGGAACTTGGAATAAAAGGACCTATCTATGTCTCAGCACGATCAGACAAGGTAACAGCATGCCCAGAAAGTCCTTCTAGATGGATATTGCCAGCTATATTAGCTATCCTGCACTGTACAAGCTAACTAGCTCGCGCTCATAGATAAACAAAATTTATAGCTGAATCATAACCGTCGCATAATTGGAAAAGCGCTTTATAAAAAGCCTGCAGTTGAGCATGCGCTTAAAATAAAGATACGCTTATAGTCGAGTAAGCGCTAATAATCCAGTTTCTATACAGTATTATTATACATGTATAATTATGTACCTTTCAAGTAGTCTTTATTATAATCAACTGATGTTTTAGTTAGTCCATGCATTATGTAGACGGCTATATAGTACATATCTACACTGCACATGTGCAAACCTGACTCATGATTGACCATGTATAATTATTCTATAACTGATATTATATACTGCATGACTTCTACTGCATGCACGTATACATGTGCAACCCATGAAAATATTCGTGATTGTGTAAAATGATGAGCTTCCTGGTTTTATAACTATATACAACAGACCACATGCAGTACTGATTGTATCGAAGATACCTATGACTTGGAATTCTTGTATAAATGTTATACTGGTAGACCATATACATCGAGTGTTAATGAGCTCGAGAATGATGATCATAGTAAACTATTTAGCATTCAGTTCGACAAAGAATGTGCATTGTGACCTTCTTTTTGGTGCTAAAATAGCTTTGATACTTATAATAAGTTTGCTGCATGTTGTTGAATCATTTGCCATCGAATTTTCTGTCCTGAGTCCTGACTAGGCCTGTGCCAAATATTCCGAAATAATTTTTGGCACTGTGAAAACAGTTTAATGATATTCATTGAGTTGCACATGCGCAGTAGCTCAGAACACGCCCATATTTTACATGGCAGTAAACCGGTTTATGAGCTGAAGAATGCAATTAGCGTTGATTACTATACTACTTACGTCAGTAAGTGTGTAGGTTTCTCCTAGCTGGTATATACTCTCTCTGGCATGACTGCTGTTCTATACATACATCATCATGTATAGCGTGTCTATATATAATGTAAACGAACATGCATGCATGTAGACACAGTCACTAGATCGATATCGATATATTATTAAGTGTATGTGTAAAATTGCACTCATGCGGCAGTGGGTGGAATGCTCTGACACTCATTGAAACTCTCAGGATACCCTCCAGGGTATAAATTCCATGTAACCTGCTAGGGTTTACATTAAAATTCATGTACCCTAAGGGTACATTGGCTGTGGTCAGTCTGAAGCCCTCCTTTCACTAGGCCAAAAAAAGTTTTAGCATAACAGGTGTCTAAAGAATAATATGCATCAATGTCAAACTTTTGGTAAAGATCATTACATTAAATTTTGCATAACTATGTTCACATGGCAAAAAATGGCTGAAGATGCAGACTCATAAATCAGCCGCCGTTCTTTTAATTAGGGATCAGTTCAAATCAGCGAGATAACACTGAGAATCATAGTATGTCTTGAGTCAGTTGTGTGTTATGTTTATTTTTACATTGTTATGTCACATTTTTGTAGAATAATCGGATTTTTTATGGGAATAATGGGCACATTTTTCAAGAATTAAAGAATAGAATAATGGGTGGGCCTATGCCTCCACGCTTTAATTAAAGACCTTCTCTTTTAAAAAAAGACTACCAAGACAAAATTTGTGGAAAGCAAAAAATGTGCGGATATCTGAAGTTGTAAATGTGGTTAATTGTCAAGTGCAAGCACACGCATACAAAATTATGTGCACAGTGCACATGCACGGCAGGGTTCAAAGAGTGTTTACAACTACTACTCAGTTGTAAAAGGGTTGGATAACAGCTTCTAATTGTCAATAGGTGTTCATAGTACAAGCTAGCCTCGACCCCCGGCCGATCCGTCTCCAATTGAAGTTTGTTCTATTAAAAAAAAATCGGCCTGGGACCGAGGCTAAGTACAAGCTATACCCGCAGTGTATTGTTTATTATTGTACTACCTCGTGCAGTTCTATGTATTTCCTCGGGGAATACATACAACTACTACTCAGTTGTAAAAGGGTTGGATAACAGCTTCTAATTGTCAATAGGTGTTCATAGTACAAGCTATACTCGCAGTGTATTGTTTATTATTGTACTACCTCGTGCAGTTCTATGTATTCCCTCGGGGAATACATAGAACTACTACTCAGTTGTAAAAGGGTTGGATAACAGCTTCTAATTGTCAATAGGTGTTCATAGTACAAGCTATACCCGCAGTGTATTGTTTATTATTGTACTACCTCGTGCAGTTCTATGTATTCCCTCGGGGAATACATAGAACTACTACTCAGTTGTAAAAGGGTTGGATAACAGCTTCTAATTGTCAATAGGTGTTCATAGTACAAGCTATACTCGCAGTGTATTGTTTATTATTGTACTACCTCGTGCAGTTCTATGTATTCCCTCGGGGAATACATAGAACTGCACGAGGTAGTACAAATCCAATATACACCCTTGATATCCATGGTACAACTATTACATGTACGTCACGTGTACATGCCTAACCCTAACTTATGTGTATGCTGTGAATTGACTAACATATAATTATACATCGAGCTAGTGCATGTATGTGTATAATGAGATCATAGTAAACTATTTAGCATTCAGTTTGACAATGAAATGTGCATTGTGACTTCGTTTTTGATGCTAAAAATAGCTTGATCCTTATAATAAATGTGGCATTGACAATAGCACGTGGTATATATAGTTTTTGTCCAGGGTGTGAGCAGAACACTAGTTTGCAATTGTCATGTCTGAATCCAAATACCTACTCTTTCTAGTAGTACTAGTTAGTGCTAGTAATGCTGTTAGTGGTGCACCTGTGAATATTGCTCCATGCAGTAGTGACTGAAAGTTCTGGTCATGAACCTTTACCTCAGTGTGACCCATGCAGGAGAGGACAGTTGTTCCCAGTGTTACGATTTGCTTGTCAACGAAGTGATTATAAGCAACAAAAACCGTTATAATCTCCAAAAGGTTTTCTTTCCTGCAAACTATTCTGACCCTGTGTTTGTAAGGGTTACCTATCATTTTACTCAAAACCCAGACGGTCCTACAGACTATTTGGAGGAAGGTTCAACTCAAGTATAGTTTTGGACGGAATCGACATTCTATCTCTTCCAACCAATAGCAAGTTTGCAGTTCACTTCTCTCCTGTTTTCTGACACAACGTTAAGTTCAAATAAAATCGATTTGTATTTACAGCCAAGTTGTGAAAACAGTAGTATCGATATGATGCAGCTACTAACTCAAAGGGTAAGTGAATTATTAAGAAAATTGCTTCAATTGGTGGTTTTATACATTGATTATAGGCCCTGCATGTAATCCAGTAATTAGCAATAATAATAATATTATATGTCTCTTAAAACATTTTGTTCTTCAAAATTACAGTTAAAGTCGTATACAGCTATGCAAACTATTGCTGCTCCAATTAGCGATGATTACGATGCAAAAGGAGAGAGCTTAGAAACATTGTTAAAGTTTCACAATGGTAGTTATATCGATGGAGGTCAACATCTTAGCTATTATACATTTGCTTTCCACTTTGTATTCCCATTTCTTGGAGTTTTGTTCGTTGCGAATCTGCTACATCATTTTGTAGAAAACAATAAACTTATTTTTGTGAGGAGTGACAAGTCTGCAGACAATGACAGCCATGGTCTGGGAGAGTTAAAGATTTCAACTGTCAATATGACTGTATATATCAGTGTAACTTGTTGTTTTCTTTTTGTGCTTTTTGTGATTGTACTTGATTGCATTGGAGTCAATAAACGGGTCTTCTTTGTACAAGACGAAATTTATTATTTTCCCGAAGCAAAGAGTGGAAATGAGTCATCTGTAATGACTCTAATCCTGGAATTTAGTGTACCTGGTTTGATGCTTGCTGAAGATTTGCTTGTACTCGTTTTAATGTTTTTGATGTGTATACGCAAGTTGTGTACTCGTACTAAATCTACTGATAAACAGTGTTGTAAAGGATGCAGCTGCTTAGGACAGTCGTGCAAGTTGTCTTTAGGATCCAACAAGAAGTGGTACAACATTATAATGGGGCCAATTTCTTGCTTGCTTATCCATTCATATCATATCCTGGTGGGATTCATTCATACACCACACCATGCAACAAGCATGCTGGTTTTCTACGGACTTATGATTGTTACTTTTATCTTAACATTAAAGGCTGCCTATTATAACTTATTTAAGTTGTACCAATGGCACCAGAGGCAGTCCACATGTAACTGTATTTGCAGGATATTGTTTTGTCTTTGGCCTTGTGTTATCGATGAGGATGAAGGTCAAGGGACAATCGTGGAGAATGACAGTGAAGGGACAATCACGCGCGAGTGGAATGAAGAGCGTGAGAGGCAATCCCGATGTAACAAAATCTGCAGAGCAATAGTTTGCTGTTGTCCTATTATGAAGGAAGAGGAAAGTACTCAGACGGGTGAAAGTAATCAGGTGGATAAAGGTAAATGCTGTTATTGCCCTTTTGTTATTAAAAAGAAAGAAGATGAGGAAGCTAATTGCATCAAAAGGTCTAAAACTAAATGTGCACGCTGTTGTTATTCAAGTTTCTTGATTTTTTGTTTCTATTGGTTTTGCCGGACTAAAAACAATCAACATTGTTGTGCCCTACTGCTCATCTTTGGTTTGTCTATCTTGACAGGCTTGGTTTTTGTTTATATAGCATTCCTGTTTATCTTAGTGCCAATCAACCACGTTATTGATGATGCACCAGCACGAATCCTCAGCATCAACCAGACCATAGTTATTCTCTTTGGAGCTGCCATAACTTACAAGATTTACCAAGATAGGAAGTTTGAGACGTTTCTCGACTACTTGGTGAGAGCTGTCACCAATAAAGATAAAATAGAAGATCGTCACTTCAAGGACATTAAAACAGACGCCTGGGAAAAGATGAGCCGTAATGAGAGACGCAAAGAAGTGGCTTACGTTGCTCTTAGTGCTATGTATGAAACAGCCAAAGTTATACCTAACAACGCAGGGTGACTGATTGAACACTTAAAAACGCTATTGAAGTACAATGGCTATAGACTACTACTGATTCGAATCGTATAGAAACTCTTTTTAACTATGTGTTTTAAGTGTGTTGTCACTCCATAATAGCTGTTCTAGACTGTACTTGTAGCCTTTTGTTTATACGGTAGTATAATATATTGTAGCTAATTTATCTGTCATTCGGTTGAGATCTGTTGCTGCAGTGTTGAAACAATAATTATAACCATAAACGAGTCAAAAGTCATGTTGCATGGTTAAGAATAATGGTGCCTAAAAAGTCCTATTACTATACATAATGGTATTCTCTTCTGGTTTGTATTACCATTCCTTGCTCACATTCCAAATAACGGTGTCGTCTTCACAGTGAACACACTCATTACATAAGAAAGGTTCAGCTATACTCTAAGCATATAAATTATAGGCACTTAGCCTTTGTGCACGTGGTTATAGTACTGTGGTTATAGTACTGTGTGTGGAGACTTTTGACTGTTCAATTTATGCACACCTGCATGCACCATCGAAGTAATTACGAGCTACGAGCTTGAATGTTAGCAGATCGGCTGTTGCAAACCTTATACACACTGTGCTCGTTTTGGGCACGTCAGCGTGTTACTAACCCTCGCCTCTCCATTGACTAATTGATTGTAGCCATACACAATCTTCTAAATCTGATGGTTTCACACCCAAGGATGTGTATTCAGCCTACCTCATGATTTTTAAGGTACCATTATTTCCAGTTACCCATCAATTAGAAACAATCTCTGCACACATGCACAGAGCAGCAGTTGACCGAGGCGAAGGCGATGGCACAGAACAGGAACCTATTGGGTAGTACACACCCTCCAGTTCATCACCAAGTATACTCGGCAGGCGTTTGTATATACCCCTGCCCTATAGTGGATAGGATAGCACCTATGCTCAGCAAGAGAGCTCTATAACGGTTAGGCTGTCACTTAAAAGCGTTTGCTACCAGCTGCTGATGCAATTTATTACCTGTATACACATGCATATAATTATGATAACTGAAGTCTGAAATAAGTATTGCCACACTGTTTTCCTTTCATCTTAGAGGTCAAAATGCAACAAGCCGACATACACAACACACAATGCCACTACCTAAAGCAGCCGTCTCACATGTCACACAATACACAATGCCACTATTTTAATAAGTATAGTAGTAGATCTATCACGTGCACAGCAACTATACTGTAGGTAGTGACATTGTGTGTTGTGTGTCAGGTGATACTGCTAACACAATGCCACTACCTATAATTAAAGTAGTCCTCTCACATGTCACACAATGCAACTACTGGAGTTTGTAGAATCTTTAATGCAGCACATGAATAAAAGTGTTGAGCATAGTGCGTTCCTTATAATAATAATTATGCACTATTATGCTCATATATATAAATTTGTTGCCCAGTGAGTGGGCGATCAAAGCAACCGAGTGCTCTGTATATGGCATATTGCATCACTATTATACCATAGCAACCATAATTATATTGCTGTGTGTGTAAATGCAGTGGATGAAGTCTGCTTTTTGAGTTATGACCCATGCACCCTCCCTTTTTGAGGGCTAAATGTGTGAATAGCCCACATATGCATGACTTCCACAATGCACAATGCACGGGAATAACCCGTGTATTGTGCATTTTGATACCATCTGTCCGTTTACACTTAGGGGATTTATGCTATAGATTGGTATACATGCATGTATGCAGGTATGTGTCTTAAATGTATATACACGTCAGTTACTGAACAAGTCAAATGAGATGGCTTGAGATTGAGTGCAGGACTGAGTCATGTATTCGGGTGGAGTCTGGTCCCGCTCTATTCGAATTAGCGAAGGTCTACTGCAGGGGGGCCGGACAGCATCACACGAGCAAATATTTCTGCTGAGTCAGGCAAGATTTTTTACATTGAGTTCAATGTGAAATTTGTCAACTAAATTACTCATTATAAATTACTCTTACCGGTTTCCCTCATTTTAACTAGAAGAATCAGTTTATACTCAGCGTTAATTTGAGGTTTAGTGAGCCTACAGTCTCGAGTCAAAGCCTCGTGTACATCTAGGTTCGAGCTTTTTAGCTTCTAAGCGACAATGAAGCTTTAACATCAAAATCTACCTCATTGTGTTGAGGCTGCATCCATGGTACAAACACAGTGCTATCACATCCATGCAGGTGAGTAGACTCAGACAGACAGACAGACTGATCGCGACTATTATATACCACGTGGCGCCGCGGGTTAATAATGGTGATGGTAAAATGCCAAGCATGTTGACATGGAATTGACAAATAGTGTAGGTGCAAACATTAGAGTTGGATAAGTGGAAAGGCCTGAAGAAAAGCAAGTCGAAACGCCAAATGAGCACACTTCTTTGATAAAAAATAGAATTCTCAACATTCTACTGTTTGTAATCAAGCGGAAGGTACAACAAGCAGGAACAATAGTGGTATATTGGTGATTTGACAAGCCCGGTTACAGATATTGCAGATCAGAGCGCTACCGGTAGTGGAGTTGATAAAAAAACGTATTAGTTTTCCGATATCTTAAATTTCATTATTGATGACCTATGTATGCTATTTCTGTTTATTCTTATTCCCATCAACTCTGCCATCAAAAATGCTCCTGAACGACTCTTTAGCATCAACCAACGTGACATACAATCTTTACAATACTGAGCTTAGATCAAAAAATTTATGTTCAGCACTTGTATATGCGTTGCTTTAATTTTTTGCTGCATGTTTGCTGTCCTAGCAGTGATGACTGCATGCATGGTCCTGCTTATAGTGAGTGCTGTGTTTTGGGAGTACAATCTGTACACATTTTGGTATAGTGTACATGCGTGTATGCGAAAAAATCTTGTTAACACTTCTATTTCAGGGTAAATAAACAGCAGCATTAAAGATTTGCAATTACAACTGGTTTGTGCCACAACTAGAGCACTAAAGTGCAAACCCTCGGCTGGTGACATGATTATAAAGAAACCAGAAGACTGATATAATGCAGTGCATATAGTGATGTTGTTATCATCATCATGCATGACTTGCACAGCAACTCAGGAGCAATAAAACTAAACCAGACTGGAGGCATGCTGAAACATTTGAGAACAGGTAGTAGTACTATAAATATATGCACTGTGGATTAGGATCACAGCAAAGAAGCATGGAGTCTCAGAGAAGTATGGCTCCAGGTCCTGCATGGATCCCAGTCAGCTTAAAGCAAGCTTTCTGGTTTAGTGACCCTGTTCCAATATTGTTCCTGGTATATACAGCTTTCTACTTTAGTGACCCTGTTCCATTGTTTCTGGACCTGGTACAGGATCACTTCAGTTATAAGTAACGCATGTGCAAGTTCTGTTCAAGCTACATTTTGCTCGCTTTTATTAGACAACGAAGCTTTAACACCGAAAGCTGCCACTATTAGAAGTACTGACTTGTTGTGTGGAGGCTACCCATGCTGTAAACGCAGTGCTAGAGCATCCAGGTAAGCAGACCCAGTCACAAGCTTCTTAGCTTTTGCTCGTTTTTATTTGACAACGAAGGTTTAACATGAAATTCTGCCACTATTAAAATTAATAACTTGTTGTATGAAGGCTATCCATGCTGTAAACGCAGTGCCATGGCGTGCAGGTGAGTAGACTCACACATTACAAACAAACAAACAGACCAACGGACTACTATACCCGTGGCCGCCCACGCGCGCCTCGGGTAATAATGTGTCGGATAGCTCTGGCTTATCTACTGCATGCTCTCACACTGAGTTTCATGCACACACACACATGCACACACACACACACACACGCACACGCACACACACAAACTTCCCAGAGCTCAGCCATTTCCAGTCGGACACCTTTATTATATTCTCCTATAGTGCCCTAGTGGCTGAGTTACATTATGACTCGGGCGGGGATTACGGGAATGGATGGTGAGGGGTATGCAGCTGCTCGATTTTCTAGAGAGAGAGAAAGAGAGAGTGAACTATCGTTTTTTTGTGGCTCAAATTGTTGGTATTCCACTCACAAGTACACCCTCAACAGGTTCACTATCACCACTGGTAAGTGATATTTAGTTCTATTTACGCTCTTATAATGCTGAATCACTGACTTCCTTGCCCACCACCATAATTATTGCTGAACCTGCATGCCCTTGCTTATATTGAAGCTCCAAATTGTTATGTGCATGCATGAGTGGTCATTCCAGTACGTGTGTATATTCACATGCATTCCAGTGTTACTAGTTGCTCCATGCAGCTTCAGATTATTCCCTTGCATGTAGGTGTTGATCGTTTGGTTGGTATATTGGCTCTGTGATCCTATTTCTCACTCTATAACTGCTTGTGGGATTGTAAATTAGTTTAATTTGTATTTCTATATCACGTCTTTTGTATCAATTTCAATTTCTGTGAGTGCATTTCTACTGTCTGATATATATAGGAATTGACATTCATTTGATACTTCGAACTGCACCTCAGCGCAAGCAAACTCTTTGGGTGCTCTATACAAGTGTTCAGTGTTGCGATGATAATGAGTATACAGACAGGAGATGGGGTAGCGCTATACATGCTGACAGAGAAACCATGAAAATTCCTTGTTACATGCACATTTATAACTTGTGCATGGTGATGTAAGACAAATAAACTAATTGAAAAGCTCGTGGGCTTGATGGTATCACATGCCTTACATCACCACACAAGTCATAAATGTAACAGGGAATGTTCATGGTTCCTCTGTTAGCATAATTATGATATCCACATGTATATATACATAATAATGTATATGTGGCCAAGCAAATTGATTCTTAACAGCTTGTTACGACATGCAGAATCATTAGTAGCATTTTTTTAGTATCGTCGTTTATTATTGGAAAATGTTCATGGCGTTTGCATGTTACTATGGTTGAGGCTTGATGTAGTTGTTGTCACATGCATTATTCATGAGCATGAACTTTGATTTGCTGTGTACTTGTCCAACCTTTAATTGTGTGGTGTGCAGAGAAATGCATGCATGCATGCATATACCATTGTCAACTTATAAACGCTCTTAAAATAACATGGCCACAAATCAGTTGACAATTCATTTTTAATGGCATGCACGTGCTGTTTAGCCTATACCCACCCATACAGTGTGTATTCACGGGATGTTAGTTTAGTGTTATGTCCATGAATGATTATAATGCTATTGGATATATTTTACCATGGAAATGGTGTGATTTGAACATGCAACTATAAGGCTCACAAAGAAATTAGCCAGGCTGAGTGTTAACATATTAATCTATAATCTTCTAGACTAAAGCCAATATGAGATATTTAGCTAACGTGATTTTTGTCATCAGTCTTGCTTCATATGCGAATTCCCTACCTCTTGGAAATGCTACAGATGGTGCGGGTGTAGCAAATACGTTTGGTTGCGAGCCAGGAGAAATTAAGTGCTCGAAATGCTTCGATGTGCTCGTTAATGAAATTATATCAAGTGATCGAAATCGATACAACTTGCAGCGTATTTTTCCATCTGATACAGCAAACCCAGTTTTTATTGCAGTGACATACTACTTTACGAGAAACGTGTCTGCATGGAAATGGCTCCACTGACTATTCTCTAACCTCCCCCAACCAAACCTGGTTTTGGACTCAGTCCACTTTCTACTTGTTCCAACCAGTTGAATCTCTCCAGTATACATCTCTCCTGTTTTCTGATCCATCTCTATACATAAGTCAAACGTCTCCTTGTATCTCGAACCAAACTGCATGGAAGCTGATGTCGATATGCTCAAGTTTCTCACCCAAAGGGTAAAAAGCTGCTATATAGCTGCATGTATACAGTGAGTAATTTTTGCCGTGGATATAGTGTAACTTTATTTTCAGTTAAAGATCTATGCCATGGAACAAAAAGTTGCTGCACGGCTAGATATAGCATCCAACGGTTTTTGGGGAGGAACATTTGAACGAACTTACTTCGATGTTAGAGTATACCCAACCCTCCTCCGCATACAGAAAGCATGAAAGGATCAAAAAGCGGGCCTACGAACAAAGAATAAGAGAGATCGAACACGCCACCTTTACACCACTTGTACCGTCCGCCACAGGGGGGTTAGGTAATGAGGCCAACACGTTTAATTTACAAAAGACTGGCATCACTACTGGCAACCAAATGGAACTATCCCTACAATAGTATAATGTGCTGGCTAAAATGCCGACTATCATTCCCTCTTCTCCGATCATCAATCATGTCCATTAGAGGACCAAGGTCCTGATAACCCCTACAGCTGTGGGCCTGGTAAACTCTAAATCTAACATTACAACATAAACTATTTTCACTTTTGGAATTTTTCTACCATTGCTATAAATAGCAGAGCTCTATACGCTTATATCTGACTCACAAGCTGGCTAGAAAGTGAGCAACCAAGGAAAGCAGGTGACCCTAACTGGATCTATATCATACTATTATGTTACAGTTCATTTTACAGTTCATTTACATATTGAAAAACATTCATATTGACCAGGAACTTGGAATAAAAGGACCTATCTATGTCTCACATTCTCTCAGCACGATCAGACAAGGTAACAGCATGCCCAGAAAGTCCTTCTAGATGGATATTGCCAGCTATATTAGCTATCCTGCACTGTACAAGCTAACTAGCTCGCGCTCATAGATAAACAAAATTTATAGCTGAATCATAACCGTCGCATAATTGGAAAAGCGCTTTATAAAAAGCCTGCAGTTGAGCATGCGCTTAAAATAAAGATACGCTTATAGTCGAGTAAGCGCTAATAATCCAGTTTCTATACAGTATTATTATACATGTATAATTATGTACCTTTCAAGTAGTCTTTATTATAATCAACAGTTAGTCCATGCATTATGTAGACGGCTATATAGTACATATCTACACTGCACATGTGCAAACCTGACTCATGATTGACCATGTATAATTATTCTATAACTGATATTATATACTGCATGACTTCTACTGCATGCACGTATACATGTGCAACCCATGCAAATATTCGTGATTGTGTAAAATGATGAGCTTCCTGGTTTTATAACTATATACAACAGACCACATGCAGTACTGATTGTATCGAAGATACCTATGACTTGGAATTCTTGTATAAATGTTATACTGGTAGACCATATACATCGAGTGTTAATGAGCTCGAGAATGATGATCATAGTAAACTATTTAGCATTCAGTTCGACAAAGAATGTGCATTGTGACCTTCTTTTTGGCGCTAAAATAGCTTTGATACTTATAATAAGTTTGCTGCATGTTGTTGAATCATTTGCCATCGAATTTTCTGTCCTGAGTCCTGACTAGGCCTGTGCCAAATATTCCGAAATAATTTTTGGCACTGTGAAAACAGTTTAATGATATTCATTGAGTTGCACATGCGCAGTAGCTCAGAACACGCCCATATTTTACATGGCAGTAAACCGGTTTATGAGCTGAAGAATGCAATTAGCGTTGATTACTATACTACTTACGTCAGTAAGTGTGTAGGTTTCTCCTAGCTGGTATATACTCTCTCTGGCATGACTGCTGTTCTATACATACATCATCATGTATAGCGTGTCTATATATAATGTAAACGAACATGCATGCATGTAGACACAGTCACTAGATCGATATCGATATATTATTAAGTGTATGTGTAAAATTGCACTCATGCGGCAGTGGGTGGAATGCTCTGACACTCATTGAAACTCTCAGGATACCCTCCAGGGTATAAATTCCATGTAACCTGCTAGGGTTTACATTAAAATTCATGTACCCTAAGGGTACATTGGCTGTGGTCAGTCTGAAGCCCTCCTTTCACTAGGCCAAAAAAAGTTTTAGCATAACAGGTGTCTAAAGAATAATATGCATCAATGTCAAACTTTTGGTAAAGATCATTACATTAAATTTTGCATAACTATGTTCACATGGCAAAAAATGGCTGAAGATGCAGACTCATAAATCAGCCGCCGTTCTTTTAATTAGGGATCAGTTCAAATCAGCGAGATAACACTGAGAATCATAGTATGTCTTGAGTCAGTTGTGTGTTATGTTTATTTTTACATTGTTATGTCACATTTTTGTAGAATAATCGGATTTTTTATGGGAATAATGGGCACATTTTTCAAGAATTAAAGAATAGAATAATGGGTGGGCCTATGCCTCCACGCTTTAAAGACCTTCTCTTTTAAAAAAAGACTACCAAGACAAAATTTGTGGAAAGCAAAAAATGTGCGGATATCTGAAGTTGTAAATGTGGTTAATTGTCAAGTGCAAGCACACGCATACAAAATTATGTGCACAGTGCACATGCACGGCAGGGTTCAAAGAGTGTTTACAACTACTACTCAGTTGTAAAAGGGTTGGATAACAGCTTCTAATTGTCAATAGGTGTTCATAGTACAAGCTAGCCTCGACCCCCGGCCGATCCGTCTCCAATTGAAGTTTGTTCTATTAAAAAAAAATCGGCCTGGGACCGAGGCTAAGTACAAGCTATACCCGCAGTGTATTGTTTATTATTGTACTACCTCGTGCAGTTCTATGTATTCCCTCGGGGAATACATACAACTACTACTCAGTTGTAAAAGGGTTGGATAACAGCTTCTAATTGTCAATAGGTGTTCATAGTACAAGCTATACTCACAGTGTATTGTTTATTATTGTACTACCTCGTGCAGTTCTATGTATTCCCTCGGGGAATACATAGAACTGCACGAGGTAGTACAAATCCAATATACACCCTTGATATCCATGGTACAACTATTACATGTACGTCACGTGTACATGCATAACCCTAACTTATGTGTATGCTGTGAATTGACTAACATATAATTATACATCGAGCTAGTGCATGTATGTGTATAATGAGATCATAGTAAACTATTTAGCATTCAGTTTGACAATGAAATGTGCATTGTGACTTCGTTTTTGATGCTAAAAATAGCTTGATCCTTATAATAAATGTGGCATTGACAATAGCACGTGGTATATATAGTTTTTGTCCAGGGTGTGAGCAGAACACTAGTTTGCAATTGTCATGTCTGAATCCAAATACCTACTCTTTCTAGTAGTACTAGTTAGTGCTAGAAATGCTGTTAGTGGTGCACCTGTGAATATTGCTCCAGTAGTGACTGAAAGTTCTGGTCGTGAACCTTTACCTCAGTGTGACCCAGGAGAGGACAGTTGTTCCCAGTGTTACGATTTTCTTGTCAACGAAATGATTATAAGCAACAAAAATCGTTTTAATCTCCTAAAGGTTTTCTTTCCTGCAAACAATTCCAACCCTGTATTTGTAAGGGTTACCTATCATTTTACTCGAAACCCAGACGGTCCTACAGATTATTTGGAGGAAGGTTCAACTCAAGAATGGTTTTGGACGCAGTCGACATTTTATCTATTCCAACCAATAGCAAGTTTGCAGTTCACTTCTCTCCTGTTTTCTGACACAACGTTAAGTTCAAATCAAATCGATCTGTATTTACAGCCAAGTTGTGAAAACAGTAGTATCGATATGATGCAGCTACTAACTCAAAGGGTAAGTGAATTATTAAGATAATTGCTTCAATTGTACATTGATTATAGGCCCTGCATGTAATCCAGTAATTATAATTATGCTATATATGTCTCTTAAAACATTTTGTTCTTCAAAATTACAGTTAAAGTCGTATACAGCTATGCAAACTATTGCTGCTCCAATTAGCGATGATTACGACGCAAAAGGAGAGAGCCTAGAAACATTGTTGAGGTTTCACAATGGTAGTTATATCGATGGAGGTCAACATCTTAGCTATTATACATTTGCTTTCCACTTTGTATTCCCATTTCTTGGAGTTTTGTTCATTGCGAATCTGTTGCATCATTTTGTAGAAAACGATAAACTTATTTTTGTGAGGAGTGAAAAGTCTGCAGACAATGATAGTCATAGTCTGGGAGTGATAAAGATTTCAACTGTCAATATGACTGTATATATCAGTGTTACGTGTTGTTTTCTTTTTGTGCTTTTTGTGATTGTACTCGATTGCATTGGAGTCAATAAACGGGTCTTCTTTGTACAAGAAGAAATTTATCATCCAAATGCAAAGAATGATCGAAATGAGTCTGTAATGACTCTAATCCTGGAATTTAGTGTACCTAGTTTGATGCTTGCTGAAGATTTGCTTGTACTCATTTTGATGTTTTTGATGTGTATACGCAAGTTGTGTCCTCGTACTACTATTGTGTGTTGTAACGGATGCAGCTGCTTAGGACAGTCGTGCAAGTTGTCTTTAGGATCTAACAAGAAGTGGTACAACATTATAATGGGGCCAATTTCTTGCTTGTTTATCCATTCATATCATATCATGGTGGGATTCATTCATACACCACACCATGCAACAAGCATGCTGGTTTTCTACGGACTTATGATTGTTACTTTTATCTTAACATTGAAGGCTGCCTATCACAACTTATTTAAGTTGTACCAATGGCATCAGAAGCAATCCACGTGTAACTGTGTTTGCAGAGCATTGTTTTACTGTTTTCCTGTTGTTATCGATGAGAATGAAGGTCATGGAACAATAGGCCATAGAGCCACAAATTATTCATTTACTTTCATGAACACTTCTGTAACAAAAATAATATTATTACCATTTGTACATTGTGTTTTTTGCCGGAATAAATCTAGTCAACATTTGTGTACCCTAGTGTTCCTCTTTGGTTTGTCTATTTTTACAGGTTTGGTTTTTGTTTATATAGCATTCCTATTTATCTTAGTGCCAATCAACCACGTTATTGATGATGCACCAGCACGAATCCTCAGCATCAACCAGACCATAGTTATTCTCTTTGGAGCAGCCATTACTTACAAGATTTACCAAGATAGGAAGTTTGAGACGTTTCTCGACTACTTGGTGAGAGCTGTCACCAATAAAGATAAAATAAAAGATCGTCACTTCAAGGACATTAAAACAGACGCCTGGGAAAAGATGAGCCGTAATGAGAGACGCAAAGAAGTGGCTTACGTTGCTCTTAGTGCTATGTATAAAACAGCCGACATTAAGTAACAGCGCCGGATGATTGTTTGAACACTTAAACACTATTGAAGTACAATCATAACTGGTTCAACTAGACTGTACTACTACTGATTCGAATCATATAGAAACTCTTATGTTTTAAGTGTGTTGTCATTCCATAATAGCTGTTCTAGACTGTACTTGTAGCCTTTTGTTGTAGCTAATTTATCTGTCATTCAGTTGAGATCTGTTGCTACAGTGTTGAAACAATAATTACCTTTTTGAGGGAATTTTTCCTAAATATGAAATGGCCCACATGACTTCCACAATGCACAATGCACGGGAATAACCCGTGCATTGTGCATTTTGATACCCTCTGTCCGTTTACACTTAGGGGATTCATGCTATAGATTGGTATACATGCATGTATGCAAATCAATAGGTATGTTTTAAATGTATATACACGTAGGTTACTGAACAAGACAAATGAGATGATGCTTGAGATCGAGTGCAGGGCACTGTCTGAGTCATGTATTCAGGTGGAATCTGGTCCCGCTCTATTCGGATTAGCGAAGATCTACTACAGGGGGACCAGACAGCATCACGCGAGCACAAATATTTCTGCTGAGTCAGGCAAGTTTTTTACGTTGAGTTCAATGTGAAATTTGTCAACTAAATTACTCATTATAGGCCACACCAAATTGATCTTATGTTTCACGGACTTTTAATCTCCAAAAACAGACCAGGGTGGCAGGAAAAAAATTGATGAATATCATTATAAAACCACAAACAGAGTCACAACACACCACAAAAAGTCACTTTAGCGCAAAACATTACAACATTTTGCTAGATCACATGGCTATTCTGACCTCTGACATGACCACTAATTGGTTAATTTTTTGGGGCATTCTGCAAAAATATGACCCGAAAATCTGTGAAACATAAGATTAATTTGGTGTGGCCTTATAGTTCCTCAAACTTCTAGGGAGTGTATAGCTTCCCAGTACTATATATAGAAGTACCTTGCCCAGACCGGCTGTGATGCTGCACAAGCTGATCATGAGAGTTATCGACAGTAGAATCTTCTTAGCTCATGCAGTCTGTGTGACCAGTATCGTAGCGCACAAACCTTGCTTACAATCTCAAGGATAGCTTCAACTGTGGTACAGGGGCTTGCAAAACCTCCTTTCTATAAACCGATTTCCCCCATTTTAACATGACACACTTTAACACTCCTAAGACTATTGGACAGTTTGGAATGAGACTAAGAATTTAAGTAACAGTTCATCTTTGTCCGACCCCCCCCCGGCCCCGTAGCTATATAAAGTAACGATTTAAACTGCAGAAAAACTACTATGCAAACAGTTTGGCCTCGAATTCGAATTCTTGCCTATAATTTATAATTATAGCGCAAAGTAAAACAATAAACATAATGACAGAGAGCCAACAATTGAAATGAGGATGTACATGACACTCAAACTCACTAGTGCATTGGACGCTTTGTTTTCTACATTCTCTTCCTTTTCAGACATTGTTCTGAAGTGCTCAAACAATTGTTTCTGGTTATACAGATGATAAAGATGATTGCCAAAAGAAATATTACAGAACGATAGTCACGATGTTACCAAAAAGGCCATTGCCATTTTTGCCTTTTTGTAGTCGAGTTATCAAATTTCTCCCTTTTCGCACATATCCAAAAGGCGAGCGTTCACTAATCAACTTTTTTTCATCGCCGGCTCTATAATGCAAAAAGCAAATTTAAGAAATTAGCATCACAATAATTATTATAATACTCATCTATGATTTACTCATTTGGTTCTTATTACAACTATTCCACTTATTAAACTGTGTTCTAGATGTTCGAATTAAATTCTTGGTCCATTTTCGTGCACTCATTTCACATTCTCATTCACAACCCTCATCACGCTTCTGCTGTCATGATATTCTATGCAATTATTGTTGTTGTGTTCGTTGTTGCATATAGGACTACGTATGTATAACAACCTTGTTTACTGTTACAAGAGATGTTCAAAAAAGAAAAGGCGCATGAAAAAAATCAAGATGCAATGTTATTTACGCACATTTTTTCGTATTCAGATTCCCAAACATTCTTACTAATGGTGATCAAGGTGCTTTAACTAAAATTAATGTACAAATAAGAACAACTATATATAGAGCACTGAAGTGCAAACCCTCGGCGTTAATTTGAGGTTTAGTGAGCCTACAGTCTCGAGTCAAAGCCTCGTGTACATCTAGGTTCGAGCTTTTTAGCTTCTAAGCGACGATGAAACTTTAACATCAAAATCTACCTCGTTGTGTTGAGGCTGCATCCATGGTACAAACACATGCAGTGCTATCACATCCAGGTGAGTAGACTCAGACAGACAGACAGACTGGCCGCGACTACTATACTACGTGGCGCCGCGGGTTAATAATGGTGATGGTAAAACGCCAAGCATGGTTGACATGGAATCGACAAATAGTGCATGTAGGTGCAAACATTAGAGTTGGATAAGTGGAAAGGCCTGAAGAAAAGCAAGTCGAAACGCCAAATGAGCACACTTCTTTGATAAAAAATCGAATTCTCAACATTCTACTGGTTGTGATCAAGCGGAAGGTACAACAAGCAGGAACAATAGTGGTATATTGGTGATTTGACAAGCCCGGTTACAGATATTGCAGATCAGAGCGCTACCGGTAGTAACTATATAAAAACCTCAGCGCATGCAAGCAAACTCTTTATGAGGGTGTTCTACAGGTGTTCGGTGTGGTTCGACCCACTGTTGCCATGATAATGAGTAATGTTCATGGTTCCTCTGTTAGCATAATTATGATATCCACATGTATATAATATAAAATTATACATAATTATGTATAATTATGTGGCCAAGCAAATTGATTCTTAACAGCTTGTTACGACATGCAGTAGCATTTTTTTGCAGTGTAGTATTGTCGTTTATTTTTGGAAAATGTTCATGGCGCTTGCATGTACTATGGTTGAGGCTTGATGTAGTTGTTGTCACATGCATTATTCATGGCATGAACTTCGATTTGCTGTGTACTTGTCCAATCTTTAATTTTGTAGTGTGCATAGGAATGCATGCATGCATATACCATAGTCAACTTATAATAACGCTCTTAAAATAACATGGCCACAAATCAGTTGACAATTCATTTTTAATGGCATGCACGTGCTGTTTAGCCTATACCCACCCATACAGTGTGTATTCACGGGATGTTAGTTTGGTGTTATATCCATGAATGATTGTATATATTTTACCATGGAAATGGTGTGATTTGAACATGCAACTATAATGCTCACAAAGAAATTAGCCAGGCTGAGTGTTAAGATAATCTATAATCTTCTATAGACTAAAGCCAATATGAGATATTTAGCTAACGTGATTTTTGTCATCAGTCTTGCTTCATATGCGAATTCCCTACCTCTTGGAAATGCTACAGATGGTGCGGGTGTAGCAAATACATTTGGCTGCGAGCCAGGAGAAATTAAGTGCTCGAAATGCTTTCATGTGCTCGTTAACGAAATTATATCAAGTGATCGAAATCGATACAACTTGCAGCGTGCCTTCTTCCCATCCGATACATCAAACCCAGTTTTTATTGCAGTGACATACTACTTTACAAGAAACATGTCTGGAAATGGCTCCACTGATTATTCTCTAACCTCTCCCAACCAAACCTGGTTTTGGACTCAGTCCACTTTCTACTTGTTCCAACCAGTTGAATCTCTCCAATATACATCTCTCCTGTTTTCTGATCCATCCCTACGCGAGTCAAATGTTTCCTTGTATCTCGAACCGAATTGTATGGAAACTGATCCCGATATGCTCAAGCTTCTCACCCAAAGGGTAAGCTAATAGATCTAGCATATAAAAGTGATTTGTCTTGATGTTTTTTTGCAGCTAAAACTCTATGCCATGGAACAAAAAGTTTCTGCCCGTATTTCTGATGTGTACGATGCAAAAGGAGAGAGTCGCAAAACACTGGAAACCTTCTATAAAGGACAAAATCCGCTAGTCATCCAGGGGAAACATTTAACAAGATATACGATAAGTTTTCATGTAGTTTTTCCAGTATTAGTAATCGTATTTTTAGGATTTTTGTTCCATCACTTAATTGAGAACTACAAAATAAATTTTTTTCACCATTTTCGAGTAAAATTTGGTAGCACTGGTGACGATAATACAAATAAGGCAAATGACGATAATGCAGATGACGAAAGAAAATGGAAGCCAAACATTTCCTCAAAAAATTTGTACATTTATATCGCTGTATTTGGTTCTTTGACCTTTATCGTATATGTACTTGTCTTAGATTGCTTGGCTGTGGGTTATAGAAATACAAGAGAGCTTGGAGACATTTTCTTCAAGCAAACGACACGTGATCAGTTTAACAATGAAAGTGTATTCTATTTCGAAGCTGAGTACGCAATCCCACACATAATGTTTGCCTATGATATGTTCATCTGTCTAGCAGTTCTTTTTGGGCTAACCTGTGTCTGCTGTGGATTGAAAAAGAGTTGGTACTATGTTCTGCTTGGACCTTGTTCCTGTGTTGTTGTTCATTCTTACCATATTCTTGTCGGCTACATACACGCTCCTCATCATGCTTCTGCCATTCTCATATTTTACGCAATTTCTGTTCTTGTATTTGTTGTGACATACCGAACTGCGTACTACAATATTGTGCAATGTGCTAAGTGTTGTAAAAAAGGTGATGCTATGTGCTGTGACTGTTGGAAAAAAAGGTTTAATAGTGTAGACAAAGATTCTGGTGGCAACTGTTGTATCAGTAGAAAGTTTACTTATTGGGAAGCTGGTTTTGGTAAATCTCTGATACACAATTGTTTATTGTGTATGTTGGTGGTGTTATCGTTAATTATAGCTGGAATTTTGGTGTATGTGGTGATTCTTTTTCTCATTGTTCCTATCAACCTTGCTATTGATGAAGCTCCCACTCGACTGCTAAACATCAATCAGATGATTCTCGTGTTTACTACTCTTGCAATTACTTACAAACTCTATCGAAATAAGAGCAACGGAACAATCCTGGACCAACTGGTGAAAGCCAATACGAAAAAACTGAAAGAAGCTGCTGCTGCCGGAGAGTATGAAACATGGCAGAATAAGTCTGATAAACAGATTGAAATGGCAGAACTACTTCTTGATGCTTTACAAGCAATTAAGAAATAGGAGAGAGAAGGATTATCGTGTATTGTGACTGCGAAACCATTGAATTAGTTTATAGAGTAGTGAATAATTTTTATAGATCTCCTAATTTTTGTAGCATAGCCAAGTCTCTTGTACGAGTGCTCAATTTTTGAAACTGTACAGGTAAATATTAAAGTGTTTATGAGGTGTTTCATTAGACCTATACCCAAAGTTCCAGCAGTGAATACATGTATAGGCTTGAAACGAGTCGATCTTGAGCTGTTTATGAATGTGTGTGTGAGTGTGTGTGGCCATGCAGTCATAATTATTCATGCATACCATGAACATATTTTGTTGTAGATGACCTTTTGAATGATCAGCTCAGCACTATAGCTACACACCTGCACAATCTAAGAAACTCTATACTCATTTTACGAGCATGAATAATAGCAGGTCGTCTTTCATATTGGAGTACTGTTATGTTAGCATCTATACCTCTATACAGGGTTACCAGTGAGGTGGGAGCACGGAGAAGCTTTTTTCCTAAACACTTTAGCTCTCACCCCCCGCCCCAACAGTCTAGATCCCCCCTCCACCAGTAAAGATCGAGGCTCTATGATATTAAATGGCATTTTAAATTGTGTATCTGAAAAGCTAAAAGAATAATTTTCCTAGGGAAGGACCGGAACTCTGATTAAAAAATGCCACGCTTAGGCCATGCAAAGTCAATTTGTAGTTTCTCAGGCCCTTGCGCTTGGAAATTGACAGCTTTATAAAAAACTTAAATATCACGTCACCTCAAATTAAAGGCACTAAAAGAAAAGAAAAGGATAAAATTTTTATGGTGTTTTGGTCATGAAATCATTATGACTATAAAATTAATTAGTAAAAATTATGCACTTTCGCTTATTGAGGAAGTTAGGGGTGTGTTTTCAATTAAAATTCTATGAATATCATTATCATTAATATTGCCTCAATTCCTTGCTATTTTAGGAATAATAGCCTGAGAAACTACAAATTGACTTTGCTTGGCCTAAAGAGTGTAAAATGCACATTGAACAAAGAAATTGAAGGAATCCTTTGTGAACACTTGCATGCACGTGGTTGTGTCAGGGACCTCCAGCTTTTACTATAGGGATGAGAGGTGGTATGCCTCAGATGTACAGTCCATATCATTATAAGAACTGTAGGAGGATATAATTATGGTGATAGTGTGAACCAATCTTACTGTTCACAATATGTAAATCTCAACCTCTGACCCCTATACATTAGATAGTTTGATTACCATGCATGCTAGGCTTCTAAACCTCAAAATTTCAATGTATACTGCCGGTTCGGTAAGAGAATCTGTGATATATAGTCCGCAAAAATTATGGGCTATACGGTACAAAGTTGCTTGTACAAAGTACCCATCAAAAATAGTAGTCAGCCAGTGTTGCTATGCTCACCTCTCACCTCCATTGTTTTGTGCCTCTGTCACTCACTAGAAACAAGTCAATAGTGTTGTATACGTGCCCATGCAATTACTGCATGCATGTGCATGCATGTACTCCACGCTATATAGTGAATATACAGCACCATGACCCATACATATTCATATATTTAGTTGATTTACTGGGTCAAATTTTTGAGGCTCCTATATAAACCTCGAAATTTGTTGCCCTTGAAATTCCATGTATAGCAAAGTTGCTTGTACAACCTATATCCACTTGAAAAGATACAATTTTACACTTGATCATGAAACGAGTCAATATAATGTGCCCTAAAATAGATGTGCTGTACTCGTTACATAGGTCTTTAAGTCATGTTTATGCATGTATTAGCTAGTTGTTCGCCTAACCGTTAATAAAAGCGAAAACTCGGCCTGGAATCGAGGCTATGCATGTATATGCAAAGTCTATGAGTGCGTGGGGTCAGTTATATTCATGCATGGGAACCATGAAGATTACCTTAGCACTATAGTACACACCTGCACCATAGAAGAAATTCTATACTAATGTACGACTATGAATAATAGCAGGCTAGTGTTCTTGCACTGACCTGTATCACGCATCAACATGTGTAGTTTTTGCATGGGAAGTGTTGACATTCCAAGAGCACACGGAAATGCTGCACGGTCTCCATGCAGACATTCTCCCTTCTACCCTCCCCCTGAGAAAAGGTTTGGCCCCCAGACTTACTGCAGCCTTTTCAGAAGAGTCATGGATTACTATTAGCGTATTAATAGTATAAAATGCCGGAAATGTGAATACTTTCACTGAAAATAAAATACAGCTGGAGAATTGACAAGGAAAGCAACCATTTACTGTTTCATGATTGTTATACTCAGAGCTAAATTTTAGCTGAGTAGTGCCGTCATGAAATCAGTCTCATAATTACCAAATTTCCAGCAGTTTATAGTCACGTGGCTGGGCTATCTGTCCGTATATAATCGTCAGGGAAAGACGTTTGTCTTTTAAGGGGACATGACATCACACCACTTTTTCTCAAACAATGTGTCAGGGGCCAGTGAGAACATACTTTTGTTTACTGAGTATAGATCTACATAATAGATCTAGAGGTAAATTCCTATTTAAACACCTAATGTTTGAGTTAGATGTATTAGTTATTGCCCAGCAGGAGCTAGTGCAACATGCCATATTATTGCACTGGAGCAAAATAATGCAACATGCCATCTAGTACTTGTGTTGGTTGGTGCACACAACCTTATTATATACAGTACCCATGTATACCATATTATTGTACAATGGCAGCCCTTAAAGTCTGTGTAGTGACCATTCTGTTCCTCTGCCTCCAACACTTGAAACGATCTTTAAGTCAATATATTGGCTGTTATTTACTTCATTTATTGTACGTGTGCGGGTGTGTGGCCAGTTATATTCATTCCATGAACATTTTTTGTATAGCTTCACACCTGCACACATTCATATACTCATGTACGAGTATGTGGGATGTTGCAAACTGTATTCAAATTTTTGTTTTTCTGGGTCAATGTTCAAAAACCTCGAAAATAACCAGCTATACGGGCTTAATGTTTGTGGTTACCTGAGGCTCTTATAGTAATGTATTTCCCCTGGTATACATACATTCAAGTGGGTGCAAAGCAACTCATGTAATAAATATTGTAATGTGAGTTAGAATAATTGTGAAGTTGGTTCATAATATTAAGCGGTAGCTACGTAACTGTTACTAAAAGTATCCTACAGTTCCTGCGAACGGACTGTACATCTGAGGCATTCCTCCTCCCATCCCAAATGACTGCTGTGGACTAGCGAATGGTGTGCTTGGCATGAGTCCCATCTGCATCTGTCTCTGTTGCTCGGCAGCCAGCATCATCTGTCGTTGTTGTTCCGCTTGCATCTGTCCGAACATGAGCTGTCTCTGCTGTTGAGCGAAAGCTTGCTGTTGTTGCTGAATCATTTGCATTTGAATGTTCTGTCCTGGCGGGCTCGGTCCCATACCAGGAACGATCACCTGCTGCGCTTCCTTCAAGTGCTCACAAAGGAGCAATTGCTGGCCAAGGAGTTGCATTTGAAGGTTTTGATCACCCTGCTTG
Source organism: Halichondria panicea (assembly GCF_963675165.1). Taxonomy (NCBI): domain Eukaryota; kingdom Metazoa; phylum Porifera; class Demospongiae; order Suberitida; family Halichondriidae; genus Halichondria; species Halichondria panicea. The sequence goes on from NC_087379.1 coordinate 2,680,132, forward strand.
TGGCGTAGCTTGGCTTGTAGCTGTTCCAACTTCTCCAAGTCTTTCTGGAGGACCGTTTGGTGTTGTGGGGGGAGTGCCTTAACTCCGGTCTGACTTTGTAGCTGTGTGAGGGCAGCTAGTTGCTTCTTTATCTCGGCTTGTTGCTGCTTGATCCGTTGGCCGATGTTATCGAGGGATCCCTTTTCACCACTAAGAGCCCAAGCCGTGCCTGTGAGGTCTGACACACTAGAGCTAGATCGATTCTTGCGTTTTCTCCTTCTTCGACTGTCATCACTGTCACTCCCAGAACTTGAGCCAGAGTAATCGCTACTATACGAATCTGAATCACTGTAATCATCTTCATCAAAATCATCAATGTTAGTGGGTCCACGACGTTTGCCCTGTCTTCTTCTCTGCTTACGCTTGTCTTCATAGTCTGAGTCATAATCACTAGAGGCGTCCCTTTTGCCACGCCCCCTACGTCTGGTCCTATACCCCTCATTATCTGAATTGCCGGTTTTACGACTTGCCTTTCGTGAGCGACCACGTTTGCCATGATCATCATCATCATATCTATCTGAGTCACGTCTAGATCGTTCCTTCCTGCTTCCACGGTCATCATCTCGTCTTCTCGTATCGTTTTTCGATCTCGTATCGAGTGTGTCTTTTCGCCTAAGGCGGTCTCTCCCTCGAGGCATTGTATCGTCCAACACAGTCTCCTTCTCTGTGAGTTTGTTGCCCCTTCGTCTGGCCATTTCTTCCTGCCATGTCGGCTTTGGTGGTGCAGACTGTAGGGGTACAAATTAAAGAATGCATAACCACCCATAAACTATGCATTACTAATTAGGTGATGTGAATTATGAGCTAAATAGTACATAGCTTACATTTTGACTTCGCATAATTTTCTACTTAAAAGTGTATAATTAGTTAAAGCCATTATACTCCACATACATCGTCTTGTACTTGTGACGACCCCTTCCCCCAGCCTCTGGTAATGGTCGGCTCGTTGTTCTGTCCAGCATCGGCAGCTACCTTGCGGGACAACATCAGTTTCTGTGAAAATATGGTTGAGTATTATTATTATAGGTTGATGGCTATGCTCTTGTTCTTGTAATTATTGTAGTTGGGTGTTCAGCGTGTTATTTGCAATGGGTGTTTGCTTACTTGGAATTCTGACTGTTTGACAGCTCCTCCTTCTCTTTCAGCCTGGAAAAGATAGTGTGACCAGTTTGATAAATTTAATACGGTGCATATCATACTTATTGGAATTATAATTATAGAGCCTTGTACGCACGCAGAGGTACAAAGCTGTTCTTTTTACCAGCTCACCCTTGCTTTGTCCTTCTGCATGTGACTGAACAGTCTTGTTCCGTCACTCATTCCAAACAGGTTTTTCAGCTCATCTCTGTTCTTCTGGTAGAGACCCTCACCTGACTTAACATTTACCTTGTCAGCACACCTAGTCAGAGCAAATTACATTACCATGACATTGTGCATAGTGTCTCCATATACATTATCATATACTTCTTTGTTCAAAGCACGCATAATTTCTACGATTTAGTACTTACTTCGGGTATCCGTTCTTCAGTAGCCATTGTTTGATTTGAGCCGTGTCTGCCTTCCACGGAAGAACTGCATACCCTCCATCATTATCCTCTGTATATACACAAAATGCCAATTTTACAAAGTTCATATTACGAAAATATTGTAAGGATAATGAGGGCCAGTTCACTGTATAGGTACGCGCAAGAGCTAGCTGTGTGGTCAGAGATTTAACATTGAATCAGATTCTCACCTTTAGGGTTACCAGACGAGAGATTCATTGCTTTGAACCTGGTCTCAATTTCAGCTTGTGCAGGCGACTCAGGCACACCTACATGTAGCAAGAGATGGGATTCACAGTTACTGTTATTATTCGTGGAGCATTTGGAACCATCTTGTTTTGAGATTGGCTAGCACGCATATTCACGATCAACACACATGCATTCCTGTTCACATCTTAAGCTGTGTACAGCTTGTGCTTCATTTGGTATACTTAACACATTCTCTTTACCTTCTAGTTTAATGTTGCTTGATGTTTTCCGAAGAGGCTTTCTTGACTTTATGGCTGCAGCAATATCAATTCCATTCTCAGGAACATTGTTGAGCTTCTTCTTTTGAGATTTGCCTGCATAGTTTGAAAGGAAAGTATCCACGTTAATTTTTGTGATTAATTTAACGCCTATTGTCCTGTGAAGAAAAGTGATACACTTGTCATAATGCCTATAAATGATTTACCTTGTTGAGCTGTTTTTAGTTTGTGCTGACTGATCATTTCGTTCAGGCTCATTTGTTGTACGGGCACAGGCACAGGGGGTGGTGGAGGGGGTGGAGGGGGTGCTCCACCTCCAAATGGTGGAGGTGGAGGTGGTGGGGCTCCGAAGCCTCGTTGCATTGGTGGCGGGGCTGGTGAAAAGTTGGGGGGCGGTGGAAGATGTTGCTGGTCACGTGACATGGTGGAAGTACGAGACTCTGATACCTCTGTGAGGGTGGGTAGTGACTGTGGGTAGAGGGACTTGCCTCGCTGCTGAGACTGACTCTGGGGAGACTAAGAGGAATAAGCAAACTTTATTATAGAGTTTTTAATCTGTCCAACTATGATTGGCTCTAAGACATGTATAGATGCCATGCATTTTAGCCTCCTATACGTATAGCATTGGGCAATGTACATTCAGTGTTTTCTCAGCATTGCTGCCCTAGTTAGCAATACAAAATTGACTCACGTATTTAGCGGAGTTAGGTCCTTGTCTCTTGTTGGTGTTAGGAGATGGCACAGATGGAGGAGTGAACTTGGGCGGAGCTGGCACAATGCGACCATGGATATTGATCACTTCATCAGCTTGACGCAGATCATCTATACAAAATAGACATATCATAATTATACTCTTATTTATTTGCTAAAGTTCAGACAGAATATTGATTAAATTTTAAATGGTTGGTGATTGGAGTATGTCTGTATAACAGCTTACTCGTCCTCTTCTTATAGATGATAACTTCAAGCAGGTTCATCGGTACAAATCCCTCAGATCCAAGCTTGTTCTTGACTCTCCACCACTTCCTGCTATCGTCTAGCACCTCAACCTTCTCTCCACGACGAATGGTCAGCTCCTCCAGTGCAGACGCCTTGTTGAGTTAAATAGTATGGAGTGATAAATTTGCTTCAAAACAGGTTTTATAAGCACGAAACTGCATTGCATGATGGAGTTTGTACGAAGTCAGGTGTTTTTAGGTCAACAATTTTAGTTGAGAAATTGTTATTCTATGCGCAATATGAGATAACTAAAAGAGTATTGAATTGCATGGATGGAGCACCTACAGAGCACCAATAATGGTTATAGCGGTCTGTATACGTAATGATAATTATACAGTAGACTCTCGTTAATCCGGTCACCCTTGGGACCATGCAGCTTGGCCGGAATAGCGAGGTGGCTTTATTTCGGGAAATAACCGCTGCTTAAAACCGCCTTATCTCGAATCTAATGACTAATTCTGCGGATATGATAATGAAGGATAATGAATCGTTCAGCTCTCTACTTAAGTGTAATCCAATTTTATTTGCCAAACCACACCCAAAACGTCATATCCGGCCGTACTAAACGTACATTGAATACCTAGTTTAGGACAGCCAGTACTGGCCAGTATACAGAATAGCGAGTGGCCGTATTTCAGGGTGCAGTAAACACCTAGCTAGCATTCTGTGCCAAACCAAATGGCCGGTATATCGAGGTGGCCGGAACAGCGAGAGTCTACTGTATACCATGTCAGAATTACTACAGGTGTGCTTGGCTATTATAAATGCATTTCTAGGCTAAGATTCTTTGTACCCTCACCTGATAGTCCACAAGGACCTTGGCCATCTTCCTGCTGTCGTCCTGCTCACTACCGTCTGAGTTGAGGCTCTGCTGGGAGCGAGTGGAGATACCTCCAAATGCTTTATTCTCGATGCTAGTATCGCTCTGGATATGGCAATAAGAACATTATACAAGTATACACTTTAAAAAAAATAATGCTTTAGAAAAATAGAGAAGAGAGGAGAAAAAAGGCGGAAGAAAGAGGATAGTACGGGAAAAGAATACTTGTGAGAGATCTACACAAACTCTCTCTAAAAGTACTAGCATGTACTAGCTGTACTCACTGATCTCCTGTGGACAAAAGCGGGTAGAATGGGACTGGACACCATAGCTGCTTTAGATGCCACTGCAGCCATCACTGCAGGGTTGATCATCAGACCAGACGACTCCTCCACTTGGTCTCCATCGTAGACATCTGAGTAGTCCTCACTCCTCTGCTCTCGAGGGATGGTGTCCAGGGTGGGGAAGTTGGCAGGTGTGTCCGAGGAGTTGTGGAGGTTAGGAGGGATGCAGCCATCTGTGAACTCGATGATGTATTCCTGTGGTAGCGGCCTTGTAGGGGGCCAGTTGTCACTGTGGGATCGAGAGGGTATTGGCGAATAAATTCCTGACCGGATACTTAAGAGGTAACTTTTTAACTATATGAATGCCTGTGCTCTCAGTCATTAGTCGTTATAGTAGATTCTTAAAAGGCAAATGTAAAACACTTCATACACTTAAATACAATGCAGTACAACTAGGAAATATTTAAAGCCTGGTAGTTGCAGTACAGGTACATTTCTAATATTTTATGCTGTAGTATTGGTACATTGTCATGATCCAGTTCATTCCCAGTTGATTCCACAATTCCTGTTCCCTTGGTGATAGTTTCCTTGTCATCAGACTACAAGCACTACTTGTGAACAGAGGCAAAATCACTCCGGAAGCTAGCTGGGGACTGTGTATGCATGCGTGAGACAACAGTTTTAGATCATGGGGTTGTCAGAATTGTTTGTGACTTGGGTCATTTTTTTCATTATCCATTGAATGACCACTATAAATTCAACTGGCTATGTGCATGGACTCCTGTATTTTGATTAGTTGCTAATTGCAACATTAGCTATACTCTACAATAATGTTAGTATGTGTTCCCATATTATATCCCCTCAAAGCGTAAAGTGCAAAGAAACTCAATAGCTATCCCACTTACCCTTTGTTGAGGTGAATGAAGTGTTGGATGTACTTGAAAACCTCTTTGACCAGCTGTCCTGCGGAGGGGGAGCTCAAGTGATGACCCAACTTGGCGATCTGGTTGATGCCGTACTTACACTTCTGATACGTGCCAATGAACTCTTGCTCATTGGGCGGGTCTGCTTTCCTTTTCAGGGCCTCAAGCGCAGCTAGAAAAAATGAGAAATTGAAAGGAAAATTTCCGAAAATTTTTTTTCGAATCTTGCATGCATGCATGTACATGTCCTATGTAGTGTTTGAAACACATTTACTCGGAGTGTATAAACTATGTTATCGCAGACTCATACAATCATTTTTCTTTCTCCTTGACTTCTGACTCTTTCTCTCCAGTTCTGTCCATGCTGCTGCCTTGTCTTTGAGGAGCTGCATGAATTTCTCCAGGTCATCAAACACGTGGTTCAGAATGTCCTGGAGGTGGGTAGATATGCTTGACATGTTCCCATAATAGAGGCTGCATGCATGGACTTTTGCTTTAGGTAGAAAACAAAGTTATGTACATGCAAGTATAGCAAGTAATTTTCGTGGGGTAAAAAATTCAGTAAGTAGTGGGCGAGCTGATCTCGACAAATATTATGTTCCCTGCGAAAAATGTTTGGCTTGGTGTACTGGAACGCATGCAATAATTATAGTACACGTGATGAAGTCATAATCATGCAGCTAATGAATTTTTCTCCGAAAACCACCGCTTTCAGATTGAATATTAAAACAAAATTTTTACCCTACGAAAATGTTCCGCTATACAGTATTCAACAAAGATTGGCGATACTGAAATGTTTAAGGCTTAAATGTACTTCTTACCACGTCTCTTTGTATCTTTGCAGCCTTGATGGTTCTCTTGATCTCACCGTCTGCTCCGCCACCATGACCAGTCTTGTGAACATTGCTCACGTATTTGGAGCTGGCTCTACTCACGAAGTCACCCTGTTTCCTATGGCCCTGTGAGGATAGGAATAATAACATTGAATTTTATTTTTCTGTAAGCATTTGGGTGGTAGGGGAATAGGGGCTGGGGTAGGGGATGAGATTTGTTTGTCTGATCAACATCATGCATTCAATAAAACAATCTTATGTTTTTGCTGTCGTAGAAGACGACTTGAAACACAATTGGCTTCTTGTAGCATAATGAATCTACTCACATCATCCTGGTAATTCGGTGTCTGATAGGGGAATGCCCCAGTTGACGACTGTGGACTACCAGCCATATTGTTTCCAGGGAGGAGTGGGCTGTTGCTGGAAGCTGTGCCGGCAGGAAATGGCATACCTATATAGGACAGAAAATAAAACCTTTACATTTGGCGTTTTTGCCATGTAATTATATATTTAGATCTATAGCTAGTTTCGTTACAGCTATTTTGATACTTACCTGGTGGGGGTGGAGGTTGTGCAGCTGGTGGAGGTGGTGAGCCTGGTGGAGGGGGTGGATATGTACTTGGTGGGAAGGGGGTGTACGTTGTCTGTGACATATGTTGTGGTGTGAATGGTGGCGGTGTGAATGGTGGGGGTGGACTAGACGGCCGCTGCTCGAGAATCCAATTCTCTCTCATAGCTTGTGATTGGTCAATTCCAGCCCTCACCTTTGAACCCTGATTATTGGCACCAGTGTATATAAGCATGAAAATAATTATGCATGCATGTGTGTCAGTACCTTGTTACTCCTCTGGCTGTTCGGGACAAGTCTTTTCGCCTGGTTCACTTGATTGCAAATAATCTCAGCCTGCCAACGAAAATTGTGATAAACTAGTGCAAAAATGTATAGGAACTGACGATTCTTTCTCTCTGTGTTAAAGTTATGTCGACAAATGTATGTATGTGACGCATGCAAGGCATTGTATGGCACTTGTGACATTATGGATAAACACGATTTATATACCGAAGCTTTGGTGCACTGAAAGAAGTGGACTCTGGGTTGGTTTGTGCCAGGATCCTGGAAGCTCACCATCAGCACATTACCACCGCCGTCCTGTATGTACTTGGCCTCTATCACATAGGCCAGTGGGATCACATTCAGTGACGTCTAGATTGGGTATTTGAAGGGATAATTATTGCTAAGAAATTTAAGACGAATTTTATTTAATACGGAATTCAATATTGATCACCTTTGCAAAACTACAAAACTTCATGAATAGATCTGTGCATATACATGTAGTTACAAACACTCACTCTGGTTGATCCATCTTTGATGACGATTTCTGTAGCACTGATTGAGAGAATGATCTCCTTGGTGTGGACGTTCCCCTTGTGAATGAGGTCCCTCACTTTACGGATGCTCTCGTATGGTGAGATGTGGGCTAGTTGTCCTTCTGCTGCCATTGTCGCCAGATGCTGTAATAATTTTCAGAAAATCATAAAACTTTCGAAATAGGATCATTAGAACTAAGTTATGGCTGCTGAAAGATGTTCAACTACCCCCCACCCCCGTTATCAATGGCTCCGGAACTCGTGTGTGATGAGTGCAAGCAATCCATTCAGGAGCACCCCATGCAGTACTCATTACTATAGTAGGTGCCACTTGTATAAGCATTTTAATCATGTCGAGAGAGATACGTAGAGGGGTTACGTAGAGGGATTTCAATAGACATTTTAGTGATATGTTTATTAACAATGGTTTGCTTGGTTGAACTCACCTCCATGGGAAAGTTGCTTCTCCCAGCCACTGGGTTGGTGAATTGGTCCATATTCTGCATCCCAACATGGCGGACATTCAGTGGAGTGGATATGTCTATCTCAACCTTCTTTTTCTTCTCTGTGAAGTTTAACAAATGTGCACAAGAAATCTTGAGCTATTATCTCTTTGCCTCGCTATCTTAGAAAGTACAGGAGGAAAAACGCGATGAACTCACTGTCTTTGTTCTTCTTTTTGTCTTTTCCTCTCTTCACTCCCATTGGGGGCAGGCCTCCAGCAGGCCACTGGGCAGGGCCATCGAAGGTAACCTGTAAACAAAAGATTGTCTCAGTTCAAATGGCAATCACAACTAAACAAACATACGTGATGGTTGGCAGCAGACATTGTGCTTGTAGAAGGTCGATAGTCTGGTCAGTTTGTTTGCAAAGTTATGGAGTGAGGATGGAGTGACTAGTTATCTACGTATATCACGAATGACTGTGCTTACAACTGTATTCTATAGTGAAGTATTGCATGAGAATCAACAGTGTGTGTACTGTGCACTTACATCGTTTAATTTTTAGCATTTGTTGTTGCTATGTGATATGTGTAATCATAGCTTAGTGATGAAAAACACATCATGAATAACGACAAAGTCAGTAAATTCACAAGCAGATATGCATGAATATTGTTCTGGGGTCATGACAAACATCATATCATGTGCAATTTGCCCTGCCCAATTTTAACACGCTATACATTCTGCTATCGACATGATTTGAGGGGAACAATTCGTTAGCAACGACAGTTCTGTTGTTGAATGTAGAGGTACTGTTTCGTGGTTCATACACTCACCTCACCTTGTGACTGTAACTGCTGGATTGTTACACAAAGCCTGTATAATTATAGTGGAATGAAATAAGAAACGTCGTATTTTAGCTTTTAACTTTAAACAACATAATTATACGTAACGTCTTCAATGAGTAGATAACGAGGCAGTAAACAGATTGAACGTTAGAGCAGTGTTATAATTATACACAATCATAATTGTATAGCTGCATGTAGGTATACACATTGCATCACTATGTTACTCACTTTTTTGGTGTCCTATTGTCCGCACAATGTTTCTAGATTTATCTTTGTAGCAATTTAAAGTTAAAAAGGACACACATATGTTGCCTGACTGTTTACTTTGCTGATCCTAAAGAGCAATGACTCTGACAATTGCACAGTAAGCAGCCCCTCCCTCTTTTAGTTTAGCATAGCGCGCATGCGCATTATCATTAGTAAGTAGCTGCCCAAACTGATCCTCTGAGCCCCTCAAGATGGCAGGATTCTCAACAGAAAATATTAAAATGCAATTTAATCAGGTAAAAAAAGCTTTACATAGATCTTGAGCGTTCAACAGACATCATAATTTGTTACTGAAGGGATTGAGATAATAATTTATGCTTGCTTGTCTGCATGATGTTCGGTCCTTGGGAATGAAAACAAAGCAAGCAGCATGTGTCTGCATGAAATACTTATGTTCATCACAGTTTGACGTTGATAGAAACGGACACATTACAGTTATGGAGATTGGCATGGTGTTGAAGGCCTGGCTACATGATCCGTAACATGATAAAAGAGGTGGACCTGGATAAAAACGGCACCGTTGAATTCGATGAGTTTCTCGAGGTGTTTAAATGCATGCAACATCCAACACCAGCAGACTCATAACCTCACATGTAAAACTTAAAGCATGAGCTCAAGTTTACTATAATTATGGCATAAATACGCTTAAAGCTGGCTGTCTGAATATCTGGTGTATACATTACGGAGATTTATATCACAACACGGTCAGATGTACAAGAAAGTACAGAGAGGGAAAGTAATGTTTGGACTTCAACAGCAAGCTGAGAAATCCCAAAAACTCATTGCCATGGAAGGAGGGTCTGAGAAGCAGTCAGCTGAAGGTGGGTATCAAAATTGTATATAATAACTATGTGACCTATTTTATGCACATTATTAGAACTGCCTCCCTATAAGGTACCCAGCACTCATTCTCTGAGGAGGAGAAGATTGAGTTTGTGGACTGGATCAACTACCAGCTGGAGCAGGACCCTGACGTCGCATCACACCTCCCGGTATCCGAGAAAGGTGGAGCTCTCTTTGCTGCCGTGCATGACGGAATCATGCTATGGTGAGTCACCTGTACGTTGTATTATATGTAACCACATACAGGATGACTTGTTCAAACAATCATGCTGGGAAATTTTCTGTAGCTATGATTTCATGATTATGACACACGTGGTTAAAAGGAATACTTCAACGTGTGATTATAGTGGTGGTAACATAAGTTGTTAGTACTTGCGGTGCAAATCTTACTCTCGTACCTTAGGTGACAGTTACTTTAGTCACCACAGTCAGTACATGTGGTTTGTATGATTATGAACATAATTATAACTATGCATCAACTATGATAGCTACTTTAGATCCTAGTTGACTTGACTGATCTTATGTTACTGGTTCATAAACTTTAGATTTTCCTCTTTTCTTTTTCCTCAAATTCCTGTAATTTGTATTCTATTAGAGGTCATAATCACCTCATGAAACATAATATTACCGTCCATTACACACACGCTTGTCCATTATGTACAACACACACACAGCAAGCTGATCAACACGTCAGTGGCCAACACTGTTGACGAGAGAGCCATCAAAACGTATTCAGGATACAAGAGAACCAGGCGCTTGCTCTGAACTCTGCCTCTTTCATTGGGTGCAACATCATCAACATTGGGCCCCAGGACATCATGGAGGGTCGTCCCCATCTCATCCTGGGCCTCCTATGGCAGGTCATCAAGGTTAGCCTTACGATAGACCATACCTAACCTTCAAATAAACCTGGTACATTATACATATTCACATTCAATGACAAAGCCGTTCCTTTTAGTCTTGAGAAATAATCGTTTCTATCCTCTCAGATAGGACTGTTTGACAAGATCTCACTGCAAAACTGCTCTAATCTGCCTGTTCTTTTGAAAGAGGGTGAGTGTATCTTCATTTACTATTTGCTAGAGAGAGAAAACGCTTCAACTAATTGTTGCATGACTCAATTTCTTCATGCATTGTTACTATATCCTGTTTTGCTTGTAATTTTTATGTCATTGAAAATGTTATTCTTTAAAGAACTGCATTTTCCACTCACATACAAACTAAAGGTGAAGATCTATCAGACCTGGTCGCTCTTTCTCCTGAAGAGATTCTTCTCCGCTGGTTTAACTACCATCTGGAGCAAGCTGGCAGCACCCGAAGAGTCCGAAACTTTAGCAAAGACATCAACGACTCTGAGTGTTACACAATCCTGCTCAACCAGATTGCCCCCGAGGACAGCGGTGTGGACATGTCTCCCATGAATGTGAGTGAGTGCATGTGTTCAAAATATAACCGTCGTATATATAAGTGGGTGATGATGTAATTGTCCTTGTTATATTCAGGTTTGTGTTTTACCTTGTAAGAAAGTGATCTTGATAAGCGTGCAGAGCAGATGTTGAACTAGGCCCACAAAATCGGGCGCAGAAAGTTTGTCCGACCAAAAAATGTGGTCAAGGGCAATCAACGTCTGAACCTCGCCTTTGTCGCCCACCTCTTTAATACCTGCCCCGCCCTTAAATCTCTCGAAGTCAGGCCTCCTCTCGGAAGTTTTGTTGAAGAGACTCGCAATGAAAAGAGTAGGTTACAGTACGTATCAGCCATATGGAATGCATTCCGCCTGCAACGTACCCAGCTGTAATATTTCACTATCTAGAACAGTTATTATCTTGCATGCTAATACAAGTTATTCCTCTTATAGGTTTCTGTAACTGGATGAACTGTATGGGAGTGACCCCTTTCGTTAACAGCCTCTTCCTTGATCTCAAAGATAGCCTCATCTTAATACAAGTGCGTGAGAGGCTTAATTAATATTTGTGATATTTATGCATGACGGATTGTGCTAATAATTATTTCAGCTGTCTGACAAGATCCATCCTGGTTGTGTGAACTGGGGGAAGGTGAACAAGGCACCCTTCAAGAATGTGGGTGGAAACATGAGGAAACTTGAGAACTGCAACTATGTTATTGAAATCGCCCAAAAATTGCAGTTTGCTATTACTGGTGTCAGTGGTCAAGACGTTTCGTGAAGGCAACCCAACTCTCACTGTCGGTAACTGTAGTATCCACCGGAACTATCTAGAAGTAGCTGTAATGTATCTGTAATGATCTAGAACAATCTAGCTAGAATTGGAACTGTACTTTGTACTTAGTGGAAAGTTCTAGAAGTTACTTTAGCTTTGTATATATAAGAAGGTTCTGTACTGTGCTCGGTGTGTTCTATTCTACCCCAAGAATATTTATCTATGTCAAAGTGAAGACAATAATTAATAGATACAACAGTAACATTGCGTTTGCATTCATACTATGGTTTAGTGCAGTGTTTTAATCACCCATAATAACCGTATAGCGTGAAATTGTTGAGGAACTTAAATTTCGCTGTTACTAATGGAAGACGGAACCAACGAAATGTTTTTAGAGGCATTTCCATGACAATCAAGTGCCTCGAAAATTTCTCTCTATACGGTCTGTACAATATTCGGCAGTCAGACTCTATATATCTCTCTCGTGCACACACACACACACGCACACACAGCTGTTGTATGGCAGGCAATGCGTGCGTGCGTACGCACTCTCTGTGCTCCAGAAGTTGGCCAAATCTGACAAGCCCATCTCTGATGTTGAGATTGTTGCCTGGGTCAATAGCACTCTTGAAGCAGCTGGGAAGACAACTAGAATAACTGGATTCAAGGTATGTGTACAACAATCATGCAATCAGCATTGGTCCTACACAACGTACTAAATTTATGTTGTCCCATCCACAGGACCCAGCTCTTGTTACGAGCTTGCCTGTTCTTGACTTGGTGGCCTCACTCAAGGCTGAATCAATTGACTATGGAAATATTGGACGTGGCACTGACAAAGATGTGTGTTGGCATTATATTGCGTGTGTTTGGATAGTGTTCAACAGTCTTGTGCTTGAGTTACTATTAGTAGATTGGATGTCTTTGCTCCTTCATGCACAGACTATGCTGAGCAATGCCAAGTATGCCATCTCCATGTCTCGTAAGATTGGTGCTCGTGTGTACGCCCTCCCCGAGGATCTGGTTGAGCCCAACCCCAAGATGTGCCTCACCGGGCCGTCTTCACCTGTCTCATGGCCACATTCCTGTGATACTTTACAAATGAATTGACTTAGTAAAATATTTGTGCTCAGTATTTGATTCTATATCCATGTAATAAGTCTACCCAATAGAGGGTTAATATTCAATGAGTTGCAAGAGGAAGTGCAATCTACATGCCCATTTTCATGAGGACAGTCTATACACGTACACTCTAAGCAGCAGCCCCACCCTCTCTTTTTAGGGCAGTGCGCATGCGCCTTACAAGCAAGCTGAAGATAAATTCCTATGGCACAACAGTCATTCTCACACTGCAGCAGCAAGATGGCAGAATTCTCACCAGAACAGATACAACTGTTCAAAAAACATTTCAATGAGGTAAGATTATGAGCAAAAAAACAGCTACAAGGGGCTGTACATGTGAGCTGCTCAGAAATTAAATGATGTTGATGTTAGATCGTCATTGTTATCAGTGGCGTAGGAAGCAAATTTCTCAATGTGGGGGCTTTAGTTTTTGGAATGGAAAACAAGTACGGCTATCTACATAGTGCAGCTTGATAAGTCATCTCTATACTCAATACACCACTGGTTATAGCATAAAGTTGTGAACCATATAATTATATACTTTATATCTACCAACTATAGAGTCAACACTTTGGCTTTAATGAAACTCGCTTGTGACGGTTGTCTAATTATGCATATATACATGATTTTTGGCCCAATACATTAGCATGTCATGAATCCGGCCATTTTAGTGTATTTGTGTCTTTCTATGTGCACCTCACACACTACACAACCTCACACACTACACATTCAGTTTACCATCAGTGAACATGGATGCGTCACAATCAAAGAAGTTGGAATGGTGCTGATAGTGCTGGGAGAGTATATCTCCAGTTACACAATCCTAGACATGATGAAGGAGATGGGCTTGGATGAAAACAGCTTCATCAAATTCAATGATTTTCTTGAGGTATACCTTTTTTATAGGTATTATTTTATCTCCACACGACAGCATGCAATTAAGATCTAGACCTTTTTAAACATTTACTGATTTGCAATAATCAGATTTATAAGAAAGTTCTGGAAGAAAAAAAGAAGTCGAAATTGAAAACGCAAGCTGAGAGAGCCAAGAAACTCACTGAAGAGCCGTCAGCTGAAAGTGAGTAGAATTTTAAGACAGTTTGTATAATTAGTGGCCTATTAACAGCTATGCATGGTAATCTGTGTTATTTGTATGAATTTCCTCCCTATAATTTAGGGACCCAGTCCTGCAAGACGGCAGGATTGTCACAAGAACATATTGAACATGTCAGAAAACAATTTAATCTGGTAAGTTTACATCCTATGTACAAAGCTGTTAGTTACATATATAACACATTATACACACATGCACACACACAGTATGGTGATTATGGAAATGGACGTATCACGTACATAGACATTGGTTTACTGATGATGGACCTGAACGAGGAGCATTTTGTAACTAGCTACGAGGTTCAAGATATGATAAAAATGATGGGCCTGGTTGTAGATGGTACCTTCGATTTCGAAGAGTTTCTTGAGGTACCATTATTTTAATACCGTATATATTTCTGGAATGTTTTGCGACCATTAAGCAATTTGAAAGCAAGCTTTGACACATAATCCTTGCCAGAACGCAATACAACTGGTCAAATGTTCTCTGCTGATTTTCTAGTGAAAAATATGCCAAGACACAGCTCGAGGCACTAAGCCACTGCAAAAAGTTACAGTGCATGTATACCAGCTATGCCGTTTTTGAAGCGGCATGCATGTGTGCATGCTGTGCCAATAAGACTTGTACTGACTTAGATAACTACTATCAATGATTGTTTTCACTGACATAACTATAAACACGTTCAGATGTACAAGACAGTACAGGAGAAAAAACTAGCGAAGCAAACCAAGGAGGGCAAGAAACTTGCTCTCATGAAAGGTGCTAAAAAGCCATCGGCTAAAGGTGGGTAGAGCTATAGACTAGCAAGCCAGCATTTTTTGCATGCAAAAAAGTGCTGCATGGCTTGCAAGTCTATATAGATAGAGCTGTGTTGATTGTCAAGGTCATGACAATTTTAATGCAGTGGCGGATACAGGGTCAGTTCGTTGGGTTCGTATGAACCACCCTTCTAGTTCACACTACTATATAAGACTTACTGATTCCAGTAAGCTTGCTAGCTAGCTGACAACACAGTACGTTCTCTCTTCATGATAAGAGGGTGGGACTGACTACTGGCTGAGTCTACTATAGTCTAGAGATCAGCACCATCACACAGGCAATCTAGACAGTGGCATGTTTAACGGTGGTCTTTTGGAGCTTGAGCACCACCCTGGTCCGGAGACAATTAACCATGAAGACCATGCTACAGTAGCTATTATAGCATTGGTCTATAGAGCAGGTTTTTCTGGATCCTCCCCTCTAATGTCTGTTACTGTATTTTCGTTAAAGACTAAGTGGACTACATAACGCGTGTAATCTTTTTCACTGACATGTAATAATAACCTATAATATATGCTAGGCACCCAGATGGAAGAATTCTCACCAGCACAAATAGAAGAGATCAGACCATACTTCGATGAGGTAATTATAATTTGAGCATGGAAAATACCTGCATGCATGGCTCCCAAATTGTGTTGTACTTGTGTCAATTCCGATATGTCCATTAGGTAACTGATCATGATGACAACGATAAATTTTCTTTTGTCTGTATATACCATGACGATATCTTTCCCTTTGGAATGAGCAATGCAATTGTCAGAATATACATGCAGCGTGTGTGTGCATGATATACATATGTAACAGCCATTTTGCACCACTATTATAAGCCAACAAATGACATAATTATGTGCCACACACAAACACACACACATGCACATGTGACACGCGCACACACACACACACACACACACACACACACACACACACACACACACACACACACACACACACACACACACACACACACACACACACACACACACACACACACACACACACACACACACACACACACACACACACACACACACACACACACACACACACACACACACACACACACACACACACACACACACACACACACACACACACACACACACACACACACACACACACACACACACACACACACACACACACACACACACACACACACACACACACACACATGCATACACACAGTATGATGCTGAAGGAAACGGACGTATCACGTTCAGAGAAATTGGCATGTTGATGTCATCACTGGAGGTTCTTGTACCAGCCTTCAAGATTAAAGAAATGATAAAAGAGATGGACCTGGAGGAAAACGGAACCTTCGAATTTCGCGACTTTCTTGCGGTATACCTATAACTGTAATTGATATTATATAATAGCCGTAGTATTCGTAGGCCTCCTTTATATAGGGGAGGAGTTACAGCCCCCATATTTTGTCCCTGAAATTTGGCATATTAATACAATGTATGTTAATTGCTGCAAAGATGAAAGCACCGCGGATGCTGGCTGATGTGCCTCGGTGGAGATGCCAAAGCTACATAACATAAAGCTACTATAATAGCTTCTATATATAGACACATAATTATCATGATGAACATTTTGTTTGCTGCATTGTATAATACACTGAGTCTCGTATTGTATCTCACACGGTCAGATGTACTGGAAAATACTGGATAGCAAATTTAAGTTCGAACTTCAATTGGAGGCTGAGAAACCCATGGAATTAAAAGCTTATACAGGTATATTAGCGTTAACCTCTGATTTTAAAAGTAAGAAGATGCAATTAAGCGTTGAAGTATGACCATGTAATTGTGCTCTCAAATTGCATTTTTTCTGAAGAGGAGAAGATTGCTTTTGTGGACTGGATCAACTACCAGTTGAAGGAAGATCCTGACATCAAATCATACTTCCCACTGCCCAATGTGGGCAGAGCTATCTTTGGTGCTGTGCAGGACGGCATCATCCTATGGTGTGTCTAATATACAGAATAACCTTGCAGCGTGATGTAAATAATGCGCATGAGTTTGTTTGGCTATCTTTATTATAATTATATACAGGCTATATATAGATATTCCTAATCATTCCTCCTGTGCCAATAATTATGTTAGAGACCTCATGCATCACCAGATTAAAAAGCACCAATTATACCTCTCCTTACAGCAAACTCATCAACAAATCAGTTCCAAACACTGTTGACGAGAGAGCCATAAACAAGACCAAGCTAACTGTGTACTCGATTGTGCAAGAGAACCAGACGCTTGCTTTAAACTCTGCCGCTTCCATTGGTTGCAACATCACCAACATTAAGCCCATGGACATCATGGTGGGTCGCCCCCATGTCATCCTGGACCTCCTCTGGCAAATCATCAAGGTGAAGCTAACAATCCTTCAAACGTTTGTATAACAATGAAGACTGAAACTTATCTCCACTTAGATCGGACTGTTCAACAAGATTTCCCTGCCAAACAGCCTCAACCTGCCTTTTCTTTTGCAGGAGGGTGGGTTAACTGTCCAATATCATACAGTAGTAACATTCAATGGAATTTAGCTTGCATGTTTCCACCCATATATACTCAAATACCTCACAGGTGAGGATTACTCAAACCTGCTTGCCATACCTCCTAAAGAGATTCTCTTACGCTGGTTCAACCTCCAACTGCATCGAGCTGGCAGTACCAGAACAGTGCACAATTTCAGCGAAGACATCAACGACTCTGAGTGCTACACCATCCTGCTCAACCAGATTGCTCCCAGGGACAGAGGTGTGGACATGTCTCCCATGAATGTAAGTGCATGAAGAACGTTAGCGTGTGACCAAGATAATTATAGCCTATGTAGAACTACCGGTATAGCTGGAGCTGAAAGTTTATTGTACATAATTATGTTCACCCTGACTTTTGTAGGAAAGTAATCTTGACAAGCGTGCAGAGCAGATGTTGAACCAGGCCCACAAGATCGGGTGCAGATACTTTGTCCGACCCAAAGACGTGGTCAAGGGCAATCAACGCCTGAATCTCGCCTTTGTTGCCAACCTCTTCAACCATGCTCCCGGGGTCAGACCACCCCCTCTTGGTCTCTTTGTTGAAGAGCCTCACATGGAAAAGAGTATGTAGCTCTCCTGTATATACACTCATAATTTTGTCCATTTTACAGTCTCATGCATGCAATTACGTACGTTCTTTATAGCCAATTATTCTCTCAGGTTTCCGTAACTGGATGAACTCTGTGGGGGTGACTCCTTTCGTTAACAACATTTTTGCAGATCTGAGGGATGGCATCGTCATACTGCAAGTATGTTGACAACCTTGGGTAACCTAATTTCAGTTAATATAATCGCTAATCTGATTGATGCATGTGCTAAATTCTTTGTTAACTCTTTTAATTTCAGCTATTTGACAAGATCTACCCTGGTCTTGTGGTTGACTGGGACAAGGTGAATAAATCACCATTCAAGATTAGTAGTGGAAACAGAAAGAAACTTGAAAACTGTAACTATGTTATTGAACTCGCCCAAAAGCTGCAGTTTGCCATTACTGGTGTGAGTGGTCAACATATTCGTGAGGGCAACCCTACTTTCATCCTAGGTAAGATTGTGTTTGCATTCATGCCCACAGTGGCACACACGCAGTTAAGCCTGTCTGCTTGTGTATCCTGCATGCATATAATGTTGATGATACATGTAGGTGCTCACAATTAATGTATGTATCAATTAATGTATTATGTCACACACACACACACCCGCGTGCACACACACACACACACACACACACACACACACACACACACACACACACACACAGCTGTTGCATGGGAGACAATGCGTGCGTACACACTCTCGGTGCTCCAGAAGATGGACAGAACTTACCAGCCCATGGGTGATTTGGATATCTTGAGCTGGATCAATACCCTTCTGGGTATATCTGGGAAGGGGACTCAGAATATTAGAAGCTTTGAGGTATGCATGCAATTGTGTATGTTTTTATGCACACTTATCTATTTGCGGTATATGCTATTACACTGTTTACATTACCTTTCAGAAGGAAACTTAACCAACTTGGAATACTGCATTGTGCATACCACGCTTTTAATGAAATCAGTATATGATTATAATTATGTATAATTATGCATTCATTGCATGCATGTGCACCATGCAGGACCCAATTCTTGCCAGTAGTGTAACTATTCTTGACGTAGTGGCCTCACTCAAGTCTGACTCAGTCGACTATTTCAATGTTGGATATGGCACTGATGAAAAGGTATATGCCTGCATAGAGTGTGTGCATGCATATACGTGTGTTAGGCTCGGATTTTTTGTCAATCATATATAAGTGTTGATTTGCTAATACGCTTTTCATGCTAGCTGTTATCATGATTGTCTTTGCTCCTCCATGCACAGACTATGCTGAGCAATGCCAAGTATGCCATCTCCATGTCTCGTAAGATTGGTGCTCGTGTGTACGCCCTCCCCGAGGATCTGGTTGAGCCCAACTCCAAGATGTACTTCACTGTCTTTGCCGGTCTCTTGATTGCAGCCAGATTAATGCTGTGAAATGAACATTGTAGTTTGTAAATGAACCAATCAACCTGTATTACAAAATTAGTTTAATCATGAATTTATTTTTTCATGCACAAATCTGCATGGGAGTGGCTTGACAACTTTTGCGCATGCGTGTGAAATAAGTCTATACTTGGTCATGCCAGTGAGTCATAGCTGTGCTATAAGAGAGTGCATACAGTACAGCTTGTCACTGCTAAAATATTCACCAGAGCAATAGTCCACGTTCCTGGAAGACAGAATGGCAGCGGAGTTGAACTTGGAGACCATCCGAGAAAGTTTTGATCAGGTACGTAATAATAGCTGCTAGAGCTAGAGCTAGCTAGCTAGTGAGGCAAGGGGCATGCTAGATATATCTATGACATGCCCCTTATTAACCTGTAGCTACTAAGAGCATGATAGTATAATGCATACACCCTAGGTCTATGTTGGTGGGTGAGTACTACCATGTTATTGTACCAGTAGAGGTCAGTACAGTACAGACGTATGCCTAAAAATATTGTCCTTGACTTTTCTTTGACATTGTGGCATTTTTATATAGCTAGCTAGATACGTCGAACGCAGACCTACTGGTTAGTGTGTATGTGTGTATGTGCAAGGGAGCACAGTTTGCTAGAGTTACAACTTGTAGCTTAAACCCTGATCAGATTTACTTCCTTATTAGTGGTTGATTATTTAATTGAGTTATAGTCACATTATTCATGGCCCGAACCCACCATAATGCATGGCTGTGTGTGCTTACTGTATGCGGGTATGTATATTTCACTTCGAGGATTTTGAACTTTGTCGACTAGCAGTCTTTTGGCATGTGCATGCATGCGATATTTATTCGTGGGTATAAATGTTTGTGGTATAATTATGCTTTTAATCAGTGGAAAAACGCAAATAGTTCGAACTATACCAGCTATACGGTACTTTCAGTAATGAATATTAGTACAAAGCTAGCTAACACGTTCGTGATCATTGTGTGGTCGAAGACATTAAATGAATAGATCTATTCACTAGTCTACAATGGCCGCAAAGATAACCCCCATGCATGTTGAGCTTGTTAACCCATGCATGCAAATTGGTCTAGTATGATGTGCCAAGCTTTATTGTCTTGTGTAGTGCCAAAACAGTTATTATCTATAACATAATGGACTGGACACATTTGGTCGCTTGTTGGTGTGTAAACTTCCTTTAAGAGTGGAGGCAGTTGTTATACTGGGGTAAGGCCGTCTTTTGACCAAATATAGTAGTTTGTCGTGCAGCAGTCAATGGTTACTGAAAGGGGAAGCTTGTTTCCATGGCTGAGTATTGTTGGTAATCAGAGCAAGGTGTTTGTTGTGAGATTGATGGGAATCAGCGTAGATAGTAGAGGATTTCCCTGCATCAATAGTCTTTTCATTTTGCATGGTGTAAACGAACTGTGAGAAGAAAGCTGTCTCTACAATAACTAGCTCAAAGAATAAATAGCCCTTGGTTTGGTTTGGTTGGAGGTTGATTTGGGCTGTTCATAGTGATCTAAATGTACTGTAATTAAGGAGCTCCAGAAAGCAGTTTGAAATTGCGTGCTCAATTTAAATGAACATTTCATTCAACACACACACACACACACACACACGTAGTTTGATGCTGACAAGAATGGACACATCACAGCGTCTGAGATCGGAGCAGTCCTCAAAGCTTTGGGAGAGGATATCCCCGGCTACAAGGTCCGGGACATGATCAAAGAAGTGGATATTGACGAGAATGGGACGGTCGAATTCGCTGAGTTCATAGAGGTCAGTGTAATGATAGTAGTTATGGCCGCCCGGGGTTGTTTTGTAGTTACATGTATACATGTACCTCAGCGTGTAGCCGCCAGATCGAGGTAAAGCTGTTTGTACCTGCATGTACATGGTGTATTCTCGCTTATAAATAATTTCGCGCTGAATTAAATACTGTGCCGGTAAAGGACCGAATCGATTTTGTGTTATGTTTCATGTTTAGTGCTTTGTTAATTTAGACTCTTATGGCTGTTTGCTTTCACAATAGCTACAAATCGCAGCATCTGGTCTCTGTATATTGTGTCGTGGTTTTCGGTCTGCTTTCCCTTTCATTGAAAGACAATCATTATGCACACTCAGCAGTTCTAGTATCAATCTCTCCTCCCCCCCTTTAGATGTACAAGAAAGTGAAGGCGGGTAAGACCAAGTTTGCGCTTCACAAGACAACTGAAGAGGCAAAGAAGCTGGTCACTGTCGGAGGTCTTTCTGAAGCTTCAGCTGAAGGTGAGGCAAATAATTATGGCTACTACTGATTCCCTGGTAATGTTAATATGGCTTGAGGCTTTTACGCAGTATAATAATGAGTTTGAGCCTGTCATGTACATGTATATAATAAGTGTACGTTGGCCTGAAGTGTACTGCAGTTTTTGTAAGTGACCAACGGTGTAGATGCATTTGAAAGGGTAATGTCACTTCATTTTGTTGCCCTTTTCTCCTCCTTATAGGCACCCAGCACTCGTTCTCTGAAGAGGAGAGCATTGCGTTTGTGGACTGGATCAACTACCAGCTGGAGCAGGACCCTGACGTCGCATCACACCTCCCAGTGGCCGAGGAGGGAGAAGCTCTCTTTGCCGCTGTCCATGACGGAATCATACTATGGTGAGCCATATAGGTCTGCAGCAAATATTTAGCCTCGAATTTTTTCTGTGTCTCGAATGAGTTTATCTTACGCGTCATTTCAGAGTGCTCTCATATCACTGTGACGTCTAATCTCTATAAGCTGTCGTTGTATGATAGATTTACCTACTCTTTTACACACAGCAAGCTGATCAACACATCAGTGGCCAACACAGTTGACGAGAGAGCCATCAACAAGACCAAACTAAACGTATTCAGGATACAGGAGAACCAGACGCTTGCTCTAAACTCTGCCTCTTCCATTGGGTGCAACATCATCAACATTGGGCCCCAGGACATCATGGAGGGTCGTCCACATCTCATCCTGGGCCTCCTATGGCAGGTCATCAAGGTAAGCCCCCCCCCCCCTACAACTATGAAACTATAGCCAAAATACTGCTCTTACTTAGGTGTTATGTTGTGATTTATGTAGATTCTTTGTGTACATATAAGTTAATTATCAGCCGGTAATTACCACCTTCTAATTTGGCATGCAGCAAGATCGCATAATTTAATTATTGTACACTCCTATTCAATTATGCTCATTAGTCTCATGCTCGATATATTACTTGTAAGCCCCGCAGTTGCCCTATAGTATCAGCACTAACCCACTGTGCCCCACCTGTGATACATCACTTTACAAACTGAGGTCATGAGGTATTGAGCAACCTCTGTACGTGTAGCCACAAAATCACCTGGATACCCTACAAGTGTTCCCCTAGAATTTTACCTTTTATGGTCACAATCAACTAGCCAGAAACATTTGGCAAAGGCATCTACACCTTCACTGTTTGGCTGTGGGAGGGGTGTTACATTAGGGTAATAGTTGGTTGGTGTGATTCCTTTGATCAGCTACAAAGAGTCAATACATGTAAATGTATAATCTAGCTACAATAACATAGTTTATGGTCTCTATGGTCACGTTTTGTGGGTTTGTTGTCGCATTAGCAAAAGGGTATTTGTATTTTGTAATTAGTACTTACACTTATTTCTTACTCCCTCAGATTGGACTGTTTGCCAAGATCTCTCTGCAGAACTGCCCCAATCTGGCCGTACTACTGCAAGATGGTGAGTGGAGTATAGAGGCAAACTACTAAGTACAGCTAGCTTTGTCTAATGACTGTCTTACGTGTACAGTAACGTCGCAATACCTCATGTGTCCACTGATGTCTAAATATTTATACCAATTTCATTTCTATGTGAACACCTTACAGGTGAAGATCTGTCAGACCTGCTCGCCCTTTCTCCTGAAGAGATTCTCCTCCGTTGGTTTAACTACCATCTGGAGCAAGCTGGCAGCTCTCGAAGAGTCCGAAACTTTGGCAAAGACATCAACGACTCTGAGTGCTACACCATTCTGCTCAACCAGATTGCCCCCGAGGACAGCGGTGTGGACATGTCTCCCATGAATGTGAGTGAGGGTCACTACATGTGTGTAGTATCTAGGGGGGGGGGGTGTCAGTAGCTGTTTGTGTAGCAGAGAATGGAGTAGAATGACAACAGAATAGTAGAATGTAGAGGATGGAATATTCAGTGTTCTATCAGGGCTGCTGTATATGCATGTAGCATGTAGTATGTCTGCTATGCTTTATAATCTAAATAGGAGTATTCATACACACAAACACACATGCACTCACAGGAAAGTGATCCTGACAAGCGTGCAGAGCAGATGTTGAACCAGGCCAACAAGATTGGGTGCAGAAAGTTTGTCCGACCCAAGGACGTGGTCAAGGGCAATCAACGTCTTAACCTCGCCTTTGTCGCTCACCTCTTTAACACCTTCCCCGCCCTCAAGGCTCCCGAGGATGGTCTCCCGGACTTTGACCTCGGTGATTACGGAGAGACTCGCGAGGAGAAAAGTAAGTGAACCACGCTACGCACAATACAGGCTATGTGCATTAGTTAAGCTATAATAGTTAGTGGCTTTATTTGCTACTTGCTTGTTCAGTTCCTTTGAATGCTGTTCCTGATCACCGAAGTTTGTTGTGGCCTTTTTGCTCGTTTGTTTTATCGTACATCGCATTTCAATATTTCTCTCTCCAATTACCTTACCTCGAGCTTGTTTTGTCCCCAGCATTCCGTAACTGGATGAACTCGATGGGAGTGGACCCCTTCGTTCACAGCCTTTACAAAGACCTCAATAATGGCCTCGTCCTTCTGCAGGTGAGCACTGGCTGAAATAATTAAACTGAAATATTTATCTACAGGTAGTTATTTTTGATTAGTCTTTATAGTCTTTGTATGATTATAGTCCTCGACCCTTGGAAACATAATATATATGGGTACCTATGTTAACAAACCTGTACTCCATTTGCTCTTCAGCTGTTTGACAGGATCAAGCCCGGTATTGTGAACTGGGATAAGGTGAACAACAAGGAATCCTTGAAGAAGATGGGTGGAAACATGAAGAAGCTTGAGAACTGCAACTACGCTATCGACATTGCCCATCAACTCAAGTTCTCTCTCGTGGGTGTGGGAGGCAAGGACATCTTTGATGGCAGCAAGCTCACCCTTGGTAAGTAGTTAGGTTTCTGATATAGTAGTGGCCACAGCAAAGCGTGAACATAATTTGTGGGTAGCTTGCCCTGGTTACTTTGTATGTACCTGGCTCTAATTGTTGGTTTTACAACTTCCTCTGTAGGCTACATGTAGCTTTAATTCAGTGTTCTGTATCTTTTACTGTACGTACACACACGCACACACACACACACACACACACACACACACGCACGCACGCACACAGCTGTTGTATGGCAGGCGATGCGTGCGTACACACTCTCTGTGCTCCAGAAGTTGGCCAAATCTGACAAGCCCATCTCTGATGCTGAGATTGTTGCCTGGGTCAATAGCACTCTTGAAGCAGCTGGAAAGACATCTAGAATTTCTGGATTCAAGGTAAGTGCAATACAATGTTAGTGCATGTAACTTATCGCAGTATGCTAATCATAAACGTGCCGTTACACTGTACGTACAGTTCAATAATGCCGAGTACATATCATACTCGAACTGGGGTTAATCATGTCCTATGAATTGGTGTGTATGTATTGCTCTCATTGCTGGTTCCTTTCTTTCACAGGACGCAGCCATCACTACGAGCATGCCTGTGTTTGACCTGGTGGACTCCATCAAGCCTGGTGCAGTCACCTATGACGATATTAAACATGACACTGATGAGGAGGTGTGTTACTTTATCAATGGTAGCTTTGTTATGTGTGAGCTTCGTGTACAGTTAGGATCTAGCTACCAAAGTTGCTCTCATTACCCAGTACTCTACAAGTCCTCTTATGACATTATTATGCTCATTATTGAAGTATTGTGCTAGAGACAATTTGGCGAATAAAGGTGTGGCTGTTATAATTATGCCTCAGTGCGCAATGAAGTACAAGTAAGAGTTTCTATAGGCTGTCACGTTTTCTTGGATTTGTAAAATAATGCTTCGTTCTCGAGTTAAGCCTAGTTTTGCTTACTTGGAATATGCCATTGCAGTCTTTTCAGAAGAGTGCGTAGCAAAACTTGTTCACCGAGTGTTGCTACTCAGTTAGCTCTGCACTAGAAGGCTAGCTATTGGTAGCTGCAAGAGTCAGAAGATAGCTGCAAGGCTCTGCTGATGCAGCCATTTTAGACTTGAACTTTGGCATCGATCGTTTTTAACAAGAATTATGGTCGATCATTACCCACTCTTTTGAGTTTTGCAAAAAAATTAATGTAGTACTGTAGCTTTATGTTATGCATTTCCACCGAGGCATCAGCACTCGCGGGCGGTGCTTTCATTATTTATAGAGGTGGCCTTTGTGGGGGGGGGGGTTGATTTGTACCGTTTTTTGGGGACCTGAGTGCCTGACCTTTTGTCAGAGGTGGTCATTGGAGGTGCATGTTTCACTGTACATGCATGTAGATGAGTTTTACTGTTGTGATTGTTTTTGCTCCAGACTATGCTGAGCAATGCCAAGTATGCCATCTCCATGTCTCGTAAGATTGGTGCTCGTGTGTACGCCCTCCCCGAGGATCTGGTCGAGCCCAACCCCAAGATGTGTCTCACCGTCTTCGCCTGTCTCATGGCCCGGGCCAAGCAAACCAAGTGAACACTGAACTTTAGGTTACTTTTATAATTATAATGTGTTTTGTGCTGATGGTGTGAATTGTAGACTCTAGCTTTGTACGTGTCATAATCAGTAGCCATTTAGCAGTGTTAGGGATAGTTTCTTTAATTATAAAATGGACCTTCCGTTTGTATCATTCTACATTATTTTAGTTTAGATTTACGTCATTCGAGATAGTAGTAATAAAAATTAACACTATGTACGTGGAGAAAAAGCAATAATTAATTAAAGTTTACTACACGTAGCCATTCTATTATTGTACACTGATGAAGTAAGATTCCAAAAGCTAGAGCACTCCTTTCCTTGAGTTGTCAAAATGTGTAGACACTTGTCATTGTTGGTTACCAGGTAGCGGACGAGAGGGGGCATTATCCACGAGAGAGGGAGGCAGTAGTTGAGCTTTGAATAACAGACACCACTGTCCAAGTCCCTGAAGGAACAATAATTGCATGAATCATGGAGTTTGTTCTGTTAACTAGTTTTCCCACAACTCAAATAATTGTTTCTGCAGTTAAAATTAACACAATAATAGTCATACTGAATGAAGTATACCGTAACTGTTACTAGGATGTTTTGCGAGCATCAAACATATATGCGAATTAATCAACCATCGCAACAATAAAATCGCAAAACCTAAATTAGTACTGGTAAATACACACGATCCTTGCCAGAACGCAATAGTTAGATGGCAAAGGGTCATGTTTTTCTGTTGATTTGGCTCATTCGCAAAGGTTTTTTCACCAGATTCCAGTGGAATATTTTGTGGGTGAAAAAACCGTGACCAAAAACATGATGCTTCATAATGCATGCTTACTTTGAGTTACTGACGGCCATTCCCAGTGGTTCCCCAGTGACCGTGTCCACTACTAACCCTCCACTCATGCCCGGGAGAAGCACAGCTGTGGTTACCAACATCACCACACGGCCTCCATCACTGCACACAGCCTTGATCACGCAACCTCTAGTCAGGAGAGGAGAATGGTATCCCGGTGTGTACGGGTCTTGACATCCGTATCCTATGATAGTCACACTCCTCCCTTCAATGGCCTGGGGGTGTTCTTTGAAGCAACTGCTGTAAACTTTGTCTGGTGGAGATTTGGCGTCTGGAGATTTCGACGCAGTGATTAGTGGATGAGAATGGTGGACGGGCATTGACAGTTTGAGGAGAGCACAATCTGGTATTGGGTTTGTGAAGATGACTTGTGCTTTGAATGATTCACCGCTTTCAGTACGCACGGTGATATCTGTAGTTGGCAATCGTTGTCATTGGGTTGTATAGATTCAGAATTGATTAGTAATAACAAGTAATTATTGTCATAGGTTTTAGATCTATGGTAGCTTTTTGGACATACCAATGCATTTTGGGAGTTCCTGCTATAGGGTAAAAGAAATACAAAACCGAATGGTACTAGACTATGCATTTATGCGTATGATGCACCTTTGTCGTTATTGACGACATGATGACAGGTTAGGACCACAGTGTCAGAGAGTAGCATACCAGAAGCCCACTCACCACCACTCATTACCAACACCACTGCTTCTCTCAGGCTCTGGGGAGATTCTTTGTCAACAGTCAGATCTGGAGGAAACAGCAAAACAGTACGGTACAAACTCGGACCAACATACAAGATTAAATTTACGGTTGAAGTACATATTGAATTTTCACTACTCACTGTTTATCAAAAATCAAATGGAAATCTCCCAAGGTTAGATCTTACATTTACCTTGTGCAATTGGATGGGTTAACTGCTGGAGCAATTTTCTACTCAAACCACTACTACCGTGGAGGGCCTGCCACATTGAGTGAGCCGAGCAAGCTAGAGACAGTCCAGAGGAATGACCATTCCCGGATAATAAACCTGTATAATATGTCAATAGAGCACTTTGGTCGAGGAGCTTGTAAACAATACAGTCACCGATGTACTATAATTAAGCCATAGATCATGTAATGTAATGGTTACATGACCATGCATTAACAGTGGCCACATCCATAGGAAAAGGCGGTATGTAGTACTTGCTCAACCTCTAATTTTGTGATCGCATAGAATCACTGCATTACCTGCAATGACCATTCCCAGCACATTGATGACTCGGTTAGTATCGCAAACTGTTGTAGCTTCTGCCACAATAATTGCACCCTCACTACCACAAGGTAGACTGGCATCAGTCACTAACACTCCATTTCTACTCCCCAGTACTTTACAGACAGTTCCAGGTGATTGGCAGTTGTAGAACACCTCAGGACAGAACGCTCCAAAGGGGGTACCAATAGCAACGACGGACTGACCCAGAGCAGGTGGCGAAAAAGTGAAACACAATCTGTCGGTTAATCTGAAAACAAACGATATTGTGTGGGTGATAATCATTTTTCTGCCATATACCAGGTGGAGGTATCAATAACATATCTAGAGTTTGTCTTAAAAGAAGGATAATTGAGCTCTTTCCGAGCTACAGAAAAACAAACATTAGCCAAATAATCTAAAGAGCCAAGCTAGTTACGATTGCACGGGATTGACCTAGGCAATAGTGTAGCCTCAAACAGTCATAACGGTGCATCTTCATACATGTACATACATCAGCTAAGTCTGTACTACTAAACGCACGGTCACAATGTACATTACCTTGCATCCGTTGAAGTGGTGAGTTTCAACAGTACCAGACAAGAGAGTGGGATCAGCAGAGACTCTGTGAGGGTTGTTGGACTGTCACCTTTCTCTCCAATGGCTGTTCTCCAGTGAGATAGAGAGTGAAGTTCTTCTCTTAGTAATACTAACACATCCTTCATGAGACACACGTTTGCAATAGAAGCACTCATCTGGCATGTCTTCGTTGACTGTATATTTATGATGAATAGACAGCAACGTAGAGTGACAGTGGGTCGTAAGAAACAAGCCATAAACTTTGGTACTCTAACGGTTACTATTAATACTAAAACTAAAACTACAATTATAAGTATTTTAAGGGTAGTAAACTAGTTGTTGGGTGTGGCCCAAGGCCCAATTCTGGACATACGCTCACGATCATGTAGGTGCATGAGCGTCCAGGGTAGGTACAATGTAGTCAAAAGTATTAAACTCACTGAATCACAGGCCCTCTGCACAAGCACGACAAACTGCGGTTCTTGAATGGACATGTCACCACGAAATTTCCATGATACCTGCTCTGTATCTAAGAATTGGATCTCCAGTACCTCACTGAGCCATGAGGCCGTGGTAACCATGAGTACGTCCCCATTGCCATCCACCGCAATAATGAACCCACTAGCACTCAAAGGAGAAGAGAATTGCTCCCTTGAGGAGTCAGTGGAGAGTGGAGGAGTTGGTGAGATTGAGATGAGCACTGAAGGATGGAGCAACATTGCCATAGCAGAAAACTGATGAAGATACCTCAGGAGCCCCGCCCACATTCCCCATAGTATGGGGAATGTGGGCGGGGCTCCTGAGGTATGGGCCATACCGCAATGTTTGCTAGCATCAAAATGTTCCTTCCATGCAAACAGCTTGCTCAGCCAATTGATCAGCAAAACTCTGCCTCGACAATTGAAACTGATCAACCCGATAACCCTGCAAAGAAAGCCAGGATGCAGCCATGCAGGCTTGAAGATAGCTCTTCCTTTGGAGCGTTCTGTCCTGAGGCTGAGGGCCGAGGTGTTCTACTTGCAAAGGTTTTTCACGCGCAAAATATACTAATAGCTCATTTCTTGACTGCATGATAGATGCTTAGCTCAAATTCCAGTACTGTTTGTTGGTATCAAGTTGGCTACCAAGTTCATTATGGCTGCGATCGACAACCGTTGAATGATAATTGTTCTTTCTAGCTACACGAGTGACAATCGCCTGGTGGCCAAAAGATATGGCGTTTTCCTCTACGACAGGTAGATAGTCAGGAGCGCACAGGCTACAGTACATCTAGATGAACTATGTTTGTTTCTTTAGCACCCAAGGCGATCACTGTTGTACATCGTAGAAAGATTTTGTTTGAGCAGTACACAATGTAAGCTAATGTGTGGAAAGTCACGCTCGTACATTTTACAAATGTGTGTGTGTGTTGCATCGTGCTCATAGATCACCTCCAATTGATCAGCAAAACTCTGCCTTGACAATTGAAACTGATCCGCAACCCGATAACCCTGCAAATAAAGCCAGGATGATGCCATGCAGGCTCGAAGATAGCTCTTCCTGGACTTCCAAGCTCTGATGTTGATCGACGAATATTATAGAATCAATCTTCAAGGCATAGTTTCGCACTTATTGTTTAACAGTGTATTTCAAAAGCTCCATTTTGATAGCAAAAACTTGGGTATGGTATAAAAAAACACTACTAACGTTTTGGCAGGATTAGTGAAACATCTAATGGTCTATGAGATAACTTCAATAATTCATTAAATCAGAACTCTGATACATACAAAATACACAGGCTATTTATACAAAAACAATACTAGAAAGAACCTTCTAGAACAATAGTACAGAAATGACTAAATAAGAACATGAAACCACTAGAACTAACACAACACAGTATTTACGGAATCACAGGTTTACAGTACAGTATTTACGGAATCACAAGTCTTTATCTTAATGTTAGTTCCATGTCGTAAGGATACCACATTTCCTCCCCTGTTAAATGTTAGTGTACCCACCATATCGATCAGGCCTGTTGCGATTTCTTTGCCCTTTGCGGATATTGTCGAGCTGTTAATGCACCAGTCGAGGGTGACTCATCAGGTGGGGTCGGAGACGGATCAGTTGACTGATCAGGGGAAACTTCAAAGTCAAAGACAGATGGTACTAATGACATCAAAACGATGATAGAAGAGATGAAGAGGGAAGTGATGCAGTCTAGGAAAGAAATAAAAGAGGAACTAAGTGTAATTCGAAAATTGTTGGAACCAAGGCTTATTAAAAGGCCTCTTCTAGAGCAGCGTGGTGATAAAGTTGTCAATGGGAGTCAGACAAGAATGATGATGATGCGATCTCCTCTTCTGGTTTACATGCACCTGAGACGAGTGACACCAGTAGGAATGAGTCACTTAAAAGTACTGCATCATCGTCGCCAGTAAGAATAACCCAGACCCAAGAAATCCCTGGCTATGTGACCAGTAAAGGTCCCGCAGATTTTAAGGCGTGTGTAAGACCACTGAAGGAACATTAGTCACACTCACTCCCAAGAAACGTGAGTTGGGAGACAATGAAAAATTTTTTGAAAACACTCCAGAAGCCCTCGAAACGAGGAAAAGCAAAGCAGCAAGTAAAGTCAAGCAGCTAGTGAGGGAATGCCGAGAGAATCAGAATGTGTGCAGTGACGAGTCATTGAGTCCTCCACCATTTAAGAAAAATAAACCACAGGATGGCAGTAGTGAGAACAAGCCTCTGCCACGTAACAAACGTAAAAAAAAGGCTACATCGAAAAAAACCAAGGCGGGTACAAAGAACAAAGAATCTGTGAACTCACAGGACAACAATGATGATCCTGAGACGAGTGACACCAGTGGGATTGAGTCAGCTACATCGAAAAAAACCAAGGCGGGTACAAAGAACAAAGAATCCGTGAACTCACAGGACAACAATGATGATCCTGAGATGAGTGACACCAGTGGGATTGAGTCAGCTACATCGAAAAAAACCAAGGCGGGTACAAAGAACAAAGAATCCGTGAACTCACAGGACAACAATGATGATCCTGAGACGAGTGACACCAGTGGGATTGAGTCAGCTACATCGAAAAAAACTAAGGCGGGTACAAAGAACAAAGAATCCGTGAACTAACACAACACAGTATGTGAACTAACACAACACAGTATTTACGGAATCACAGGTTTACAGTACAGTATTTACGGAATCACAAGTCTTTATCTTAATGTTAGTTCCATGTCGTAAGGATACCACATTTCCTCCCCTGTTAAATGTTAGTGTACCCACCATATCGATCAGGCCTGTTGCGATTTCTTTGCGGATATTGTCGAGCTGTTAATGCACCAGTCGAGGGTGACTCATCAGGTGGGGTCGGAGACGGATCAGTTGACTGATCAGGGGAAACTTCAAAATCTTGCAAATCCTTGTGAGCTGCCGTATCGTCGAAATCGTTTGGATTTGTTATATCGTCTTGTGACGACTCGGTGGTGGAAAGAGAATGAGTTCTATCACGTATGTGGTCGATATGTCGACGTAGTATCCTGCCATCACCAATTTCCACTTTGTAAGATACTGGTCCTGTCTGTTGTACAATGCTTCCTGGAAGCCATGTACCGTTTGTTCGGAAATCTTTGAGCATTACTTGTTGACCAACAGAGAACGTCCTTGGTTTAGCATGTTTGTCATGTTGCTGTTTCTGTTTCATCTGCTTGTCAGATACGTTTCCCTCTGTGTTTGGTTTGAGGAGATCGAATCGTGTACGTACTTTTCTTTGAAGGAACAGTTCACTCGGTGAGACGTTAGTGGTAGCATGTGGAGTTGAGCGGTATGACAGTAAAAACTGAGCCAATCTTGTTTTCAAACTCAGTCCTTTAGTGTACCTGCAGGGGGAGATTTGACAGTTGCAATACATTTCCAGTCCAACTGGAGGTACTTCAGCCAATTGCGTCCAAAAAGACTTGGTCCACTTCCAGCAACCACCACCAGCACCAGCCGAGCCACGCAGCTTGAATTTAGAGAACTTGGCCTTTCTGGTGGCCTCAGAGATAATAGATATTGCAGCTCCGGTATCGATTTCCATCTTGAGTGGAGTATCCTCGATCTTGACTGTAACTGTGATCGGCTGTGTAGAAGGCTCGGTCAATCGGTATAGGTGGTAAGTGTCAGCTTCTGAGTCAGTCGAGCTGTTCCCATCTGGTTCCACTAGGTGAGTTTTGAATCGTCTCTTCTCTGTCTTCTTGAACTGAGAGGGTGGGTTGGAGCGGCAGGCTGGTGCTATGTGTCCCTGCTTTCCACATGAGTGACACTCTGCATCCTTGAAACGGCAATCAGCTGCAGAGTGATTCGACTTTCCACAGCGGTAACAAAGTTGGTTTGGCTGCGGTCTCCTTTTGCTTTGTATGCTCTTGATGGAGGGGTTGCTGGCCTTGAGTGCTCTGGTGTTGCTTTCTGCTGCTTCCATTCCCTGTGCGATTTCCATTGCTCTCTTCAAAGTAAGTTCTGTTTCGGCTAATAGTCTTCTTTGCATTGCTTCGCTTCGGAGTCCTGCAACGAAACGGTCACGTAGGGCTTCAGTGAGAATCGCCCCAAAATTGCAGTGTGTTGCCAGCTTGCGTAGAGCTGCATCGTATTCTGCTAAAGATTTGTCAGGGACTTGATCCCTTTTTTGAAAATGAAAACGTTCTGCGATCACCGCTCGTGTCGGTTCGTAGTGCTTCCGTAGTGCAGCAAATATTTCTCCCTTTGTCTTCGATTTGGGAGCCTCAGGTGCAAGCAAGTCACATAGAAGACTGTAGGTCGTTGCACCAATGGAGCTGAGGAGAATAGGTACATGCTTATCATCAGGGACTGTATTCGCCGTGAAGTAGAGGTCTACCTGATCCAGGTAGGTCTTGATAGACTCTTGGTCTGGTCTGTAATTGTTGAGAGTTCCATAGTGTGTGGCTGCCATTGCTGTAGGCTACTTGATCCACAATCCTCGTCGCCAGTGAGATAACTTCAATACAGTTGAGCCTCGGTTATCCGAATCCCGGTTATCCGAATCCTCGATTATCCGAATGCTAGAGCATAGTGCAATCTGAGCATGCGCAGTAGGAAATTGCCCACGTGGCTGGCAAAAAGCCAGCTTTTGATTATCCGAATATTTCACTTACCCGAATGGGCCCGGGGACAAAGGTGTTCGGATAACCGAGGCTCAACTGTAATTCATTAAATCAGAACTCTGATACATACAAAATACACAGGCTATTTATACAAAAAACAATACTAGAAAGAACCTTCTAGAACAATAGTACAGAAATGACTAAATAAGAACATGAACCACTAGAACTAACACAACACAGTATTTACGGAATCACAGGTTTACAGTACAGTATTTACGGAATCACAAGTCTTTATCTTAATGTTAGTTCCATGTCGTAAGGATACCACAGTCTATTCCCCCTTACTGCACTATAGTAAAAAGTTGTTGTATTCGTTTTGCCGCTGTGCAATGAAGCTCAACGCACGGGGTGAAAGCTCTATGAAGCATACCATGCACTATTGTAAAGCTGTTTAGCACTCTCATGTTCAAACTGTTACATCTCTGTAGAACTGAAAACTAGCACCATTAATACAAATTATTACTTAACGGTCGTCATAAACTCATGATTAGTGCCTAAGGTTAATTTTTATACAATGTCATACGGTTTTGTTGTCATTATTTTTATGGTGGATCGACTCTAAGAAAACAATGAGGACAGTATCGTGTTACACAGCACATTTTTCTATATTGTCTATCTACAGTACAGGTCCATAGTACTTGGTGGCTAGTGATCTCTTGGACAGTGGGGCAGGGCTGGAGTGTGTCCTGGCTGAGGAGATGCCGGGCACAGACCTGGAACTCGACTTTTTTAACACTGACAGAGACCTACAAATGTATTGTATGATTATAGAACTTAAACTTGACGCAACAATGCTCTATGCTAGGTAGATGCTATTATAAAACCAGGAGTACCTGGCCTGTGACACAAATATACAGTAAGCTGTTAACGACACTGCCGTTTTAATGTTGGACTCACCTTGAGGCAGGGGATAGTGTGGGGTGGAGGAAGAGAGTGGTCTTGCTGGTCTCCAGTCGGTTGTGGAGGGGAGATGGTGGAGTGGAGTCCTGCAAACTCTGCCAGGCTGCCTTCTCAACACACTTGAGACATGTTCGAGCACCCTCAACTATGTGTGTGTATGTGTGCGGGGGTGGGGAGAAGGAGACGGATGTGCATTAAGCTGTAATTATTGGTATAAGAAAGCAGTGTTAGTTAGCTTCAAATGTGATGTACAGCCATGTAAGCTCTAGGCATACGTACAGGAAAAAATAAGTACAGTCATAGATATACGTGGAGTAACCAAGCAGTTGCACATGTACTCGCTGTAGGTTCACAAATTAACTCACACGCTAGGCTGATAACTTTCGACTTTCCATGCCTCTTAGCAACATCATGAGGGGACTCCCCCCTCTCATTGAGGAGGGTATGATTAGCCCCGTGCTGGAAGAGACAGTAGAAGCACTCAGACATGCCACACATGGCCGCCATGTGGAGGGGTGTGTTACCTCCCTCTGCAATACGTTTGTTGTTGAGTGAGTATCGTATAATTATACATACAGTGTACATATTATTAATTTACACTTATTCAAGCATTAGACACACAACCCAATGAATGCTGGGCTCACTTCTAGAACAACTCCCTACAACGTACTGTCTGTGATGTTAGGATTGATTGGCTTCTCCAGTATGAAATGAAGGCAAACTATTCCCCCACTTTGAGCAGCCTGCAGCAAGAAACACTATAATTATAGCATACATGTACGTTCACGTCACGAATCAACAGGCTTGGAATTGAGGCAAGCTATAATTATTATTCCAAGATAAGGCATACAACCAAAGCGGTCATTCTAGCTGTACATGCTGTACATATACCTTGTGCAAAGGTGTTCTCCCATTGTTGTCTTTGTCTGACATTTTGGCACCATTCTTCAGGAGAAACTTGAAACACTCTGGTTTGTCATGGGCGGCTGCTTCATGTACAGGGAGGACTCCATCCTTGTCTCCTATAAATGTGCCAGGGTAAATTTTCTAGTTCAATATCTTGATACGATGCAAGCCCTCAACCAAATTCAATATTTACTGAACACAAAGCTCTACATGTGCATGATTCGATCAGCAATAGCCACTAAAAAAACTCACCAATAGAAATGTCCACAGCATTTTTGACTAGTAACCTCAAGCTTTCCAGGTTGCCATGGTGAGCAGCATAATGAGCAGGGGTCCTCCCCTCTCTATCGGCCATGTCCAACTCCATGCCTCTGTCAAGGAGGCACTGAATGATTTGGGGATGGTCATGCAGGGCAGCCAGGTGGACACATGTGCGACCCTCACTGTCCTCCAGGCAGATGTCACAGCCCTGAGTAGGTACATGCTTACATCTTCAAGTTAAGTTATAGTGAAAAGTTGGAGCGAATCTAATTAGCACATCACCAACTATTCGTAAGTGTTCCCAAAAAGTCTGTTTCACTCTAGTAAGCTGTAAAATACACATTTCGTCTAACTACACAAGCTTCAACAATCTAGTACACATAATTATAATTATAGAGAGGGAGAGGAGTACTTCACCCTTCTTTATAATTAAAAGAGCACCTGGTTAGAGAGGAGTGTGAGACATTCCACCTCTCCGTTGAGGGCGCAGTAGTGAGCAGCGGACATGCCTTTCTTGTCCACTACATCCAGATCAGCCACTTCTGATATCAACAGCATGAGCACATGGTAATGGCCGCCAATGCAAGCCTCATGGAGAGCTGTCTTTCCTGACAAGGAACCGGTATCCACATTCCCACCTTTGGATATAAGAAGCTTGACCATCTCAAGACGTCCAAATGCACACGCAACGTGCAGTGCAGTTCGGTTACTGAAATCGGTCGTGTTAGTATCTGAACCACTTCTCAAGATTTGTCTAACTTTTGAAATATCCCCCGTTTTGACAGACTGAATCAAACTAGGCTCTTGTTTCTGTTTGGGGGTGGCAAATCGTGTTCGAAGCTCTTCCCTCCCCCCTATAGGCTCCGTTATGAATGCAATGCTCTGCCGAGAGCTCGGTACGCTATCCACAGAGAGATCATCTCCCGAGCTTTCTGAATCTTCAGTTATAGTATCCTCATTACTCCCTTCTTCATCAGAGTCACTGACAATAGAGCTGACGTTGCTTCTACCACTGGAGCTCTCAGCAAACCCACTCACATTGGCACCGAACTCACTACCCGACTCGCTTGATTGCTTATCGCTATGGTAACTCGGATCGGCACTGCTACTCTCATAGCTTGCGGACGACTTGAGTGAGCTTTGGGAGGATCTTTGTATCTGTGAATACAAAAAAGGGAATAAATCTAGTCATAGATCAGTACACAATTAAGTATACAATTATAGTGGCTATATACATGTACCGTATAGCACGAAATTTTCGAGGCACTTATATTTCGTGGAATGGCCTCTACATATAAAGCATTTCGTTGCGCAATTTTCGTGGAATGACTGCTTGCTTACCGGAATCCACGCCTTTAATCTTTGCACGTTATAGCAGATTAAAGAATAATTTTCGTGGACTTAATTTTCATGTAGGATTGCTAACCCGCGAAAATTAAGCCTCTCGAAAATTTCGCGCTATACAGTAGCTAGCAGCAGCTAATGTTTGGTAAACTCATAGTAGTTTCACGGCTATACTATGAACTGATTGAACTGTATTGATACTATACGTATTGGTGACTATAGCCAGGTTTTTGTGTCGCAGTGGAATTTAATAAATGCATCCTGTCACGTACTGCATTAACCGCAACGTTGCCGTACAAAAACCCAGAGAAGAAGTTAGACACTGTACAGCGACTGAAGTGGAAGAAGCATAAAGACCATGAAGACAATGGATGATCCATATACAACAATTGTAGATCTAGATCTGTAGAGCTGCATACAAGAACAATTTTGTCTATGGCACTGATTTCTGTTTCCATTTAGTAACTCTGGAGAGAGGGGGTCTTGATTATTTCTGCCTGGAATAATGAAACCATAACTTTAAAGCTCCCTGTTCTTTCTTTTCACTCTTGGTTGCAGCTATCTGGCCATCAGCCAGAAAGCAATACAATGATGATAGTTTAATCCTTTAGAGTGTCTGATTGTACAAATAACAGCAGTGTAGCTTGTCAATTTTTGAACGAACATTACCCGCTATAATTACACTGTAAGGTATAGTATGGCCCAAGAGAGTCAGACTACCGTACAGCGAGTAATTTTCGTGGGGTAAAAAATTCGTTCAACTCGAAAAACGGTGGTTTTTGTGAGTAAAAATTTCGTTTAGTCTCGTGGCCTGCACTGCATTCCAACATTCCCGTAAACCACGCCTACGTTAAAATTTCGTGGAGGTCAGCTTGCCCACAAAAATAACGAATATTTACCCCACGAAAATTACCCGCTATAAGGTATTACACTCACATGACTCACACTCTCTGACTGGCTGGGGTTGGAACTTCCTGCAATGGTAGAAGACTGGTCACTATCTCCAAACTCTCCCTCACCATATGTCAGGTCTGAACCACTGGAGAAGCTGCTCACTGTTGAACTGTAGAAGCTCATCTCATGTACATGCCACCTCTTCTGTCTTCAAAATGTTCTGCGGGTGCGAAAAGCAACCGATTAAAGAGCCCCGCCCCCAAAGTTAGACTAGATGGGTGTGGCCCACCAATGTGATGGGCCACGCCCATCTATATGAAAGTGAATGGCTCCAGCTGGTTTGGAGCATGCAATCACTGGCAATGCTAAGGTGAGAGAGAGAATATCAATTTTACAAACTACTTTACACTACCTATCCGGCCCTCACGTCACTCTATGTTGCGTTGTGTCCACTCAAGAATTAATGCATTCAGGCACTCCTTTTTACCAGATTACCATTCATCTGGAATAAACTACCAGAAAAGGTCTCAAATGCTGCCTCGTACCATAGATAGTAAAGGAAAGGGATTGGAAACGCATCACGTGCACCAATGTTTTCAACAGAGTCTGGATGGCACATCCACTTACGATTTTTAATGTTATTCATTGCTAGTCAAAAGGTCATTTGCTGTTTTTAAAGCTATATTTTTGGACCTCAAGATCATTCTTTCAGCGTTCAAGCCAATTAAGTGAGCTATTTGGGTACATAAAAACATAAGCTTTCCAATGGTAGTGGTACCATAAAGTTTGGATGTATATTGTACCCAAAAAAGTGTTTTTCTACCTTGAAAGTTAGGGTGAGTTGTTTGCAGGCGCTTTATTACTCAATAGGAGGTAACAAGGATTGATTGCACGAAAGAATCTTTTTCTGGCATGATTGAGCTATAAGGTGGTATGTGATATAAGAGGCATGTTACATGGATTAGTGAGTTATACTTGGTTTTAATCAAATTTATTCTCGTTGTAGTGACAATTTTGTGGGCGCCTTTTCTCAATAATGCTTTGGCAGATTTTTATTTTTTTATTTGTATGTTGTATTACTCATGCTAGTAAATGAGGTGCAAATGATTTTGGAGTGATCAAGACACCCACTATTGATTTACAACAACTTTTTTACGTACATGTTTTTTAACGTGATTTATATAATTGTCTTTTTAGGATGTGAAGCAAAAAGCTCGTAAGAAAAAATTCAAGTCATCCTCGACCTCAACCAGATCCTACCCTCTCTCGACAAAACAAAAGCATCTAGGAAGATATAAATTCAACCATAAGACACTTAGTAACCTCACCTGTCACCTCATCATTAAGTACATATATACATGTTTAGTTTTGCTTGTGTGTATACACTGTAGTTTTGTAACCACTTACTTTAAACATTATATAATTTATTGACATCCCTTAGAGTACAGTATTACACTTATGATTAGTGTCAAGACGGAGTTTAGTAAGATAATAAATACATTGTTGTCGTGTTTATAATTATGTAACTAAAATAGATCTACTGATATGGATGCCATCATGAAGCCCTTATCCTTTAACTACACTGTCCACAGTATGAGCTTAGACATGCTTAGGGCTCCAGCTTGAGATACTCTCATAATTATACCATGTGGCTTCGATTTACGCCGCAATGGAGGGCCTGTAATCGAGGCTACAATCCGTAAGTAGGATTGTACCGTATGACGTAATGCGTTTCCAATCCCTTTCCTTTACTATCTATGCTCGTACTCATCATTCAAACTGAAAATTGTACTTTAATTCCTAGCTACATAATAGTGTTTTTTGTGACTCTAAGGGGAGTGGTCTTTGTATAGGCAGTTGCCTCACCACAACCCTTTCCTTGTTGGGATAAAATAATCAAATCAAATACCATAAACACACCGTAATAACTATATCTAAATCTCTACTCTAGCCTCAGCTTTTCACACTCCATATTATTCATGGTGCGTAACGTAGCGTAGTAATGAGTATTATATACTGTGTCTACCTCCACTTTGGTAAAACCATTCCTGACTCACAATACAATTTGGACTTAAGCTAATCTTAACAAGAGACTCTCACAAAGACCTGGGAGTGACCATCCAAAATAGTCTCTCCTGGGACAAACATTATCAACAACCTATGTTCGAAGGCCTACAGCTGTTTGTACCTCAAACACTCAATGCTCTCATGATCTCCACAAAAAGAATGAATTCTATTCTATTTCTATGCAATGTTTGAGGTAAGAGTGCGAGACTTGTGTATCTGGGTTATATGACCTTCAATACCAGTATGGCAAAAGAACTGGGTGCACAGCCTAACAGGAGGAACAACGTTATCACAACTCTTTCTGGACCCAAGTACAAGAAAACGTTTGAGTCCGTAGTGTGTATAGACTTAGACTAGAGATAGAGATAGCTTAGAGTGAAATGTTATCAATATAATTATACGGCCCAACATTTTACACAGCATGGGGAAAGATGTGTCTGTACAAGGAGATTCTACAATACTACTGTTTCTTGCTGGACCCAAGTTACAAGGCTAACACGTAATTATTATGTAGGCCAACAATCCTTGGCAAGTAAGCTGCTCTGGCCTGTAATTAATGTTGTAAGCCAATAAGCTGTAAATGGGATACAAGGCTTCTAAGTCTGTGACCCCTGCACTGAGGCGTTTTGCGTTTGCAGAGTGTATAGCTCTTGTGCCCATGCACAGCATTTTACGTAAAGTTGGTAAAGGGTGTGAGTACAAAAAACAAATAATGCAATGTTATAGCGGTAAAGTACATAATTCGGTATAGAGCTTAGGGGACAGGCACGCCCATCTATATAGAGCTAGAGAGTATAAAAACGTTGAGAAGGTCCCTATTTATTTATGAGCTATTATCAATATTATAAACATGGATGAGTTAGAGGGAGCCAAGGAAAGCATCTCATTCTATGTGAATGGAGGAAAGGTGAAGTATGCATGCATTCCAGCCTGCTATCCATGCATGGATATGATACATGTTTGCAGGTGATTGTGGAGAGTCCGGACCCGGAGACTACTCTACTGTACTTCCTAAGGACTCAGCGTATCCTCTAATATTATAGCAGAATGAGATATAGCTGTACCATGCAAAATTGTACAATTAGTCTATGTGTATAATAATTATACTGCATGATGGACTTTCCTTAGCACCCCGCCCCTCTAGTTCGCCTAACAGGTACTAAGCTTGGGTGTGGAGAGGGTGGTTGTGGTGCCTGTACAGTAATGCTATCCTGGTGTCAGGGGGGCCTGGTTACACATGCTGCTGTCAACGCTTGTCTTGCCCCTCTCTGTTCTGTGGATGGGATGGCAGTCACTACGGTGGAGGGGATAGGTAGTTCCCGCGGTATCCTTCATCCTATCCAGGTGTTTTAACAAAATATAATATCAGCTGCATTCGTTCCCTTCCTAATAGTTTCAAGTGTTTTCAAAGCACTGTTCCCTGTATTCACTGTTGTTGCATATATATATACAATATATACAATATATACAACTACTTCCAACCACAATATCTTACAATGTTCCCCCTCTCCTGGACCCTATTCTCCCAGGAGCGTATAGCGCGTGCCCACGGGTCACAGTGTGGTTTTTGCACCCCCGGGTTTGTCATGTCCATGTACACTCTCCTCAGGAACACCCATGCCCCCTCAGAGAAGCAGATTGAGGGAGCATTCAAAGGTGCGTGTACAATATCACCTCTGTGTCTCTAGTTACTGTGCGTGTGTTTCCCTCAGGCAATCTGTGCAGGTGTACTGGATACAGGCCCATCCTAGAGGGATTCAAGACCTTCTCACAGGTGAGCGTCAACTGTAACCCCCACAGACTGCCCTCCTACACAATGCTCCCCACACAATGACCCCCACACAATACCCCAGACTGGCTGCTGTGGAGGTGCTACCAAATGCTGTATGGATGTCAAAGGCACTGATGGAATCAAGACGATCAAAGGTCCTTCTGTCCTCTTTGATGCCTCCAAGTTCCGACCCCTTGACCCTACCCAGGAGCCCACTTTTCCCCCGGCACTTAGGGCGGAGCCTCTCATCCCATTGGCTATCAAAGGGCCGAGGGTATCATGGTATCGACCTCTGACCTTGGACCAGTTGCTAGTGTTGAGAGCAAAGTTCCCTCAGAGCAAGTTGGTCATTGGAAACACTGAGATAGGTGGGTAGTTGTCAAGGAGACTGTGAGGTGGGGAAAATTTCAACATAAACGGCATCAGCAAGCTTTATTCTTTGATATAGTTATTATACTGTAACATACTTCATATACCGTATAATTATATGCTCGATCAGAGGCTGCTCTTGTATAAAGGCCGCACTCAAATAGTAGCCTCCCTTGCTAGCAAAATGAAACATTTAGTAGCCGCGGCTCCTGATCAAACATATACGGTACATGTACTTGCTACAATACTTGCTACAATAGTATGCATGTGTGTGTAATGACCATGACTTTGTGCTATTCAAGTTTGCAGTATCTCATGTTGTGTGTGTGTTTGTGTGTATTCTTTTCATTCCCCTATTTCTGTTCCATACATGCCCAGGTGTGGAGGTTAAGTATAAGGGAGCCTTCTACGATACCCTCATCAGCTGCTCTCGAGTACCTGAGCTCAACAAGATGACGGTCACTGATGAGGGACTAACAGTGGGAGCATCTGTAACACTCAGCCGACTAGAGAAGCAACTCAAGCATCAAGTGGAGTCTCTGCCAGGTTGGTAGGGCATTAATTGTATTGCGGAATTTTTGTAGTGTTCTAACGTTGTTTGTGTTCAATCAATGATGTATTCAATATACATGTAGCTCTCAGAATTACTTTGTGCTTAGATACAAGTTACTTGTATTATACAGAGTACAAGACGAGGACCTTCTCTGCTCTCCTGGAGATGCTGCGATGGTTTGCAGGACAACAGATCAGGAATGTGTCGGTCAGTATACCCCTCTACTAGCACTCTATATCCCATCACTCAACACCCCCCCCCCCAAACCCCGCAGGGTATAGGGGGAAACATATGCAATGCTAGTCCAATCTCAGACCTCAATCCAACTCTGCTAGCAGCTGGAGTGAAGCTCACTATAGCAACCAAAGGTATGCAAGCTATTGATGCTTCTATATTGTACAGTTACATTGTTTGTATATACTATTTGTCAGTAGTAGCTCCTTTGACCACTACAGATGCTAACAGGGTGATTGTGATTTACCCCAGCTTCTTCACTGGCTACAAGAAAACAGCCATTAAGCCAGGGGAAATACTACTATCAATCCTCATCCCCTATACCAAAGAGGTAGGTCATGTGATCACTCAGTGGCGTGTCTATAACGAGGAGCTTTGGGGGCTTGAGCACCCCCTGGCCTCCCAAACAACCATGAGAGTAATCTAGCAATCAGACAGGTCTAGCTTACTGAGTAGTTGTGTCTCAAATTCTCTCTTATATGCAAATGAAAGTACATTGGCTAGTCATGACCACACCCTATTGAGCATGCCCAATCAGCGGCAAGTTATACACTGACAGAGTCTCAAAAAATGTTGACCTTTTTTTAAGGACATTTGAGTTCTAGAAACGCCCCTGTGACACTGTACATGCTAGTGTAGAGGTGTAGAGGTAGGTCATGTGACTGTGTGGTATAGTGTACATGTGTTGCCCCACCCTGACATGTAGTATCAACTATGAGTTGCAACTCTCTCTCCACTATATATTTCCCACACTCTCTCCCCCTTTCTTCCCCACACTCCTCCCCTTTCTTCTCCACTCTCTCCCCCCTTTCTTTCCCACTCTCTCCCCCTTTCTTCCCCACACTCCTCCCCTTTCTTCTCCACTCTCTCCCCCTTTCTTTCCCACTCTCTCCCCCTTTCTTCTCC
The DNA here is from genome assembly GCF_963675165.1 of Halichondria panicea. Lineage (NCBI taxonomy): Eukaryota > Metazoa > Porifera > Demospongiae > Suberitida > Halichondriidae > Halichondria > Halichondria panicea. The sequence continues at coordinate 2,724,333 of NC_087379.1, forward strand.
ACTCTCTCCCCCTTTCTTATGGAGTGCCGTTTGTATCACAATCCTTTTTTTAAGGAACATGTCCACGGAGAAGGCCCTATTCCTCGAGCCACGGATATTTACTAAACATCGGTGTTATAAAAAGCAGTGATATTTACTAAAAAGCAGTGATGTTTAGTAAAAAGCAGTAATACTTAGCAGTGATACTTACTGAAGCAGTGATACTTAGTAAAAAGCAGTGATGTTTAGTAAAAAGCAGTAATACTTAGCAGTGATACTTACTGAAGCAGTGATACTTAGTAAAAAGCAGTGATATTTACTAAAAAGCTTAGTAAAAAGCAGTGATGTTTACTAAAAAGCAGTGATATTTACTAAAAAGCAGTGATGTGGTTTAGTAAAAAGCAGTGATATTTAGCAGTGATACTTACTAAAGCAGTGATACTTAGTAAAAAGCAGTGATGTTTACTAAAAAGCAGTGATATTTACTAAAAGCTTAGTAAAAAGCAGTGATATTTAGTTATGGTCGTCAAATATACAAGTAGGTCGAAGGAATTAATATCACTGCTTTTTAGTAAACATCACTGCTTTTTACTAAATATCACTGCTTTTTACTAAATGCTTTTTACTAAATATCATGCTTTTTAGTAAACATCACTGCTTTTTACTAAATATCACTGCTTTTTACTATTTGCACTGCTTTTATAACACCGATGTTTAGTAAATATCCGTGGCTCGAGGAATAGCACCTTCTCGTGGACAATGTTCCTTAAAAAAGGATTTTGATACAAACGGCACTCCATACTTTCTTCTCCACTCTCTCCCCCTTTCTTCCCCACACTCCTCCCCTTTCTTTCCCACTCTCTCCCCCTTTCTTCCCACACTCCTCCCCCTTTCTTTCCCACACTCCTCCCCTTTCTTATCCACTCTCTCCCCCTTTCTTCCCCATACTCCTCCCCTTTCTTTCCCACTATCTCCCCCTTTCTTTCCCACACTCCTCTCCCTTTCTTTCCCACTCTCTCCCCCTTTCTTTTCCACTCTCTCCCCCTTTCTTCTCCACTCTCTCCCCCTTTCTTCCCCACACTCCTCCCCTTTCTTTCCCACTCTCTCCCCCTTTCTTTCCCACACTCCTCCCCCTTTCTTTCTCACTCTCTCCCCCTTTCTTCTCCACTCTCTCCCCCTTTCTTCCCCACTCTCTATCCCATTTCTTTCCCACTCTCTCCCCCTTTCTTCCCCACTCTATCCCCTGCTCTCCCCCACATACTATATATACAATGTATCCCCCATTGTTTCCTTGTAGTATGAGTTTGTGTTGAGTTACAAGCAAGCTAGGAGGAGGGAGGATGACATTGCCATCGTCAACGCTGGTCTCAGAGTCGTCTTAGCACCACCAGCAGGTGATTCTGACTGGACGGTTGAAGACTGTTGCCTTAGTTATGGAGGTATGAGTTACATAACTACGGTGGCCAAGAAGACGCAAGCTTATCTCATTGGAAAGTGAGCACACACATGTACATTTTTTATAGTGACATGTACAGTAATGAAATAGACAAAGACGTAATTAAGTGTACGTGTATATGGGAGATTATTTGTGAATGAAGCGATATAGAGTTAGTGCATGTCCATTCATTGTGAGATGGGATTCTGCTGTAATAGATCATTATTATACGGCAGCCGCACGAGGGATACGGTAAAGCTGACTGTGTGTGTGTGTGTGTGTGTGTGTGCGTGTTCCAGCCGTAACTGCTCAACGGTTGCAATACAACGGACATCTAATTACAGCTTCATAGGCTTCTAGCCATGTTATCTTGGATTTTGATTTGTGGATTTGCAAACTAAAGCTTCTTTTTCTAATTTTACTTACAGTGAAGGTTGTTGCAGTCTCCTCAGAATCGTGTGTAGCATTATCTCTTCGTACAAAGGTTCTAATCTACTCATGAGTTAGCCTCGCACTAAGCGTTAGCTATTTGGTAGCTACAACAGTTAGAAAAGAGCTGCTAGCTATTCGTAAGCCTAGTAGCCATTTGTGAACTTGACCTCTTGCAGATCGACACACACCTTATTCTTGTAGATCTACTGCGCATACGCACGCAGCCCCATGTGTGAGAGAATCCAGATCCTGGCAGAATCGAGGTCCTGGTAAGCCACAATGCTACTATTATGCAATGATAAATTTTTACAAGTCTACATGTATGCTGTCTTTTCTTTGTGTAGTCTCCTCTCCACAACACTAATACTTTTTGAGCGAAAGCAAATCATGCATGGCAAGAGGAATTAGCACAGCGCAGCTTGTAACACTCGTTGTGTTTAGTACTAGTCCAATAATAATTATTGTCATTAATGTTGTTGTCCCTCACCAGGCCATGGTGTGAGTCTACACTAGAGGCAGTGTGTCCACTACTCCTGGAGGATCTGCCCCTCCCTCCTGATGTACCCGGGGGCATGCCAGACTACAGGCGCTCTCTTGTCACCTCCTTCTTTTACAAGTTCTACCTTACCGTTCTCTCTCGTTTGAGGAGTGAGCCCCTGCCCCAGGATCTCATTAGTGCCACAAGGTCAGTGGTGCACGGTCATCTCCTGTGTAGATTAATAACACTGTTCTTTTCAACTGTGATATTACTAACCCACCTGCTGTACTTACCCCTCAGGGTGTTTGAGAGACCACCAGTGCAAAGTTGTCAAGGGTTTCAGAGTGTTTCAGATGAGCAGCTACCAGAGGATAGTGTGGGCCGTCCCATGATGCACCTCTCCGCTCTACAGCAGGCGTCCGGGGAGGCAAGGTGAGGGGGTGGTGGGTGGGGCCTGTGCAGTCCTGCTATGTGACAACCATGCAAGATCGGTTAAAAAATCCATTGCTAATTTTGACTGCTTTTCAACACTAAAAGATACATTCTATAGCTCTCTGAGGTGTACAGTGCCTGTAACCTAGGGAGTAGAATACAAACATTTGTACTTAAGTGTATCTTGAGTTTGGAACATTTCTAAGAAATGATGCTGATACCATTGTGTAGGTGAATGAATAAGCTACAAACATATTCAAAATATTTCTCTAAAACATTGTTATAGTGGAAAATCATTTAGGTGAAAACGGGGATGATTGTAAAAAAATGTATGTAACATCAATTATCTCTGGAAGTAAAATGTTTCTAGAAAAATTGCTTCTACCAAAAGATAGACAATTTATTAACAATTACATGTGTAAAAAAATTAGACCTTAGCCGAAAAATTTACTTGAAATCTCTCCCTAAGCGAAAAGGCACCCAAAAACACACATAATGGAGTACGAAACAGCGTGTGTACTTATGTAGCCGATTTTAATTCATGCATATGTTAGCTCAACTATCCACTGATGTTATGCCAGAGTTCCAGACCTTAGCCGACAACGGTTGGTGTTTTTCCTCCCTAAGCTTTTGCTCACTATAATAATTTGTTGCTATTGTAAAAGCAACCACATACCCACCACCTTAGGTTGCCATGGAAACATTTTTGGATATGTTGAAGCTCAAGCATTCACCTACACGTTGGTATCATCAAAATTTCTTAGAAATGTTTTAAGGTCAAGATATTCACATTTATGTACCAAAATGTGGTATTCTACTCCCTAGGTTACTTGCACTGTATATAGACTACATGTATCCCCTGCATAGATACATGGACGACATCCCCCCCACAGAGGGGGAGCTGTACGCTGGCCTCGTCCTCAGCACACACGCTCACGCTAACATCACCGTCGACTGGAGTGAAGCCATAAAGCTGCCAGGGGTCAAAGGATATGTGGGTGTGACAGATATTCCAGGAAGTAATGCTACAGGTACATGTACAACGATTGTATGAATTACTGTAGGACCTAATAATTGGGGCTGGCCATAACTTTATTTTGCTTTTCCAATTAAGGTTACGATGCAGTGTTCACCCACGCAGTAATTATCTAGCAGTAATCAAGCTGTCTTGACTGCATATACTAGTCGTCATTTTATGCTAGATACTGCATGCTCTTTGCCATGAAGGCAATTATGTATTGAAAGGAGAAAGTGACAGGGCGGCTCGAAACAATTTCTTCAAAACAATGAGCAGTTAGCTTGTGTATAGAAAAATAGTATAGTAAACTCTTGCATTTTTCTTCAGTTTGTAGATAGATAGAAGCAAGAACTCTTCGAACCACCCTCAGGAATATCATCCTAAACTGCCGGTAGGTCACTGTTTAGTTCTTGGTTGAGTCTTTCTTAATTCTCTACTATTTGGCGACTAAAATCGGCTATGACCACACGATCTTTACGGTAAAGTTTTGCCATCTAGTTAGTGGCTAGCAAGCGCTGTAAATAGTTACTTATGAGTAGTGCAATAGTGTCATTAATAGAAACAATATCTCTCTTTCTCAATAAAAATAACAAGAAAAATTGATAATTCATGAGCGAACACTGCATCGTAACCTTAAAATGCATTCTGTAGCTTTAAGGGTGTGTGGCTATCATATGACCCTGTCCTACAGCATCGCTCTGACTCATGCAGGGCCGTGCTTGGACGAGGTGGTGTTTGCCGATGGCAAGGTGAATCTGATTGGTCAAATAATTGGACTAATAGTTGCCGAGAGTCAGCCCCTGGCCCAACGAGCGTCTAAACTAGTCAACGTCACCTACCAAGACCTCTCCTCTGTCATCTCCATCGAGGTGGGTGGGTGGGTGGGTGTAGTCAACAATTTATGATTCTAGAAGAGACTTTCAAAATTTGAGTAAAAGTATTTGCCAATTGGTCGCGGCCAGCGGGTATAGTAGTCAGTCTGTCTGTCTGTCTGTCTGTGTATTTTGAGTCTGCTCACCTGCATGGATGTGATAGCACTGTGTTTATGCCATGGATAGCCTCAAAACAACAAGGTAGTAGCAAGGGCGTATGAAGAAAAGAGGGCATTGAACTAACAATCTATGTATTATAAATGGGCGGGTTTTTGTCTAAAAATAGTAAAGAATGCATTGCACGTACACTTTATACTCTAGAGACTAGCCTTGTTTTTTACTCTATTCCCTAGTGGGGCGGTTGGGCTAAATATAGCATATCCTGCTGACTCATCAATAATACGACGCATACACAGTATACATTGTGAGTTGCATGCCCTCTTCCTTCATACGCCCTTGGTAGTAGTTTTCAAATGGTGTAACCAAAGTTCATATTCGATTAACAAAAATATTTGCCAATTTGGCCAAACCATGGATAGCCAAGGCCGAAAAATAACATAATATCGACGAAACTTTGAATATTAACACATCATTTGAAAGGTCTCTTTCTAAGCCAGACTTTCAGAAAATCATAAAATTTGACATTGGGTCAACAGTACTAAGTTATATGGCTGTTGAAAGATTCAACTCTCTCTCCATGCATGGTACTCTTAATTATCTTACAGGATGCTATAGCTGTCGAGTCGTACTATCCCACAGTGCTTAGGCTGGAATCAGGTGATGTAGACTCCGGCTTCTCTGACTCGGACCAGTGTTTGGAGGGAATGGTGCGTGTGGGCGGGCAAGACCACTTCTACCTAGAGACCCAGGGCTGTCGTGTTGTACCCAAGGGAGAGAATGGAGAGATGGAGATTGTATCCTCTACACAAGGAGTGGAAGCCACACAGAGGTGCGCTGCTAGGGCTTTGGACGTACCCTATAATCGGATTGTTGCCAAGGTAAAGCGTATTGGAGGTGGCTTCGGAGGTAAAGAGACACGATCCTGTTATCTATCAACCGCTGTTACCGTGGCAGCTAACAAGTGAGGGGGTAGTATGGTTTGGTTCCCATGTTGACTGAGTTCCCATTCAGATACCAAGTTCCAGTGAGGATCATGTTGGATCGGAATGAAGACATGATCTCGTCGGGTGGCAGACATCCATTCCTGGCTAAGTACAAGGTAGAAAGAGTTCGCTGTTGCGTTGTCCTTGTGTGTACCTTTGTTGCCTCAGGTTGGGTTCACCTCTACCGGGAGATTTACCTCTATTGACTTCCAGTTTTACTCCAACGCTGGCTACGGACAAGACCTCTCAATCGCAGTAAGTACAACTAACACGTACAGCAAAATAAATCACATTTTACTGATTTTCTCTGCCTACAGGTTTTGGAAAAAATTCTAACTCACTGTGACAACGCGTACAATATTCCTAACTTCCGAGCGGTTGCTAGGGCTTGTCGTACGCACATTGCTCCCAACACAGCGTTCCGTGGCTTTGGAGGGCCTCAGGGGATGATTATAATGGAGCAAGTAGTATCTCATGTGGCGAGCGTACTGAGCATACCCAGTGAAGCTGTGAGAGAGCTGAACATGTATCGTGATGGTGACCTCACGCCCTGGGGGCAAGTACAGGCACAGTGCTCTGTGAGGAGATGTTGGGATCAACTCAAGCCCGTGTTTGAAGAGAGGAAGAGTGCAGCTGTAGAATTCAACAAGTGAGTGGGCAGTACGTGGGCATGCAGTGTGTAAACATGTACGTTTGTTACTGTAGGTAGGCAGTGCATGTACGTGTACTAATTTAATCCGATTGGTCTCCGTTGGTTAGATTTGAGCCGTTTCGGTAGCTATTGAGAGCCTGTGATTTTTTATTCAATTATTGATACTTGTTTAGTATTGCTTTAATACGATTGCTCTGTCTCTTCAGAACAAACCGCTGGTGTAAAAGGGGCGTGTCACTGGTGCCCACTAAGTTCGGGATATCGTTTGGTGTCACGTTCATGAGTCAGGGTGGTGCTCTCCTGCACGTGTACACTGACGGCTCTGTCCTCCTCACTCACGGAGGGATGGAGATGGGACAAGGGCTACACACCAAGATGGTGCAGGTATGTATAGGGTACACATTGGTACCAGGAGCACATAAAGAGACAGACCTTCTAACTCCAAATATAAATCGAATAGCTGATATTTAGTAGTGTGGCATAGTGCAGCTATAATATATAGTGCTGTACATGCAACATTTCAATTCATTATAATGTGTGCGTGTCCAGGTGTGTGCTCGTTGCCTTGGTGTTCCCCCTGAGGCCGTGTTCATCTCAGAGACCTCCACTGATACGGTCCCCAACTCCATCCCCACAGCTGCCTCCATGTCCACTGACCTGTATGGCATGGCCGTAAAGGTGAGTGCGTTAGTACTGGTAGGACTGGGACCTTCAATTATTGCTGAATCTGCTAGTTCTAAGCTCCACCCACACGGTCACTATGGTTTTCGCCCACGCGTTCATTACTTCTAGAACTATTGAGCAGCAGCAATAGCTTGTATTTTCACTGACCCCTTGCCCCTCCCTTTAGGATTGCTGTGATCAGATTATGGCCCGCCTCAAGCCTGTGATGGATGAAGACCCAGAGGGGGGGTGGGCAAGGTGGATACAGAGTGCATACCATCGTCGTATCAACCTCTCTGTACAAGGTTTCTACGCTACCCCAGGGCTTGACTTTGACTGGGAGAAAGGGCGTGGTAATATGTTCGCTTACTTCTCGTATGGAGCAGCTGTAGCGGAGGTGGAGGTGGACACTCTGACTGGAGACTTCACCGTGTTGAGGACTGACATTGTCATGGACGTAGGAGATAGCATCAACCCTGCCATCGATATTGGGCAGGTACGGCAATACATGTGCATGGTGTAGATAAATTTTTGTATATTTCGTATTGTAGAGCATCGTCGAAAATTATACGAAATTATTTTACTGTAAATATGGTCAACGTAACTATCTTGAGCTGTACGAATATTTATAATTATAGGCAATTCATATAAAAATTTGCACCGCCGAAAATTACCCGCTACATGTATAATACATAAGGTATGTCAAACTCGCTATATATACTATCATTTTATTTGCTTACTAACTACCGTACGTATTACGGTTATATAGCATATTTTAATTTTTATATTAAACAGGTGAAGTCTTCAAACTAGCTAAAAGATCTTACCAACCCTTACACTGCTTTTAGCATTCATATACAGTGGAACCTCCATTAACGACCACCTCCAAAGACCAATCACACGCTATATAACGGCCAAGAGCTCAGGTTCGGATTGAAACTACAATGACTTCAATGTAAAGCAACCTCTCAGGAGCGGCCACCTCTCTACTCTGTATAACGAGCAGCTTTCTAGTCCCCAACAAGCTTTAGCAATGGAAAATAACCTCCCAGAACGGACAGCCACACCCAGAATTAGCAGAAAATTATTGCTGAGATAGCATTATTTTGCACAATCGTGAACACCTAGCGGTAGCAAGGGCGTATAAAAGAAGAGAGGGCGTGCAACTCCACTATCAGTACACGTAGCTAGCAGAGTTTAAATGTGGGTGGAGGAATGTGTGCATTTGCATGAAGTGCTAAAAATAGAAATTTCATTTCATGCACAGTCATGTACATTCAACCGCCCACGTTTGAACTCTGCTCATATAGGAGTTACATGCCCTCTCTTCTTTTATACGCCCTTGGCGGTAGCTTGTCTCTACAGCCTTTTCAAAGTTTGTATGAACTAGAGAAGCAGTTAGCAAAGCTCCAAGATTCATTTGCAGCAGGAATTGACTCATAGAGCATAGTTACATGTGGTTGGCAATCGAAACCTCACAACGAAGACCACCTCTCTATAATAGCCAAAAGGCTGTTCCCCAATGGTGTCCGTTTTATGGAGGTTCCACTGTAATACCGTATAGTGGGTAATTTTCATGGGGTAAAAATTTCGTTTGACTTCACTGCTTGCACTGCCTTGCATGTGTTCCGGTAAGCTACGCCTACGTTTTCGTGGAAGTCAGCTTGCCCACGAAAATCATTTACCCCACGAAAATGACACGCTACACGGAGGTAAAATCACTGATATTGTAATGTACAGTACACCTGTTTCAATGTAGTTTTACTCCCCCAGGTGGAGGGTGCGTTTACACAGGGCCTTGGTCTGGTGACCCTGGAGCAGTGTGTGTATCTGGAGGGGAACCAGAGGACCCAGCGAGGGACCACCTTCACTACTGGACCGGGTACCTACAAGATTCCCTCTGTGTCTGATGTGCCTGTGGTGTTCAATGTTAGTCTGTTAGACAGGACGCCCAACCCCCGGGCTATCTTCTCATCCAAGGTGAGGGGGTACTGTAAGCCACACAATACTTACAACAGCTGATGTTCAGTACGTCATGTAAGACCTCAATTTAAGGGGAAATAATGACGATTCCATTAAAAAATATGTTGAAGTTCCAATCCCTCTCTCGATCCTTTATCTATATGCATATCTATTATACTATATAGATCTACAAGAATGGCATCCCCTACCACACCTATACCTATACTGCCACTATTATAAAACTAATAACTCGTTGTGTGAAGGCTATTTATATCCATGCTGTAAATTCAGTGCTATGGCATCCAGGTGAGTAGACTCAGATATCACAAACAAACAAACCAACAAACCAACGGACTACTATACCCGTGGCCGCCCACGTGCCTCGGGTAATAATACTCTCGATCCCTGCATGCTCTGTTAGTTAAAAAATTATGCCCCCCCCTCCCTATACAGGCTGTTGGTGAGCCTCCACTGTTCCTGGCAGCCAGTGTGTTGTTCGCCCTGAGGGAGGCCATCACTGCTGCACGAGCTGAGAGTGGAGTGAGTGGCTACTATCGACTGGACAGCCCCGCCACCTGCGAGAGGATACGCATGGCCTGTCAGGACAAGTTCACTCAGCAGGTGTGTGTCAGATGGGGGTGGTTGTTCAATATTACTTGTGTGGTCTTGTGATGCATTCAATAATACACCCTCCCCTCTCTCTGTGTGCAGGTGTGTGTTGTTGTGGACCCTAGTGCAAAAAGCTGGACTGTTGAAGCATAGACGTTGACTCTAGACCTATTTTAGAGTTTCATGCATGTTAAATAATTATTACATATCTCGCGAGCAGCCCGACGTCAGAGAGATAGAAGGACGTCTAGTAGAGGTCACTTTCACATGATGTGACATGATATCATTGTTACCTATCAACACGTCAACTATTTTTTTAATGTCAAGTACGTGTTGTCAGACTATTAGACATGTCATAATCAACAAAACAGTTAACTTCGTTAGTCGCTTCTTTTCCTGGCCCGACTTTTCTCTAATTGAACGCTAAAACAACTAACACGCTAAAACTTAGGGCTAGGCCACACCCATTTACCAGTGAAACACAGTTGAACTGAAGTGAATTAATGGCTATAAGGCTGGGCTGGTTCAGAGCAATGCTGAGGTGAGAGAATTAATTAACTTGATCTAGATCTCTACTCTAGCCTCAGCTTTCACACTCTATATTTTATATTCATGGTGTACATGCATGACTACTGTTGATCAACACACGCCAGGTACATAGCGTCGTGTATCCCATTCCTGGGTGGTTCCTCACCCCCTGTAAGGAAGGCGGAGCTTGACAAAGACCTTCCCCCTGCCCGTGTGGCCATCATTGGGGCTGGTATTGGTGGATGCTTCTCGGCCAAATTTCTCCGAGAACTTGGTGGGCAAGACTTGGACATTCACATCTGGAACAAGAAGGAGAGCACTATCGGAGGACGATCGGCTACTGTCAAGGTGGGAGATCACTGGTACGAAGCGGGGGCAGCTGTCGCACACACCAGCAACCAATACCTAATGGACGCCACTGAGGAATACGGTGAAGATAGTGCACGTAGGGGTTGGTAGATTATGCTGGCATAATTTTGAGCACACTGTTTGGTGAGAATTATGGGCACAATTATGAGAATAATAGGCAGGATTTGGAAGTAAAAGTATTCCCTAGGATGCTAAGTTGCTTAACCAGTTGATTATCTGTGTAATACGTAGACCATTTTCTTTCAGTTACTGTATAGCGGGTAAGTTTCGTGGGGTAAAAAATTCGTTCAACTCGAGAAACGGTAGTTTTCGTGAGTAAAAATTTCGTTTAGTCTCGTGGCTGCACGGCATTCCTACGTTCAGATAAGCCACGCCTACGATAAAATTTCGTGGAGGTCAGCCTGCCCACGAAAATAACGAATATTTTACCCCACGAAAATTACCCGCTATACGGTATTTAGTCTATGCTGTTTCCTTCGCCTTAAAATTAACCAAAACGCATAATTTTATGGCTCGGATATTTTCTAGTCTAGATCATTTCTGTCAAACTCATGCCTTTAATAAAGTTATTCTCATTCCTAGGCTGACGCTGCTTTAATGTTTTTGTTTGCAGCTATAGGGTATTGCCTGAGCATGCAGGCACCGATAATTCCCTGTGTATATAATTGTCGAACAATTATTTCTGTACTATAATATGAGTAGAGCATTGTGAGCATGCATACGTAAGTACAACACCTTGAAGAGAAAAGTGTGTATTGGGCTTAAAAACTTGAATTAACCGTCAAACTGCCCACCTGTTTTAATAGCTACATTTAGACTAAACAAGGTGTGGGCGGGTATTTGATTATATGGCTACTGAACCATGTAAGAGAGTTATGCTGTGAAAACTACACAGCTCATCTTCTGTACAGTTACAGATCACAGATCACAGAAGACACTCTGCCGCAAGAGAGAAAGGCCTGAGCTTGGAAGTAGACCGTGTGTTCTGGTGTTTAGAGGAAACAGTCTCATCTTGAATGCTTGACGTCTGTTCTAGGATAGATCTAACAACGTTGTATAGGTCTTGTTTTGTGTTAATAGCTACACAGTGAAAATCTTTCATCATGTTGTCCTTTGACCCAATTATACGCATGCGCAATAGTGGGCGCTTCTACGATTGCAATTAGGCCTCTACAGGACTTTTAGGCAAAAGTAGGGGTATTTTATATGGGCGGTTTGATGGTTAACTATAATGATAACAGTACAATGCACACCTCCATGTATTGAATTATGAAAATAGTATCAGCTAGACATCGATTTTGACTGCATACAATAAATTCTTTGACATTGTACCGTGCATAATGGACATAATCATAACGTATACACACTATATATAATTATAGCCATGTAGTTGGAGTGGGTACCTTGTAAACAATCGCCGAGTGTCTCTAAGAGTGTATACGTTTAGTAGTACCCATAGCGTCTTTTTTTTAGCTGTTTCTGATCTAGAACTGAAAATGTGGAAGGTTTTTCGTAACAGCTGTTGTAAGCATTGTATACATCATCACGGATGATATGCATGTCTTGATCATCATTGTGTCAGACAGGGATTTATAAATCTAGCCTTTTCTTGAGATCTGTAATCGTTTCTAGTGCCATTTCCAAATGTACTTTCAAATCTTCCTCATGTTCAGGCATATCCTTTTTTTGTAATCTCCATATAACACAACCATGTTGCTCATGCTTGCAATCGATAATTTCATACTCGCACACTTTGTCATACAATCATCAAGTTCAGAACGCTTGATGATTTCCTCGCAGCCTTCATTATAGCATTCTACCAACACTTCAGTACATTCTTCAGCATGGTCTCCAGTGATTATTGTGATACTCGCTCTCATCGTGGCAATGCTCACATTCTACGATTCGTTTTGGACACTCTTCTTGCAAATGAGTCTCCAAATCTTTTTCACTGTTTCTTCGTTAAAATCACGACAGTCGTTTTCGCACTTGACGAGCTCGTACTTACACATGGTCATGTGATCATCTTCGACTGGCTCTCCCGTCCAATCGCATCCCTCGTTGGGTTTAGAACAGGTGGTGGTTAGGTTGGAGATATTCCTTGAATCTGCATGAGAACGTTTGTAATTACTTGCGAGTGGTTAATGCAACTATTCGTGGGTACACATTTTGCGATTTTACTCTCGTTCGTAGAAATAGCAGATATTAATACTCACGAACTTATAGGTATTTATATATAGAGGGTCGTATGGAGGTCGATCGAGGTTAGGCCACTTAAAAATATTGTTTTTAGAGAATCAAGGCTTTAGGTGGCGATTTTGACCTCCATTAAGGACACGACACAAAAAATAATTGTCAATGCAGCAGTCGCTACATTTAGAAGTCGGAAAATTGCCTAAGATCGAGGGCGTCGTATATATTTGGAGGGTGAATTGCCTTATGATACAAGCTCTTTAGTGGTTACTTACTTCTCTTGTCTTCGAAGCTCTCCCATTCATCCATCGTACAGTGAGGGCAAGGTTGAGCTGCTCCAAATTTGTTTAGGCAGTCTTTACAAAATATCTTTCCACAGCATGTTACTTGTCGTAGGTCCTTGGCCACAAATGTACAGATCAGACAGAGAAGATCATCAGGAGGAAGCTGCACAAACGTACTGTCATGGCCACCTAGCTTTTGAGCCATAGCTGTATATATATATATAGCCAGTATTTGATGAAAGTCAGGTGGCACCACGCAGTGCTTTATATATAGTTTGTCGATGTGACATCATCACTTACATCATGCTTGTCATTCCAGACTTACATGTCTACATACTATGAGATACAATATGTGTATAGTAACCAATGAACTCTGTACATCGACTGAAGTAGCAAAGCACATAATTATGCCACAGTCTCTATAGTTGTTCTCTTTCAGATAACCAACCAGCATGTACATTATAGTCTGTGGTAAACACCCCTCCTCTCACAAACTCCCCATGCACGTAACACGAACAGGGTATTATACCCATTCTTGTTCATGTGAATGACGTTGTAATGGATTGATGAATGGTTCTCTCACTCTTGTTGTTTCGGTGCTTTCTCGCCAATCATTGCAAATGTGTTAAAAATTAACACTACCATAAATTTATTGTACGCAAAAACACTTATGTTTGGAACAGGACATTGTGAAATTATCTGGAACAGGTATTCAGTTGCATGTAAGCAAGCTATAATATAGCTAAGTTTAATAGTACATGGAGTACAGTGTGCGACTAAACTCTTAATTGTTAGCCATAAAGCTTCGTTGCTTGCATGGATGTGTATTAAAGACGTGTCCGGATATTTAGTAAATTAAAACACCGCAGTGTCTGTTGCATTAGAAAGTGTCCGGGATATTTAGTGTCTGAATATAATAAGTGATTGTCTGCACATGCATGCGTATATATACTATCACTGTATATAGGCTCATACTTACCTCCCCCCAAAACACACACACACTACAGATTTGAAGATCAATAAAAATGACGACGACTCTGGGTGCTTGGGTGTCTACAATGGAACCTCTTTCATTTTCCGCACTGGCACCTCGAAGATCCTAAATCTCCTCAAGATGGTATGGCGATACGGACTTACCCTCCTTCGAATGGACTTGGGTGTTAGTTCTCTCTTGAAGAAGTTTAAACGGATCTACACACTCCAAGAGAATGGCGAATCCTATGCTACTGTTGGTGACTTGCTGAGAGGCATGGATCAAGGTGGTGAATCCGTGCACGATCTAATCAAAGTGTCGGCTGAGGAGTACTTCACTGGGCTTGGATGGTCGAAGAAGGTGATCGATGAGTTGATCACTGGTGGAATGCGGATTAACTACGGGCAGTCGACTACTGTGAATGCTTTTTGCACTTTTGTGTCTCTTGCCGGTATGCAGGATGGGAGTCTATGGTGTGTGGTCGGAGGGAACTGGCAGATTGCCAAGAAAGCTCTAGAAGCTTCCGGCGCTACTCTACATAAAGACGATGTTACCACGGTTACTCGTGTCAATAGTGGCGGGCAATTGAAGTACAAAATTACAACTGTAAGTGGGGAAGAAAATGGTGAATTTGATATTGTAATTGTTGCAAATCCTCTCAATACCTCGGCCATCAACTATCTCGAGTTTCCCACACCGATATACACTGCTGCCTCTACCACCCCCTATCAACGAACCGTGGCCGAATTTGTGAACGGGCGAATCAACAAAGAATTTTTCGGAGTGGCTCAGTCAGACCCAACCTTCCCCTTGACCATCATGACAACTGAAATGACAGGGGCACCCTATGAATTCCGTGATGTAGCTGTGAACGCACCTTCCGAAGCAACTCAAGAAGAGACCAAGGAATATTTCAAGAGACACAATGAAGAACCCATTCGTTGCTGGAAGGTATTCACGGGGCAGCCTTTAACGGAAGACCAAAAGAAGCAAATGTTTACTGACATTGAGGATGAGGCTACGGTTGACTGGCTTGCTTACCCCCACTACCACACCCCCGAGCAGTGTCCACCGTTTATCCTCGACGACGGGATGTTTTATATCAACGCTATCGAGAAGGCTGCCAGTGCTATGGAAATGAGCGCCGTTGGAGCTAAGAATGTGTCCCTGTTGGCTCGAGAGTACCTGCTGAGCAAGACTAGGAAATAAATTCAATCCATTCACATTGTATTGACATTATTCAGACTGTAGACTCTCAAACATACGTTTTATATACTGTTTAAATATATATAGTATTACGTACATGTACATGTACATGCATATGTATAGTTATAAAGTTCTAAATGCTGTTTTTGTTGTTGTCAGATCTTTGTTTCTTTGTTGTGACTTCTTGCACAGCTGATGAGTGTTACCAGCATCAGTATAATGTGCGTAAGACTGGCAAACAAAGAAGTGGCCTGTGGATGGAGATATGAACATGCACGTATACATGGGATTCAGGGAAGTATTTCAATACTGTATTATAATAATTATAGGTATTTGCAAAATGTTGTGTTGGCTATAATAATCATTATGTCCATTATGGTGAATTGGCTGGTAAATATTTTGTTTAGGCAACCCATTAGAAGAGTGTATTGCAACCAAGTCCGATGCATATATATAATTATCAGTATAAGATGCTACGTATAGCCTGTACATAATTATAATCTGGTGATTATAAACTTACTGCTGTAGCTGCTAAAACATCTCTCGTCTCTCTGAAAACTGGCAAGAAAAAGACCAAAATTGAGTCTGCAGTTGCAACATAGTTAGTGCTCCACGTAGAGGCAGCTATGGCTCCGAGCACACCCCCAGCTCCTAGCCCAACCACACACAGCAATATCAGTACCAGATCCTGAATGTGTATGTATGTATATCATCGGGGGTGCCTATAATTATGTTCACAGTGTTACGTAGTAAATACCCAATTATAATACAGTTTACAAAGTTTCTACGTGATCTAGAAGCGTATCCCGAATGCATTGAAGGTTCTACTGTACTAAGTCCTGAGGGTTTCTAAATCACGTGGAACTTCCGAAACCGTGTCTAAGCATTTTAGATCATAGCAACCTAGTCTCGGGTCCAGGCCGTGTTTTAGAAAAGCTAATAAAGCGCGGCCTTAGTAGACCCGAAACTAGTTAGCAACCATGAGTCCACGAGTGTATCTAGATTTGAATGTTCGAATCAAATCTTTGCTACATGATTGTCTAAATAAATACATGCATGTAAGTATGCATGTCATTGATTTTCTAAGTTGGATAGATTGGCCAATCAGACTGCAAGATTAATTTATGGCTAACACGATCTAAAAAATGTTATGCTCCAAAATAACGCTTTATTTTTTTATGCTTAAAATTGTACGATAAGCATGCATGTGATGTAAAGGTGTGTGTATATAATTATGTGTGGTGTATAGATCAAATTTAATACAGGGTATATAGATATAGGTGATCCATGCATTGCATGTAGCCTCGATCCCAGGCCGAGTTTTCGCTTTTATAACAGTTAGGCGAACAACTAGTTGAACATCGAGGCTACATGCAATGCATGCTGTACTATAATATATATAGCTAGATAATTATGTGTCAAGTTGAGACATACCACACACAAGATTGCAGTTCCAGTCCCACCCGAATTGCACTTGCAGATCCTAAGGAGCACAGTGCCAGCCAATATGATACCTACAATAGCCATGCTGATGGCCAGTGCTGCTGATGCTTGAGTGTATGTAAGCAGGTTGGGGTCCCGGAGTTGAATAAACGTCTGCAAGGGTTGTGATATCACTGGAATTTCCATCTCAGAGATAGCAATCAACTGATGGGCAGTGAAACCCCCAGCAATTCCTGCACCTATTCCAGCAGCCTGTTTGGAAACAGAATAATACGTTAATCGGGATATCTACCATCCCAACAGCCCTCTATATATATATACGTTACACTTGTATTAATTGTATAGATTAACTTACAACTGCAATTGCTAGAAACACAATTTCAACACATTTGCCAGCCATTATTTTGGTAAGCTCTATCCTACTAGGTGACCTCTTGATAGAGAGAATAACAACACTGTAGCTGAGAATGCATGACACCACCACACCCAATCGTGAATTAATTTCATGCAGAACCATGAATGTATTAAGAATAATTAATGTTCAAATAACACACGAATTACTATAAGCAATAAATATACGCAGCATTGTCATGTGTGATGTGTATAAATAGCTATACGTAATAGGTTAAGTTAGTTCAGATCCAGCCATTGTAAACCAGGTCACAATTTCTTGCTGAGAAGATGATTAGCCAGTACTTGAGTGCCACGAATGCGAGACTGGCAAAAAGAGATGTCGCCTAGATGAAAACGAGCACATGCAGATTATTATCAACCAGCCTCGTGCACAATTAAATTGATTACCTACATGTATGACTTGTATTAGTGTTTCACTTACTGCAGTAGCTGCCAGGAGAGTTCTGGTTGGCTCAAGAACATCATAAATATCAATTACGGGGGAGATGATGTCAATCTTATCAACAATGTCTCTTGACCATGAATTTGCTCCAATGGCACCGAGGACACCTCCAGCAGCAAATCCAAGTATGCACATTATCACTATTATGAAGTCCTGTACAGAATGGATACTTTGTAAGTCGAATTAAACCATAACGGTTCATTTGTGACTATATAAACGACGAAGTGTATGGCTGCATAGTCCTGAATTCCCCTGTTTACCTAGTAATAATTATAATGATATATACATGCATACAACTGTCATATTTGTCATTGATACTCACTATAGTAAAGATACACTTAATGGCAGTCCCAGCTTCACATTTACACACTCTGATGAAAATAGAGATGGCTAAGAAAAAGCTTAGTGCTCCAAGTCCAAGTGCAAGTCCAGCCGATACTCGAGTGTAGAGCATCAAATTGGGATTAATTTCATTTATCAACAATTCTATGGGCTGATCTGTGTTGTTGAAGGGGATAGTTGTCCTGGATATGGTGAAGAGTTGATTCACAGTGAACCCTCCAGCTACACCACTCCCTATTCCAGCCGCCTGCGGTACAAAGGTATATGATCAGACTCATCTGAGTGATGATTGCATTGACACAATAATTATCAATCAGAGCACTAAACACATTAACTGTAACATGCTATATACAAACAGCCACGTGCACCTCAAAACAAATCCGTGTTAATTAATAACAGCATATGGATATGGATACTTATTCAAAGAAAGAAGAAAGAATTTCCATGCGACTTACCACAGCTAAGGAACGAAACGCAGCCTCTACAAAACGACCAGCCATTTTCTAACTTCAAGAGTGCCCAGTACAAGATATACTTGTCTCTTTAACTAGTAAACAACCACACCCATCTATCGAAATGATATTCAATACATGTAGAATTCCTCTCAGTGAATTCGTTTAACAACTGCCAACAGTGTACAGTACATGTTAATTATGCAACCATGCAAGTACAGTGGAACCCCTCTATAACGGACACCTTTGGGGAACAATATTTTGGCCTTTATACAGAGGTGGCCTTTGTTGAGAGGTTGTTTTGTACACAAACTGTTTATTTGGGACCTGGGTGCCTGGCCGTTACATAGCAACTGGCCTTTATTCGGAGGTGGTTCGGTTAACAGAGGTTCCACTGTACCTTATATCTCGCAATTTAAAACTAAAAGTGCATAATTATAATTATGTAGTGAGTCTACAGTACAGTCAATGCTCACCTCATATAAAACAGCTCCACATAATATTATTCATAGCAAAGCATGCAGTTTAGGAAAACAATCACCTGAACATTCATGTCACTGTGAATGCGGCAATGAGTGATCATTACCCAATCTAGATTTCCTGATCATGTATATACAGGTCATGTTATTGCAGCAGATGACACATGCAATGATAGCATATAGATCTTAGTGTATGAAGTAATCATTATGGCACACTAATTATATACAGAGAACACTGTATATATAGTTAACAGAAGTTAACAGCAGTTCAAATAACACTATTATATTGCAGATTTGTCCAATGTCTTGAGGCAAAGATAACCACCCACAGCTCCAACAGAATAAACATCAGACAACCAAACAGAGAGACAGCCTGCAATGTGGACAACACCATTATTACGAAACACACAATTCTTTGCTAATTAAACAAAAATATTTAATAGCAAAATCAGTATAGACTAATCTAGCCTCGATTCCAGGCCGCAGGGAAAAGCGAAGGGGCTGGAGTCGAGGCTAAGACTAATCTAAAATCTTGAACGAAGAGTATACAAACTCAACTTTGTTACATTACACATTTAAAGCGAAGCGATATACCACGACATTATTACACTCACTGCAGTTGCTGCTAGGGAATCTCTCGTTTGAACGAGGACGTTGATAACAGGTTGCAGGGCGACAGGAATAGGGTTGATGATGTCAGTTGTCCAAGAGTTCGCTCCGATAGCACCGAGCACACCACCAGCTCCGAGTCCAGCCAAGCAAAGGAAGATGATCACAATGTCCTGTAGGGTAAAAATAGGCCATGCCAAATTAATAATAGAGTATACGCGTTGCTTGAAAGGACGAACTTAAATCTACGGATAAAATTCCTTAAAAACCCACGCCAATAGACTTAATTGGCTAAATCTATATCCAACTCACCAAAACAAGGATGAATTTTCCGGCATTTCCAAGTTGAAATTTACCAATCCTCAGCACAGCTGAGAACAACAGGAACAGACTCAGACCTCCCAGCCCTATGGCCAGTCCAGCAGACAACTGTGTGTACATCAGCACATCGGAACTTAAGATGTTGATTAAGCCCGTGGTGTCTATTGGCTGTTTGGCAATGCTGAGGTATCGATCGATAGTGAAACCTCCCGCTACCACAGCTCCGATTCCAGCTCCCTGAAACATTATCATTAGTACTAATAAATCTGCTAAGTGTACTATGTTTACGCTAAAATGCTAGAATGATATAACTTACAACAGCTAAGGATCTAAGAGCTCCTTCGACAAATCTACCAGACATCGTTCTTTTTCAACTAGTAACAAACAGGTATAGAGGTATAGTAGTAAAATGCTATTGCCAACTAAATGATAATGCTATCTGTGACCTCTGTGTATGTAAATGCTGGTCATGACCTCACTGGTCATATGGAATAATACCCATATTAGCCTATATCTACTTTGACTGTGATGATTGCATGCGCATGACAAATTACACTCAAATCACCGAGTACCTCACTTGTTGTGCAAGTCCAGGAGGGGCAGCATTGTTACCGTGAGAATGGCCAGCATTATTACCGTGAGAATGGCCAGCATTATTACAGTGAGAATGACCAGTGACAATGAGGACTGTGATTAGATCTCGAGTGTTGGTCTGACTCCCACTTCAAACGAACTATGTCAGTGCATGCATGTACGTATAGCAGTGTCGACCCTAACTGCATTGATAAGTTCATGTAAGAAGATATGGTGATCACATACAATCTATAGAAAGGTCTCTGGGGGTAGCTATATACATTTAGTACACACCTACCCGGCCAGCAGTTAACAGAACTCACACCATTTCAAACCTTTGAGCTTGTGCATGAATGGTGCCAATGCATGTTAGCCAAAAAACTATCAAAAAATCAGTCTTTCAATAAGGCTAAAAATCACAGTACAAATTACAAATTAACATTATAAACTTTTGGTCCGTTTGATTATTGCATCAGAGCAAAGCTCTACAAATTAAGTTACAGGTTCTCAGGTGTACTGTTGATTGCTCCAGTGCTTAGCAGTGAAGATGACCATCCACACCTCCAACACAACGAACAGTAGACAGGTAAACAGAGACACAGCCTGCAAGGTTGAGAAAGCACAATACTTACGTGAATACTGAACTAGTTTCTTGTGATAGATTCTGATACAGACATCACATGGCAATCACGTGTATCATATACATGTATATGCAGGCACAGCGCAACAGTTGGCTGAAACACAACACACCACAGTACAAGGAGCTAGAATGTAACGGTATTATATACACAATCAGAGGAGGATCATTTATAAATAATAAGATAACAGTTAAAACTTACAGCTGTGGCAGCCAATGCATCTCTTATTTGGATGATGGGGTCAATGAGGAACCGTACTGGCAGGAGAGAGTTAATCGGGTCAATAAAGTTTTTGGTCCATATATCCGCTCCTAGAGCACCGATCACACCACCAGTTCCCAACCCAACCAGACAAAGGAAAATGACTAAAATATCCTAGGAAGCAAAGTAATTAATTTTAAGGACGTACATAGCAATGTCTCTACATGTACTTCAGTATAACTCACCACAAGTAGAAAACCTTTCCCAACTTTTCCAGCTTTGAACTTGCCGATTCTCAGCACAATGGAACACAATAGGAAGATGCTCAATAATCCAATACCAATGGCCAGGCCCGCTGATGCTTGGGTGTACGTTATCACATTGGGGTTGACTGCATTGATAAGTTCTGATGGTGTTGTGACAGGAACCACAGTTTGTAGGATAGTGATCAGACGATTGGCAGTGAAGCAGCCAGCCACCAATGTTCCGATTCCAGACGCCTGTATGAGAGAATAGAAACCCATTATTTCAGTATGTGTCTCTACTGTCTGTCGTAATTACGCAAGCACTAAATAGCGAGCGAGTGTTCAATGTGTATAAACTATACATGAACAACTTAAACTATACATACATGTACTACACTGCTAAGCTTCCCTATCAATAGGCTGGATTGAAATATTGCTATATTGTTGGGCCACTTCAATTTGCTAGTTTTCTCACCACTGCCAAGAGCCTGAAACCTCCTTCAACAAATCTAGCAGCCATTTTGATAAAAACAATTACATGTGTAACAAATTTCCGATTACATAATAGAGATAAAGTGCCTTATAAGGACTGTAAAACATGCAGGAAAAGGTGGGTGGCTGGAATGAAAATCAATGGACACAACCATGCACTGCTGACACAACATATTTAAAGTTTAAATTACTGCGGTATTGTTCATGCAGGAAGAACATGCAGTCAGTGGCGTGTTAAGGGGGGGGGGGGGGGGGGGAGATTTGGGGGCTTGAGCACCCCCCTGGCCTCTCAGACAACCATGAAGCCAATCTACATGTAGCTATTAGCACTGGTCTAGCTAACTGAGCAGTTCTATGATGCACACGAAACTACATTGGCTTGTGTTTCAAGTCATAACCACGCCTAATATGAGCATTGGCAATCAGTATTTGCATGATTGTATTGTGACAATGTAGTACAGTGACTTCCTTCTAATAATTATCCATGCAAGAGAACAAGAGACTGTAGCTACACTATTAATTTGAAACTTCTTTCTACTTCAATTTCTACAATAGAAACGCCTCTGAGAACAGCAGAATAGTGGGTGACAGCCTGCAACGCAATCAATCACACACCACACAACTCATACCAATACATAAGTACAGTACGTCGACTTAAATGGCTTGCTTAGAGGTGAATGCACCCAGCCACTCTTGTTGCAGAGCAGCTATACAATGTGTACGTAGCATAAGCTATAGTTCAAGAACTTTAAGTCTACATCAAAAGACAAATGCACCAGACTAAAACATGTTACAGAACAGATAGTGTGGACCCACGAACTAATGGCATTCTACTGCCAGGATATCTAGATACCGGTACCCTTTTTACAATCGGTCAAGCGATTTTGATATCACTATAATTATACAGTGGAACCTCTGTTAACAACCACCTCCGAATAAAGGCCAGTTGCTATATAACGGCCAGGCACCCAGGTCCCAAATAAACAGTTTGTGTACAAACAACCTCTCAACAAAGGCCACCTCTGTATAAAAACACTGTTCCCCAAAGGTGTCCGTTATAGAGGGGTTCCACTGTATATCAATCACTAGCTATTTTATAGCACAAGCGGAAAGCTAGATCTAGATATACTTGCCGACACAGCTAACTTACAGCTGTGGCACCCAGTGCATCTCTCGTATCAGGATGATGATGTCAATGAGGAGGTTAGCTGGGACCTGTTCAATGAAGTCCGCTTTGGTCCATGATGATGTATCCGCTCTTATGGCAACCGATCACACTAAGACCAGCTCCAAACCATGCACCGACAAAGGAACATGACTACAGCTGCAGGGGAAACAAATTAATACTATAGTGTCACCTTCAGTAATTAAAAGAGGACCCTTGAACTAATGGGGCATTTGGATATCCTTCAATACAAACATTGCTTTGCCCTACAAACTTAGGACAACCTCTCTAGAGTGTTTGTATCATAACTCAGTATGCACCAGACCTAATTAGGCCAAGCCAACTTAATTACATGCTTCACGGTCTAATCACGGATGTAAAGCGGATGCAAGCGGGATTTTCAAACCCCACAAGCTTGGCTTAATGAGATCAAACTTTGCAGCATAATCACACGGTGACACCCCAGAAAGGATACAGGTACATGTAGATCGTTAGGTGTTATGACACACCTACGTATACAGCAAAGTAATTAACTACTTTTATAAATATTTACAGGAACAGTAATCGGTGGATTTGCAGTGAAGCAGCCAGCCACCAGATACCTGTCAGTGGCGTAGGAAGCAATTCTCAATGGGGGGGCTCTAGTTTTTTTAATGGTCATAGTGCAGCTTGTATATACTGTATACATGTAGCCTAGAAATTATTATGTGGGGCCCGGCCGGCTCCAGCCGATCCCTGGAGCCCCACATAAATAAAAACAAGAATCTAGCACATGATATACTCTGTTTACAGTTGATCTATTTTTACAGCATTAGATACAGAATACAGTAGCTTCATCTTCACTCACCACTCCCAATGATCTGGAGAGTTCTGATCTGACAGTCTAGTCATCCACATTCCTACGTAATTAATTAGCCCCATCCCCCTTAATTATTAGATTCAGAGATTAAAACCTGTGGGTCCTACGCATTGTGACCAAGATGATTGTCTTGATTTATAGGGATGACCGTATAAAAATAGAATGTCTAGCTATAATGATTAGATGTGTCCACAAATGAAACAAGACATTATTAAGGGTGCCCGCACATAGTAACAAATTGACATAATTTAACCACAAAAATGCAACGTTTAGATCCTGAGACTTGC
This sequence comes from Halichondria panicea, assembly GCF_963675165.1. NCBI lineage: Eukaryota > Metazoa > Porifera > Demospongiae > Suberitida > Halichondriidae > Halichondria > Halichondria panicea. The sequence continues at coordinate 2,748,483 of NC_087379.1, forward strand.
ACACGCAGTATTTAATTTCAATGCGTGCGCTAGTATAGTAGTAACCACAAGTAACAACATAGTGGTTTTGTGAGAATGTCTTCAATTAAATTAACTACAAGCTGCAAAAGAAAATCAGGTAGCTACACAAACTAATAAATCAATAACAAAATAACACAATCCAATAAATACAGAGCCAGATTTGTAGCAAAGGAGTGCCTTCAGTAGTAGATGGGAGAAACGTAAGTGTGCCAATAGACCCCAGTCTCAGTACAATCAGCACGAGTGTCCGAGTTCCTCAACTAGCATTAGTCACACAGCAGGTTGGATTGTCTTTTAATGTTAATACACACTGTCTTCATTTGTGTCGAGTGGAGACGTTTCTCTTCAGTGCTTTAGACGTGTACTATCCACGATTCGAGCTGTTCATGGCACTATCCAGTGTTGTCCTTTCTCCTCAATGGCCACCTGCATGTTGATACGTCCGGTTGAGTGGCTGGTTGGGTCTTCCACCATGTTCCAGCACACAATGGCATCGCATCCTTCAGAAGCTGGAGATCCTTGCCACCAAGTTAGCAGAATGGTCCTGTGGTCAGGTACGAAAAAAATATTGTGAACAGGGGTGATGACAAAAATAAGTTGGTTCCTATGGATGGATTCTACCTGACCCGGTGCCACTACATAATTATTCACTGTACATGCACATGTATTGTCCAGATGAAGGGGACAGTCACCTTTCTGGCAAAAAACTTGGGATGGAGGACCTATACTTACAAACACGCTAGGAACTCGTCTGGAAGGTTGGCAATCTGTGTTATTATTTATTTTATGTATCACACTCACAGAAGCTCATTTCCAGATGTCCTGGCGATGGAGGCAGTTACGACACACCATTCACTGATCAGCTGCCTCCCCAACCTCCCTATTCGGTCTGCTAATAAGCAGATGGAGCTGTGTGGACCTCACAAAAGCGGAGGTTCCACCAATCTGATGCCCGGGGAAGCCAAGCATTACTGCAGCCCAGACAAAGAGACTGGTCCAACTTGGCCTGGAGCACAGCACTCTGGTGACACTGAGGTCCAAGAGTGGTATTACACACAGGCTTTCATGGAAGCTCTGAAGGGGAAGGGAGTGAAAAGCAAGGCCCTGTGTATCAAGCTAGCAAAGCTAGTTCATAGTTTACCTTCAAAGTCCATCAAAACAGCAGCCAACCCTGGCAGAAGTCTATGAGCCAGCCAATTGTCAGCGCTGTCTGTAGCCCCAGCGTTGCCTATCTCTTCTCTTCAGGCTACTAACAAATGGCTCTTGATCTTCAACGCTAATTCTGCACTCTACGTACGCAATTGGGGCGTGGTCTACAGGCTTACGTCTTAATTTATACTCTAGCGTACGCGTACGCTAGAGCCAGATATAAAAAGTGTTCGATCTGACTATCTACGTACAGGACTTGGTCTATATTTAGCATGCTGCTATAATTAGGTAAGGTGAACAAAGTTACGGGCTGACTTTGTCCATGTACGGTCTAGATTTTTCTCTAGAGGGTGTGTCATGACAAAAAATTCTCATAAATAGATAACAAAGGGATTTTACAACAAAAGCTCTTCGTAATGTTGAAGAGCTGTGTGTAGTGCACCTGCAAACAAACAATCAAGTCCATAGCTCTACTGGTTTCCTAAGCGGAACTTCTTTTAGCTATATGATGAAAATCAAGTGTAAAATCTGTTGTCATCATCCTTTCCTCTCCATTTTTGGAATGCACACTAGTAGAGTGTTGCTTCATAATCCTGTGAAGGATCCATGTCTCCCCTGCAGGTAGTTTCATAGTTAGCTTTCCCTAGCAACGTGTGTGTGGGCGTACGTGGGCGTAGGTGTTCCAGCACCCTTAAATTATGTCTTTGGCGGTTTCTTTGATAACTTCGTTGTTCCACTTTCTCATGACAAATACAATAATCCATGTAGCCAGTAGAGCCAATAACAGTCCATCCAGGAGGGCAATCACCTGTGGGGGAGGGGCATAGGTATAGTAATACTTTTTCAGTATTGCTATATAAGAAACTGGGTGCTAAAATCTATTTTTGAATTGAGATGGCCCTCTTTAATTTGTAATTACTCAATTTCACCATGATTGGAGTCCTCGTTAAAAAGCCCTTCGCCAGAAATTTCCATGGAAGTCTACGCCAGTTAACCACATGAAGCATTAATTACCATGCAGCCAACCAAATAAAGCATTACCAACAACCTTTAGCACACTCTCGAACTCTGCCTTGAGTTCAAATTAAAGCACTCTACCTAGCTAGCTGCTACCGTAGATACCAGTGCAGAGACATAGCCTTAAAATTCACTGAGGCTACTATTTGAGAGCGGCTTCTATTGCACTGAAGATGGGCTGTATAGGGAGGCTACTATTTGAGTGCGGCCTCTGATCAGGCATATACGGTAATTTTATTGAAGCCATGGCCATTCTGAATGGCCTTGGAAGCTCTGTGGTCAATCATGGCTTCAATAAAGTGATTCTCAGGAATCCCAACACAACCACTTCAAAACTGAACTGCATAACTGTGGTCAGCATAACAGTAACAGTGGTTTCCCATTACATGGTTCATAATTATAGAGGCAGCAACTAGGGAACTCACAGCTAGAGCAATGAGCGAGTCCCTTGCGGCGGACGCATCGAGGGGTGGGATGACCTTGCTCCACTCACTGGCCATGTAGGCTCCCAGAATACCACTGATGTTCACCACCACAGCCAGCACCAAGCCAACCACTATGTCCTGCAGGGAAATGTTTTAATTGTTAAAATTTCTCCAATGAAACACATAGACAAGCTACAATGTCCTACAATAGGCAAAGGGAAACACAACACTGGAGGCATGACTGGGTTGATATACAATGCACTTTGTTAAGTCATATTTATTACTTCACACTGTAACACAATAGTGTAACAGTGGCCACACTGACAGTGGCCATTCCAAGAGCTAGAGAAGATGGTGCCTTATTAGGCAAGAGTTGCGAGCCAAGCTAATTAATAGGGAAGCCATGCGGTGCTAGGCAACATTACTTGTGCCAAGAAAAACAGTTAGAACACACTACAGTGGGCAATAACTTGAGCAAAAACCTTCGTTCTAAAGCACATACACTAATACTACTACACACGCAAAACTTGTACAAACCCTTCGATAATTATGTGTACAATGTATATCAACGCAAGGTACTTACAATCACCAGGAAAACCGTGCTCTTAATATTGAGCAGTCCTATATTGAGGAACCTCAGGATGATCATCAAACTTTCCCAGACGATAATCAGCACAGCCGAACCAACCCCCACACCCCCACCCGAATAGGAGTTGAAGAATAGAGTCTCTGTATTGACATCGGTCCCCGCGTTAATGATGACCCTGGATACCGGGTCTGTGAATGAAGGGAGAGCTGCCACTAGTCCGAGTGAGACTGCTGAGGCAATAAGAACACCAACGGCCAATACCTGTGTGTGGAGGAAGGGTGCATATTATTCACGAAAATTTATCGTGGAGTACACTATCTCTACAGTGTACACATAATTATAATTATGTAGAGATACAAATTTAAAAGATATAATCTACTCACCAGAACTACAAATCTGCCTATCATTTCTGTTGTTCCTTGACAGAACTTCATGATGTAGCAGCCAGGTCTTGGTCCCACAAACTCGGTCACAATACTTGCCATTATGTTCTAGCTTCTCAGATGAATAAACCATATGCACGTAGCTACGAACAGTTATGTTGTTCAAACAAAGCCTTTTATACAGCAGATCGCAGTTCACTTGCCTGCAGACTTTAATTGGCAGACGGTTGTATAAACAATAGTAAATCCATACATTCCAACAATACCACTGAGAGCCTCTTTTGTACTAGAGGGGACTATAATAGTTGTGGTTAAATCTACATTCCATTTCCTTGCCAACTTCTAATGCCGTGTGCCCCACACCCAACAACTTGTGGGCAAAACAAAAATCTATACAATTAACATTGCAGAAACTTGAGACAGTTAGCAGCACACACACCCTTCTCGGTAATGATGCCACCAGTAATCAGTTCAGCCGGGGTAACGTCAAATGCAGGGTTCCATACTCCAATACCATCAGCAGCAATCCTCTGCCCACCCAAACACACCATCTCATTGGCTGGTCTCTCCTCAATCGTAATCTGATCACCAGATTTCAGTCTAAAATCTATAGTCTTGAGTGGAGAAGCAATGTAGAATGGAATATTGTGGTACTTGGCTGCAATCGCCAGCTGATAAGTCCCTATTTTATTAGCAGTATCTCCATTGGAAACGACTCTATCAGCTCCAACAACAACAGCAGATATCTTTCGTTCCTTCATAAGTAATGCACCCATGGAATCGCACACCAACGTCCCCGGTAATTGGTCTTGTACTAGTTCGTAAGCTGTCAGTCTAGCTCCTTGATTGTACGGCCTTGTCTCCGTGCAGTAGACATGCTCCAATCTTCCTGTCTCGTGTAACACTCGCACAACGCCTAATGCGGTACCATAACCAGCGGTAGCTAGGGATCCCGTATTACAATGCGTAAGTATAGTCGCTCTATCATTTTTGCAATGTTCCAGGATACGCTGTGCACCGTGTTTTCCAATGGCTTTATTTGTAGCAATATCGTCAGGGAGCATACGCTCCATCTCAAGAATTAGAATATCTCGTATGCCATTTGTCTTATTGTCCAACAATTTCTTTAGCAGTTCAGATGTCCTATTAATGAATCTGTCAGCTGCTTCTGCTATGTTCACAGCAGTAGGACGAGCTGTCTTTAGATGTTCAAACATTGAGGTGACATTGCTCAACAAAGCCTGCCGTCCCGACTCCCCATCTTGGAAGTCCTGGTCCTTCAGCTCCAGTGCAACACTCAAAGTGCCCACAATAGCAATAGCAGGAGCACCTCGGACCTGGAAAATAGTAACAATTTCTGTATGGCATTATTTAGCTACAGTGTGACTGTGTTGTGTTCGACTGTGTTGTGTTCGCGAAGTAAACTCTTCAGGAAGGCCTTCCCGAAGTGGGCAAACTTTTAGTGCTATGCGAAGTACTCCCAAAGCTACCCGAAAACCTCGCAAACTTTTCTTTGCAAAGTACTGTAATTAAATACGTAATAGACCTCATGCTTGTTTGTGCAAACTCACACATAACACACACAGGTGTGTCTACACCTAACCGTTTGTATAACAAGTACATGTACACACTGTCAACTGGGCCACCTGCATATTAAATGGGATTTTACCTTCATGGAACGTATTGCATCCCAAGCATTTTGGTGGCCACTGATCTCCTCATACACTGACTGGAATGGTAGAAGCAATTGATTCAAGATCTGCAGCTTGTGTCCATTGTACTTGATTGCTTCAAGAGACATTCTTCACACATAATTCTGCACACTATGTTCCACGTGGTTAGGTAAAGATCATCAATAAATCAAGAAAGAACCAGATAGAGTCTATACAGTATTGTTCGTTGTTTCTTTAACGATCCTTACCGCTAAATAACAAATTCAAAGTACATTTGTGACATTTTGAGGATGGGTTGCTGTTTATCAGAAGAAGTAAAGCAGCATGAAGATGGAGAAACCAAGCCCAAATACAGCTGGTCTGTTGCTAAGCCATACAGCTACATAATAGATTTGGACTTTGACTTTGAAAGTTGATCTGAACACCTCAAAGCTCTATATATATATATAGAAAGTAACATGTCATTATAAATGCCCCTGTAGGGAGAGAGAAGAAAGAGTGGACCGTAGCTTGCTCATGGTGTGCAAACAAGAGGGTGGTGTAGTGACTAGACTACCAGGACAACTCAACGGGAAGCAGTTCATTGCACAGGAGTGCACACAGACCACCATTCTAGTGCTTGACCACACCGAGACTGTCACCATTGATAGGTGCACTGACTGTCAGATTATAGTGGCTCCTTGCAGAACAAGGTACTGTGCACACATTCACCCTTACTTCACTCCACTTTAAGTTAGTCTCCTTGTTCATATATAGGCCTGAGCCGGCAAATTCTTTTCCGCTTCCCTTACAAAGTATAGGGCCTAGCTCTGCATATAATTCCAAGAGTTATTGTGCAGGTGATATTGTGACAAGCCTCAGAGTATGAGTGAGTGTGTTCTCTTTCAATAGATAGGTATGTATGCCACAAATCCTGTTCTAGAAGGTCATTTAAGGTTCACCCGAAATACCCTACTGAGTACTTAATGTAAAGTTGGGTTCACGTTGCATCACTCTATTATGAAACTGCACCTGTCTCCTGTCGTTGAATTCATTAATACGATACATATTTTCCAGTGTGTTTCTCCGTGACTGCTCCAACTGTGTCTGTGTGGTGGCCTGTCAGCAGCTGAGAACCAGAGACTGTAAGAAGTGTACTCTCTCCCTCCTCTCCACCACCCCTCCCGTCATAGAGGCCTCCTCTAAAATGACCTTCTCCTGCTACCAGTGCAGCTATCCCCAACTGAGAGGTGAGAAATCATACGTTCAATTTTGATGAAATAGAGTAAACAACCGATTATCGAACACGTGCTATTTTCGAACGCTTGTTCTCGAGGACAGCGGCTCAAAGCACTAAGCTGATAGTACCTAGGTATAGACAAGGTAAGGTTCTATTCAAGTCCAAACTCACGGCCAACAAAAAGCTGCTTCGGCCAAACTCACGGCCAACAAAAAGCTTCTTTGGCGGAACTACAGCGCCAAATACTCAACTATTGGAACAGATTTAGTTCGAACATAGCCACGATTCTTCGAACTCTCTCTCTCTCATCGACAGAAGGCTCTAAGCAGCTAGCTGCAATGCATGACCGTAATCTACAACTAGTAAACTATGTACAGCTCTGGTTTCGAGGTCTGACTCCAAACCGTTAGACAATGGTGGCCTCTTGAAAAAGTCCAGTATTGCCATCAAAATCTAAACGATTATTGCCTTTTTCTTTGTAATCTCCGGTGTAGCCATGACGTAAGACTGCAACTTTAGGAAAAAAAGGGAGATTATGAGTATACATGACGTATGTGTGTTTCACTATTGCAGGTTTATTTGACTCTGCTGGACTGAGTGTCTTCAACAATTCTTGGAGCACTATCCATGACTTCACAGGTGGCACAGGTGGTGGTAACTGGTCGATAGCCTCGGGGGATAACCCTGTAAGGATTGACCTGCCAGCTGAGGTTGCAGACGTTGGGGTCAGTTTCAGTGCAGAGGACAGCATAGTGCCACTGACTGTGGGTCCTAAGCAGAGACCCCCAGATGAGGTGAGGTTTGACAAGCTACATTGTGCATTGTATAAACGTGTGTTGACCATTTTTACAACGAAACTAGGTCTTTCTGTTACTCGAGTTTAGAGCAATTGTATTAATCAGCTTGTTGGTATGTGTGCAACTTGAGTTACAAAATGTGATAAATGCACAAACACACATGAATTCTTATATACAGTGTTGTCTGGTTGTATTCTTCGATACTGAAGAATCTGATGCTCCAGTTGTGAGATTTGTGTCCGCCTTGAGAGGCAAAATGACTCTGGTACACACGAAGAGGGTACAGCTGGCCAGTCACGAAGCAGAGAGAGTGTTCCCTAGCAACCAGGAGTTAGCCTCAAGATCCAGCAAAGGTTTGTAGTTTTTGGGTGCGTACATGTTATGTGCTTATGTTGCTTACGGTAACATGTACATTGTAGTATAATGAACCCCCTAGGAGCCGTTTTATGAAGTGTGTTTTAAATGCTGTGTATTTGGTCTCCAGGTCGTGTGATTTTCTTGGAGGTGGCTGGAAGTGATTGCTCCCAGCTGTGTGCTCAGGCTACAGGTTCCCTTGGAGACAGTGCGTATGTGTCCCCTACAGTGGAGCAGGGAAAAGCAGATGTGGACGCTTTCATTAGCTATCTAGAGACCAATGTTGGAATGTAGCCTCTAGGTGATTTAGTAGTACTCTCTGTGCTGTACAGCATAGTTTCTGCAAACCGATCACTTATTAAATTTATGATGTGTATTGATTGTTACAGGTCCTCCCACTTTTAGTGCATGTGGTCACGAAAGAGGGAGGGGCTGAGATTACACCACGGTCGCTTAGCTGCACACATTTGCACCTGGGGCAGTGAAGTTGTGTTCTTGCTCTCTCTCTCTAGCTTTGAGCTTGTTGCAGTTACCGAGTATCCAGGAGGGTTCTCCAAAATGGCTGAAGCTGTGAGGGTTCTCGTGAGGTGTCGGCCAATGAATGAAAGAGAGCGTAAACTGGAGTGTGGAGTGAGTACTTTAGCTAGCTAGATCTAGCCAGCTAGCCAGCTGAGTTTATTATGGACACAGTAGGTGTAGCACTATTAAATGAATCCTTCTGCTGCTTGTAAGACGTATCTCATACTAGTATGTTTGTACAGGTGGTTGTACAAATGGATCCGAAAATAGTACAAGTGCAACTTTTAAAGCCGACTACCTCCAAGGAGCAAATCCCCCCGAAGATGTTCACTTTTGATGGAGTCTACAACACACAGGACACGACCCAGCAAATCTACGAGGAGATGTGTTTCTCCCTAGTGGGTGGAGTTCTCGAGGGCTACAATGGGACTGTGTTTGCATATGGTCAGACGGGATGTGGGAAAAGCTTCTCTATGATGGGAGTGGAGGACCCTGCCGTGAATAGAGGTATCATTCCCAGAGCATTTGAGCACGTTTTTGATCATGTGGCTGTCGCAAGTGATATCAAATTCTTGGTTAGAGCTTCCTACCTTGAAATCTACAATGAAGAGGTACGTATCAAATAACCATTACAATCTCCCTCATAAAATTAGCTTAGATGCCACTTGAGACAGGCGGAACATCTATTTTTTCGTTGACCATTGCTGTGTGTTTGGTAGGTCAGGGATCTGCTTGGTAGAGATGCTAAGAAGAAACTGGACCTTCACGAGCACCCTGAAAAAGGAGTGTATGTACAGGGACTCTCAATGCACAAGGTCAGACTACCATCTCATAAAATAGAACACAATTTCTTGTGTACATTATTATATTTTGGTTCGGTATAATAATGTTGTCTAAAGTTTTCACAGGAAGCTAGCTTAACAGCTACAGATTTAATTCGTTATCATCACCTCTATAAAAATGATCAACACTTCTATGTGACTCTTTGATCCCTGCACAGGTGCACAATGTGTCTGATCTTGAGAATGTGATGGAGCTGGGTAGCAAGAACCGCAGTGTGGGTGCTACCCTCATGAACGTGGACTCCTCTCGCTCCCACTCTATATTCAGTATAGACATTGAGATGCTCGAGAGTGGGGTGGGAGGGGCTGAAGATAAGTTGAGGGCGGGTAGACTCAACCTTGTGGATCTGGCTGGGAGTGAGAGACAGTCTAAGACCGGGTCCACTGGTGAGTGCAGTGTAATGCTGGAATAGTTGTTACAGACACTCATGTATAATTATACTGTTTTAGTTGTAGAATTGGACACTTCTTACGCAGCAATTTTAAATTTTGCTACTTTGTATACAACACGGGTTTCTTTAATCACTATGTGCCACACTCCCCATGCAGGTGCTCGTCTGAAGGAAGCCACCAAAATCAACCTCTCCCTCTCTGCTCTGGGTAACGTCATCTCTGCTCTAGTGGACGGCAAGTCAAAACACATTCCCTATCGTGACTCTAAGCTCACTCGATTGCTCCAATCTTCTCTCGGCGGTAACACCAAAACTCTCATGATTGCTTGTGTCAGTCCAGCTGATAATAACTATGACGAAACCCTCAGGTGAGCAAGGGCAGAGATACACCTGTGACCTTGCCACAATTAATACGTTTTAAGCTAATTACATATTATAGCTAGTCTAGTAGTACAGATCACATACCGGTATTGGTTTACTATCTAAGACATTAGGTTGCCTTTTCATATGTGTGTATGTATTATTATAGTACCCTACGCTATGCCAATCGAGCTAAGAACATCAAGAACAAGCCCAAGATCAATGAGGACCCCAAAGATGCACTGCTGCGAGAGTACCAGGAGGAAATAAAGAAGCTGAAGATGATGCTACTCGGACAGATGGATGTTCCTACTGACTTTCAAGGTAGTGTAATGACCTCTATATATAGAGTCTGCATGTATAACTATAATGAAACAACAAAGCGTTATGCTACCGCGAATACAAGAGATAAGAAAATGTATGGCATAGCTACATCACTTTTGTCCTTGTAATTATAGAGATGTAGGTATTATTATTCTGAGGATCCAAAGTCAGAGTGTCGATTCCATTCTACGCATGGTACCTGAATAGTCTTTTCTCGTACGTTACATAATAGTTAGACACTGTTTTGGAAGTTTCTATGGGATTTAGAAGCCCAAAGGAACTGCTTTAGTATCTCGAGCGTAGTGAGGGTACTACAAGTACTAATGGCTTCTAAATCACATGGACACCGAAAAACAGTGTCATTTAAATACCGTATATCTTCTAATTTATTGGACACTTCTAATTATCCCAAACACTATTCTGGGCGATTTTCGTTGTTCTAATAAGCGGATACTCAAGATACTTAATTTTACTAAATATCCGCGCAAAACCTTGAAAAATACATTCCAAACACATAGCTTTATAGCCAGCAGGAGTGCTGCTAGATAGCTAGTGCAACTGTTTAGTCGCACACTGTACTATTAGCTTGCCTGTTCAAACATCTCACGCGTTACAATAAAGATCCTTACAATAACTATTTTTGTGTCAAATAAATTAGAAGACATACGGTACTAGTGCGCATGCGCACATCTTGCCCTCGATCGAGGCTTAACAATTATTTGACAACCATGTACTCCCATGTAGATTTTATCAACTAGTGTCTAAGCTACATACGTACAAATTATTTCCTACAGGTGGTGATATATCACCACCCAAACAGCCGCTTTCCCCTCCATATCATCAAGGAGACATACAGCCTGAGGACAGTGGGCTGGTTGGACCCTCAGAGGACATGTGGAAGAAGTGGGAAGAAGAAAAGGAGGCTATTAGAAGGTAAATAACTATTTAGCATAAAGTAGGAGAATTTACTTAAACTGCTTTGATTGCTTTACATGCTTATAATAATAGAGCACCCCCTGATTAGTGCATATATCGTATATGCTTGATCAGAGGCCGCGGCTACTAAATGTTTCATTTTGCTGGCAGAGGAGGCTACAATTCGAGAGAGGCCACTGTTCATGAGCAGCGTTTATTAGCTCCAGCTAATTCAACAACCTTTAGCTTGTCATCAAAAGTTAATTTCACCTGCATAAACTTGAACTCTGCCATGAGAAAGTATTTGTGAAGCACTAACAAGCTGCTACCTGTACCTAGTAGCTACATACATGTAGCTAGCTGCTACTTTTAATAATTTGTCTTGGCTGCCACGTGCAAAAATGCTAGAGTCAAAGTTCACTGAGGCTACTATTTGAGAGCGGCTTCATTTTGCTAGCAAGGGAGGCTACTATTTGAGTGCGGCTTTTATACAAGACCGGCCTTGATCGAGCATATACGGTATATACACACACACACACACACACACACACACACACACATTACCCTACATCATAATACAGAGAGTATGAAGCGAGGATAGCTCAGCTTCAAGAGCAATTTGGACGAGAGCAAGCTGACAGAGAGAAGCTTCAACAAGAGCTGGATCAGCTGCAGAATGACTGGGATGAGCAGCTCAATGAAGCACAGGTAATGATCATACATACTAACTTTTACGTATTATAGAATCATAGCCATAGATGATAATTATAGTGTCAGTACTATATCTAGCCTTGACCCCCGGCCGATCCGTCTCCAATTGAACGCTAGGTCGCCTACTAGGCCTGGTATTGATTGTATTTGGGCGTGATCTGGGCGTGGTTTTTTAATACATAATAAATTGACTCGTGGTACAGCAAAAAATGAATCCTCCAACAGTGGTCTTCAACAACAGCCTCTGGGGCTGTATACAGCAGGAAATACTTCCCAGAAGACACTTCTTTGGCAGTGGCAACCAAATCTTTGTCGATTCCTTTATTGCTGAGGATGGCAGCAGAAACACCTCTATTGTTTAGACTCCTGATCTGGTCAATCATGAGTCTCATGATGAGAGATACAAGGGGAGAGACAATTAACAAGAACAACACTTTTGTCAACAGGAGGAGCCTTGGTCCTACCTAGCTTGTAGTCCATTAAAAAGGGTAGCAACTGATATAGCAGAGAGACTTGCCATACCCCGTTGGGAACCAGATAAACACGTCCCTTCCCTCAAACAGGAGCTTGAGAGCCTGGGCCTGTTCTGCCATGAGAGTGAGGCCATCTTGCTTCAAACAAGACAACGAGTTGCATGCCATAGCTAGCTAGCTATAAATTGAGAACATGACACGGAGCTAAATTACTGTAACTTTTACGGGAGTAAAATGCCTCTACGTACACCTTTAGTATTACAGAAAAAAAGCAGGAAACAAAATGTAAAGAATCACTGCTTTTGTTTCCGGTTCCTGCCACGCCCAGATACAATCAATACCAGGCCGTATTTTTCAACTTCGTTCTATTAAAAAAAAATCGGCCTGGGACCGAGGCTATACTATATCATCTATGGTAGTGCTAATTATTGAGAACGATAAGAATGATCGCAAGGGGAACTGGCTTACAATCAGTTCTTTCCACAATGCACTTACGTATGCACTCATTCAATATCCTTCTCCATTAGGATCGCTTCAACGTGTCTGCTAGTGTCACCCCCAACAGGTCTCAACACTCCAACAAGACACTCATATCACCACACCACTCCAAAAATAACACAGGAAGAGCTGGTACCCCAGTAGCTTTAGTATCTACAGAGAGCCTGGCTACTGAAACTGCTACAATGGAGGCCTCTAAAGGTGCAGAGGGCCCTGGAGTGATGGTGGTCGATGAGCAGTTAGAGACTGAGCTTGGCAAGGAGCATGGGGCAGCTCTAAAGAGACTGGAGGAGCTTCAGAAAGACATGATCGGAGGAGAAAAAGCTGGTACATATCATTCTGTAATGTTATGCACATGAGGTGAATGAGGTTAAATCAGTAACTATAGGGTTTCTTTATTGGGCCAGGTTCATCACTATAGCACATGCATGCATGTTATGCGGGAACGATACAGATGTTGTTTCAATTATACAGTAGAATCTCGGTGCTGGCTTCCCCTAACTAGTCTTCCCAAAAAAAGGCGGCTGATTCACGAGACTAGCCCCAAACTGGGTTTAATGTACATTTATTACAGCCGGATATGACGTTTTGGGTGTGGTACGGCTTAAATAGAGAGCGTAATGATTCATGTATCCTTGAGACATGCAGAAACGCAAAATTTGTCATTAGATTCGAGGTAGGGTCGTTTTTAGCCGCGGCTATTTTCTGAAATGTGGCTACCTCACTATTCCCGCTAAGCTGCCGGGTGGTCGGTTTAGTGAGAGTCTACTGTAGCTAGTTAGTGGGTCCATTATGATATGTTGTCCATTATGATATGTTGTACGTATGTACGTGTAACAACTATTCTGAACTCACAAAATCAACTTTTGTTTAGATGATGAGTCCCTGCGGAAGGACCTTGATGACAGACGTCTAGTGGCTGAGGAGAGAGAGGCCAACCTGAGGGATGAGAATGCTTTATTTGATGACGATGGCATTGTAGAACGGATATTTAACTCTCTCACAGGTACAAGCATAGATTTGAATCACGGGTGGGGATTTCCATATTATTATGAATAGTTAGAGCATTACCATAGCGCGAAATGTTCGAGGCGTTTAATTTTCGCTGTTTTCGAGGGTAAGCGATCCTACGAACATAGCTAATGATGGGCACAAAGTGATTGATATAAAATTTATTCACGAAATAATTTTAGATCATTAGAGGTAATTCCACGAAAGTTAAGTGTGCCTCGAAAGTATTACGCTGTATGGTACTTCATACTGTAGTGCACCCAATTTTAAATTTAGCACAAGCACTGTATACAATCAGCTGGTACTAGCTGGTGATCTCTCATAACGAAACTGCCTTCCCCTGTAGATGAAGTACGTGTCAAGACCCACCACATTGAAAAACTCCAGACAAAAGTGCGTTCAGCTGAAGACGACATCCAAGATCTGAATTCAGAGTTTGAGATCGAACGACAAGACTACCTTGATTCAATTCGTGACCAAGATAAGAAACTTAAACTGTACGAGCAGTTACTGAGAACAGTGGTCCCTTGTCTAAGACGAGACTGTAACTATTTCAACATTGATAAAGTCATGGACGATTGTAAATGGAACGATGACCAATCACAGTGGCTGCTTCCGAAATTAGTGGTAACAAAGTCCAATCTTTCTCCCGTAAACTCAAAAGCAACTGCCCTCGATAAACGTAGCGGGCTTATGAACATGGGGAAGCAAGCGAGCACACCTGAAATGCGCAATGGAGCAGCTATCTCTAAGGGCTTACACTCTTCAAACTCAACATTGGTTCAGCCAGGAAGCCATGACACGCAAGAAGAAGATAGTAGGCTTCTCACACATATACAAAAGTTTGGACAACCAGAGTACTTTAAACCGAAAAGACAACTAGAATTACTTGGGCAATCAAAGGAAATGTCTTCACCTGAACATTCGAGTAACTTACCTGGTCTTGATACGAGTTTCTCTAGCAAGAAAGTAGGCAGCAGTACAAATTTACAACCCAGTGCAGCAGCAGTCCATGGCATAGACCTGTCTGGAGACCCTGTGTATAATCGAAGGCCTGGCAAGTTGCAGTCTCTACCGGGGAAAGCACCATTGCCCACTCTGAACAGTATGACCGTTAGTCCTCATCGCTCCCAACACAATAACTTACTCGATAAAGTGGAAAAAAGACTGTCCAATAGGAAGAAAAACAGTTTAGAACCTTTGAGTGATATCAAGGGCAGAAAGCCCCATTAATCTACATGAATTGAGTTGCTTAATTTTTATAATATTATAATTTGTACATACATTGCCCCTATAATTATACACTTCTGTTTGAGAGGGCAAAGGGTACTGTCTCCGGGATATGTTCGAGCTCAGAGATCATGCACCTCTAAAAACTCTCTCTCAATCAGCTGATTACCTCTTTATACCGATATACATGCCTACTTTATAATTAGCTCCTCTCCCGAAATGCCAACTAATAATTTATTACATTAAATGTATATACATAATTTCAACTGCGTTATAAAAGCGAAAACTCGGCCTGGGATCGAGGCTAGGTAAATGTATACAGCATGCAGTAAACATTAATTTGTCTGTATTATTTGTCTAATTTAATTTTTTAATTTAGTCAGGATAGTTTACGTCTTTTAGAGCTATGATCAACAACTGAAGTCAAGACTTCTTCTACTAGCGCTTTACATTCTCTCACTTTCTTCTAACCCTCGGTTTTCATAATATCTCCACACAAGTCTATGTCTTTTGTAATATACTTCAGAGCCTCACACTTCAGCTTTGAGCAGGAAAGATTATCAGCCACAACAAGAATATGTGCTGCATTCTTTGCGGTTAGAAGAACAGCCAATCGATTTTCACAAAGTGCTTTCAAATGATCAAGATTGTACTTGCCAGCAGTAATCATCATTGACACAGCTTGTTCTAACGATAGAACGTAGTTGACTTGCCCAGTGTAAATATAGGACAGCACTGACTTAAACACTTCTGGACTGACATCAGGGATTTCTACAATATTTGTACTTTTTCTTTCATGTCGATCTGGAACATTCGAGCAAACACTGGTGATCGAGCCATTAGCATGAACTTGTTCGCTTTGATCTCCTCTTTAGAATCTTTTTGTCCAACTATCAGAGTGGTGTCCTGGAATTCCTCGTTGTTTTTAATGGCCGATTCAATATCAGAGCTGAAGGTACTCTGGGGGATGTTCACCACAGTTTCAACATTGATCGTAGTTATGTCAAGCAGAAGTTTCAGTGTAACGCTTGAAGCATTCGAGGGCGTGGATATGTCGTGACTTAAACCTTTTAATAAGATATACTTATTTCGTACAAAAATGGCACTACCGTGAAATACGATTGAATCCGTCTCAAGAACATTCGTTTTAGTCGCAGCTCCATTTAGATCAACCAGTTCATGTTCAAACCATATTCTAAGATCGTAAGATATTTCAGCTTTTTCAGCCCCACTGATTAATCCAAGTTTTGGTTCTGGATCAAATACATCGTTTAAATGTAGCCTCCAGTTAGTCTTGCATGAAGAGAACCTGTATGATTTTGCTGCCGGAACTGAAATTGGCGATGACCATTCCATAATTTGTCGATCACTGGTTGAATATCTTCGTACCAAACTGGGACTGGAACTCATGATGATACCTTCTTAACAGTTTTGCAGCTAGTGTAGCTATCTACAGTAGTTCTGTTACATAGAGTCGATCATGTGTACGTGTCTGAGCAGTTTTTGAGAGCCTTGGTTAATGGGTAATGGGCGTGAGTGTAATATGTCTTTTCTTGGAACAGTGTGGGCGCCTATAGTTACGCCCACGGCATGCGCGCAGTACAGTGGATTTGGCAGCTGTACAGTACATCAAAATTAATAGTGATATGGCAACTGGAACTGCAACTACCTCTGAATCAGGAGCTACAGAAAGAAGTAGACCTGATGTGCCTCGAGCAAGCAAATCGTGCTCGTGGTATTGGCCAATAACCTCACCCATACCCGTACACAGAACTAGTGTTGGCCTGACCGTAAAAAATAACATTAAGAAATCTAGAACAATAATTTGAACAGGTGATATCAACTGGGCTTTCTCTTGGTCCGTTACCCAAATATCAGAAGATGAAGAAAACGTAAGTGCCCTTAGGTCTACCCTTCTAACATTACAGTCTGATGCACAAGAAGCCAGGTTTTGTTTTGCAATCAACATACCCCAAGCGATACACCTACAATATATGCATCAGTACAAACCTTTGCACTTCTGAAGAGGGAGAAAGGAATCCCTTCCAAATATATCGGAACATTTTCATTTCCAAAGAACACGCAGCTTGCTATTAGTATGTCAATAGAATTCCTCGAAGTAACCCCCAAAATTCCCTCACCCAAGTGCTCCATTATCAATGATATTCAATCGGTGATTGAGGGAAACGATGAATTCCAAAATGTCACCTTGCTGGTTGGACCAAGAGATTCAAGAGAGGAGATCAAAGCAAACAAGATGATGCTTATGGCTCGATCACCAGTGTTTGCTGTCATGTTCCAGAGTGAGATGGTGGAAAAAGCCACCAGTACTGTTGAGATAACTGACATTAGCACCAACGAGTTCAAGATATTGCTAAAGTTCATTTACACAGACGATAAACCTGATTTAAACGACTTGAAAACTATTGAAGATGTTATCATTGATGCTGACAAGTACCAAATTATTCGACTGAAAAATCTTTGTGAAAATCAACTTCTCACTAATTATCTAAGCATCGAAAATGCTGGTCATCTGCTTGCCTTTGCGGACCAGTATGATCTCAAGTTCAAAAATTACGTCATCGAGAGATTCTGAGAAGTGTAAGAGAGTAACAGATACCCCACTGGATGGCTCGAAGTGAGGGATCAAGGTTCAAGTCTGGTTGAGGACGTTTTTTTGAGAAAAGTTTACAACCACCCCCAACTAAAATTGCTCGAACTGAATAACCGTGTTATAGATCTACGAGTCAGTGATTAGAACTTTACACATAACATTTTTAACTCACATTATCGTATTATAAAACAGTATAATTATACCCGTTCAGTATAAAGTTTCATCACTAGGCCTACCGTATAAGCTCTATTTAAGGCGCCACATAAAAATATTTACGCTGGTAAAGGTATATTATAACCGTATTAGAGGATTTTTTTTTATCTCCAATTAGAAGGCGACCCTCTAATAAGACACGCGCCATCCAGCCTCAAAACTAATTTTCCACCTCTGAATACAGCCACCTATATACCAGCGTAAATATTTTTATGTAGCGCCTTAAATAGTATATATACAGTTACGGGTATACATAAACTAATGGATTGAACCATTAATTGCATGGCCTGGCGCAAGCGTATGGAGAGATAATTAATGATGGTAAAAAGTGTACATGTATAAATAAGAGTATATCTCTTATCTACATGTATACTTAATCTATAGTATGGCTAAGAGTGCAATGTGGGATTAATAGCACGATCATTCGATCGTGCTATTAATCCCACAATGCCAAGAACTCAGAATTAAAGGGCCAGTCGCATGGAGGGATCTGCCCAGTCAGTTGGTGTGGCCCAAACTAGCGCTGAACCACCTCTATTCACAGTAAGACTGATGTGCACATTTTCTGAGTCTGTTGCTGCTGATGTGATCATAGATGGAGTAGAGATCTATGATGTCATGTCATGCACATGTACATTTGTGGCCTAATTAACATTTGTGGGATTTTGCACTACATGTAAATCTAATTAACATTCCATGCAATTTACGGGATCCACCACTTTATTAATATCTAGATCTAGACATGAAGAGAATCTACATTGTGAACAGAATCTACCCTATTGAGGCATCAAAAGACAATCTCCTGGCTTAATATAAGGTGCATATGACTGCAATGTAGATATAGATTATTATTTCTCCTCAAAGACACTTCTAGACTTGGTCTTAGAGATTTTTATATTAACCAGTGAAAGTACAAAGCCGATTATTTATAACACACCTAGTACCTGTACCTAGTACGTGTACCTAGCCTATAGCCAAGTGTTTTAATCTGTGTGCAATCTTGTGTTTTAATATTGCTGTCACGTGATCTCTAGCCTCGTCTACAGCTAGCCATATGAATCAGCCACCCTTCCTAGGGAGAGATCGTCTGAGCAACTTTAGTCTGAACTTCTTTGGCTTCCGACCTGACAAAATTAAAGGATGACAAGAAGCGTATGCGTTCTACAGCTTGCTCTATAGTCAGCCTAACCATAGCTACTGTTAGCCAGTCAAGGAGCTATAGTAAGTCGAGTTGACTGCACTATAGGTGCCTGCATGTGCAACCCTTCTCTTATTCCTTTAGCAACATATTATATTTTTGCATTGAGCAAGCCAAACAATAATTCATAGCTGCTAGTCAAGCGTTCGTGGTTGACCCTTGCATGCGTTAAACAGAAGCTCATAAAGAGAAGGAGCGGCTAACTACGGGGATCACGTTTCGTAAGTGGTTATGACCGTATTTCCATATATGCATGCAGAGTCACTTAAGTGCATGGTTGAATCCCTACACGTGTTATACGTAATGCAGGGTTGCATAGGGGTAGGAAGATGTTTTACCTAAGGGGGGCAAACAATATGTTATACCAATATCACTGAGACACAATTTAAAATTCTCCAAAATATCTTTGTCTTCTAGAATTAACAGAAATAAAATCCTTCGCTATAGCTAATAAATCTATCCTGTCTGTCCTATGTTTGTGTACATAAAGCAAAAAAAGATTGGTGAGTCTACATTCAGTCATTGTGCTCCTCAAGATTGTTTTGAGCCTTCGCAGTGCTGAAAACGATCTTTCGGCTGAAGCTGTTGTTACAGGGAAGGTAAAGTACAATGAGAGTAGCATAAACACTTCAGACAGCATTTTCTTGTAAATATGATTGCTATTAATCGCTTGAGCTATAGTCCTTATATTTGAGCAAGCTGTTTAAGCTAGATAGCTACATTTAAGCTTATACTGGGGCTATAATTCACTTACCTGCTTGATCCAAAGAAGCACTGGTAGTACTACTGTCAGACAGACTTGAAAAAGTAATCTTGGCCTGATACATTGTTATTTTTGCCACATGCTCACAATATTTTTTCAATTAGAGAGCAGTGCTGGCTAAGGGGGGCGAAAAAGCAAAATATTTGGCTGAGGGGGGCAACTGCCCCCCTTGCCCCCCTGGTTCCTACGCCTATGGGCTGCGGTTTGCAAGCACTTAGTCGCTTCCATACAAGGAAGTGCGGTTTCACGGGCAATTACGAAACGTGATCCCCGAGTATACGTTGAAGTTAGCCGCTCCTTCTCTTTATGGGCTCCTGGTCGAAATAATGGCATTCTTCTGGTTTATGACATGGCATTCATACTAAAGTGCTCAGACGGTCTCTTCCCTAGGAAGGGCGGCTGATTCATGAGACTAGTCTACAGCATGCCAGGTGTACAGCTTAACCTGTTATGTACCTTCAAGTTGCGACATTGAATGAAATGTAACCTGTATATACATTCAATGTCGCAATTAATTTTGTTTGTATGAGAAATTATCATTAACTGAGTGTGGATCAGTATAAAGCACTGCCATGCATGTGACTACTTTCAGCTAAGCTGATTGGCTGGAGATCATGTGACAGCACTATAAACTATAAATTGTCTGCAGGTTTGCTAACTTGTCCTGTCCGTACACTAGTACTTGTCTATATCACTAATGACGCACACCTCTGGATCACAGATCATACTGTTTGACATAGAAACAACGGGTATCGATAGAGAGGTGGATCAAGTTTGTCAATTAGCAGCAGTCGCCTTGACCCGGCAGGAGCACGAAAATGAAGATGATGTTTTCAATGCTTATGTGCTACCCACTCGCTCATTCCATGGTAAAGCAACTGAAGTTAATGGGTTCACAATCGAAAAAAAGAGCCTTCGTAAAGAAGGAAAAACACTACCCACTATAAGCCTAGAAAAAGCGTACAAGACATTTTTTGAGTACCTGAAGCTGAAAACTA
Source organism: Halichondria panicea (assembly GCF_963675165.1). Classification (NCBI taxonomy): domain Eukaryota; kingdom Metazoa; phylum Porifera; class Demospongiae; order Suberitida; family Halichondriidae; genus Halichondria; species Halichondria panicea. Next base: position 2,769,171 of record NC_087379.1, read on the forward strand.
ACCCAGGAGATAAACTGATGTTGGTTGGGTACAACAGTAAACAGTTTGACATGGTGTTTTTGAGACGTGATTGTCACAAGTTTGGAATTCCAGTGGAAGTAGAAGGAAGACAACTTCATTTTGCAGATGCTTTCCTTTTTTTATTGGCGGTTCGAAATTCTGTACTGCCTGGAATTGGCAACAGAATGACTCAACAATCCGTACACCAGTACCTGTGTCCTGGGATTCATCGTGTCTGTCATGATGCTGTAGCAGATGTGTTGAACCTTAGAGACATTCTGCTATCTCCAAAGCAGGGGCGGATCCAGGATTTAAGGAAGGGGGGTTCTTATAGTACTTTGCGCGGACAAGAGGTTCACTCGGCGCACAGCGCCGAAATTGTTGACCACGCCCCTTTTAAAGTACCACGCCCACTAATTAACCCTCATGTTCTCCCTCATGATTTATAAACAGGAGATGGTTGTGACTGGAGGAGAGATAGTAGTGGTCCCCAGTGGAAAGACAGAGACGGTGGTGGCTGGTGAAGAGGAGACTTGGCTATAGACTTGTAGAACTTGACCATCAATAGATCTATATTAACGATTATAGCAATTATACATGTAAGTATGCAGTGTCATTCAATATTGCAGTGTCATGCACTCTCCCTTACCTGAAACTTTCCTCTTCTTACACCAGGAGTCAAGGATTCATGGCTAGATATAATAATATTATCGCTTGACATGATTGACCACAGTGGAAATTAATGTGGCTGCAGTAGCCAGCCCCACCCTCTTGTTATGTATATAGAGAGAACCAGCCCCACCCTTTTATTATACAAAGAGAAGAGAACCAGCCCCACCCTTTTATTAAGCAGAGAGGACGTACTTTGTACGACTTTGTCACGACAGTACAGTTAGCTAGCTAGCTAATATATACTAGCTGGAAGGGTAGTTCGTACGAACCCAACGAACTACCTCTGGATCCGCCCCTGCAAAGGTACCGCTGGAACAGCTAAGCCAACACGAATTCAACTGCTTCCCTAAGAAGAGGCCAGGGACAGTAGCTCAGATCGAGACCCCATCAAAAGAAAAACTTTGTTCAAGTACATTACCTGAGAAACTTATTGCAGAGATTTCATCAACTTTTTTATCAACACCAAACCTGCAGTCACTCAAACTCAAGAGACTTGTATAGTTAGTACAATCTTACAATCTCTACAACTCTATACTTAATACTTTTTTTACGAACATTAAAACTCTATTGTTTGGTACATGTATATACGTACAGTGCATGGGGAGTGTAGAATTGGAACCGTCCCTCGCCAGTATATTAAACATGGACACGACCGAACACAATCTACATAACAACATAATAGTTTACCAGTCGCTACACCGTGTACACATTTCTATGATTTCATAGGTCAGATTTAGCGTGGTAGATAAACTGGGAAAGTCCCAGGGGATAACCTGAGATGAATGATAAGCATGTGTACCACAAACGCATACATGTGGACTCATAATTATAATTATGGGGGGAGCGTCCCGATATCTAAAATTGCATAATTTTAGCTAAATTAATGTAGTTGGACATGAATCACTTGTACCGAAACGTGGTGGATATATACTCTTATTTATGATTTCTTGCAAAGCCTATGAAAAGAATCGAACTTGTCATGTATGATGCAGTTACATTGAAAGCCCCCAAAATGAGATAAAGGGAAAGTCCCAGGGATTGCCCCACTCATATAGATATTCTACGTGGAGACTATTTAATACCTACAACATTTACATAAAAGAGCTAAGGCAAGTATCAAAGGATATTAACCAGAATCTGATTAATTGGTCACAAGAATAAAGAAGGTAGATCTATAAACTGCACAGCTAGTCTTTAGCAATAAGGTATTCATTGAATTTGAGGTATGAGTAGTAATATTTAAGTAAAATAATAATACGGTATAAAATGATGTGATTACAGCGCCAGAAAAAATTAATTCCACTTCTGAGTGGCGCATGTTAGGCCATCTTTAGAGCACAAAAAATTGCGTTCAGCCCAAGCTGGCGCCTAAATTATGGTAGCGCTTAGCCTCGAGACCAGCCGTTTGTTATCTGAAAGAACGCCTGGTCAAGTTCCAATGTACAACTCGTCTAGCTAATACCGTAACCGTTCTAATTAAAGAACCAGTAAAAAAATTTAATAATTATTTTTCTAGAAACAATATATCATTATGGTAGTATAATAATTATGGGCGTTATAAAAGAGGGCATCCTAATCGAGGCTGGTTCTATAATTAGAACGCTTACGGTACACCTTGTGTGGGCAATTATCGGTCCAAGAAATTCCTGGACCAATTAGACAAGTTGTACATTGGAAGTTGACCAAGTGTTCTTTCAGATAACGAACGGCTGGTCTCGAGGCTAGGTAGCGCTTATGTTCAACAGCTAGTATAGAATTTGTAGAGAAAATGGGCGTGGTCTAGCTCAGTTTCACTTGCTAGCTGCACCGTACCGTTAGCTGAGTGACTTGTGAACAAGACTGTAGCTATGGGTTAGATAATCAAAGATGCAGGATGATTGTCTTGATGTCTCAAACAAGCCTTTTTATAAGCGCCAGAAAAAAATAATTCCAACAACGGTTGGCGCGTTTTTAGGACCTAAAAAATTATACTGATGCTGACGTGGCGCTTAAATTATGGTGGCGCTGTAATTACGTCAATTACGGTAGACTCATTAGATTTTTAGTCACGCAGGTTCAGGCTGCATGACTCACTTCAAAGTCATGATCACTTAATTTACTGGCCACAGATTGTTGTTTAACGTAATTATTTGGTGGTAATAAAAGCAAGCCTTTAGTGTGGCACTAAAGTAGCTGGGCATGGCCCGGCACCCATTCCCGACTTGACGGGTGGCTGGGGGACATGCTTATGTAGGATTTGTACTGCTGTGTTATGGGTTTTTCATAAGATGGTTCAGTGTGGGGTTACCGTCTTTGTTCTAATTACAGAACCACTCCAATAGTTTTAACTGACAGTTGGTTCTTGTAACTGTCAGTTTTTTGTTCTTTTTCCATTTCGTAAGTGGTGCTTAGTATTAGAACGTATTAGTTAGCACGTATTAGTTAGCATGACCATAACCAACAACCTAGAGTTCAGAATACAGTTAGCATAAACCAAGCACATACCGTAATTGATGTAATTGCAGCGCCAAACAAATTTGCGAAGCTATGTACATAAACAAATGTACTATAATTATGTCCAATTTAGATTGGCGCTGTAATTACATCAATTACGGTAGTTTTCAAGCCAGGCTCTGTTAAATGCTGCTGTTGCTGATATACTTTGGATAGAATACTACTTTGAGTGCAGACATAGCTAAACCACAAACGTTTAAGGTCTGAGCAGCTATATTCGAGGCAACCAGGTCACTGTAATGTGAATATTTGTTAGCTCCACCCTATTGTAAGAACCAACTAATTCTTATACTGCATGGCCATTTGGTTTGACACGCGGGGATTTCTAGCTAGATGTTTACTAGCAAGCGGCCGCCTTTGAGGGTGAGTTTTGTGCAGCAGTAATTTCGCTATTCGACCGAATACTGTATAGCGTGAATTTTCGTGGACTTTATTTTTGTGTAGGATTGCTAACACGAAATCAGTGAAAATTAAGCCCCTCGAAAATTTTGCGCTATATATACAGTATGACATTTGGGGTGTATAAAATTGGATTACACTTAAATAGAGAGCATAATAATTCATTATCCTTGAGACAGAACCGCAAATTATAGTATTATTATTATTATTATTATTATTAAGACTTTACAGCCTGTAACGTGAATGATATAAAAACAAGTGATTGTTGTAGCAAAGACTATAGCTGACAGACTGTGCCGCATTGAGCGACACAGCTGGATAATTTAATGATTACATGTGAAGCTAGCTATAATTACGTGTGTAGCATCTGTTGCATGGGCACATTAAGTGGTAGGTACATGGGATGTCAGAGACAAAGTTTTGTTTGAAGTGCTCCCAGAAGTAATGGTGGAGTGTATTCTTTGTTGAAGTTAGTGGTGCGCTGATATCCATCAGCATAGTGGGCATCAAGTTCCATAACCTTGTGATACGATTGAGGTAGAAGTGTCTGCTTGCGCTGTAGTGATTGGCTTGTACAGTGAGTTTGTTGTTGCAACTGAAGCGGGTGCGACCAGTAACGAATTTGATGTGATCTCTTATGTTGAAGTTGTCCGAGGGTTCCTTTAGTGACTTTACTAGAAACATTACGTCCTGTATTTCAAACCAGTACATTAGAGGTAGTAGCTTCAAATCGGACAGCCTTGATCTGTATGAGCTTGAGTAATCATTGAGTATGAATTTGGTGGCTCTCCTCTGGATTCTTTCTAGTTTTTGAATGTCCTTGATCAAATTTGGTCTCCAGACTTGGGAGCAGTAGGTGACCTGGGATCTAACTAGGGTTATATATAACGATTTTTTTGTGCTGGTTTCTGATTTCATTGAAATCGTCCGTCGGATGAGGTTAAGAGCTCGGTAGGCCTTAGACGATATGAGGTTATAATGCAGTGACCAGGAGAGGTTGTTGGCTATGCACAAGCCTAGGTCTTTTTCTTTTGTAGCAAAGTTAAGGTGAGAATTGTGGATTGAGTAGAGTGTATTAGGGTTGTCTTCGTGCCAGCTAGGATGAGTTATGCGCAGCACATTACATTTTCCTTCATTGAGTTGCATGTTCCAAGTAGTGCACCAGGATGACAACTGGTTGATGTCTGTTTGTAATTCCAATTGGTCTTCCGTAGAAGTGATGCACTTTACTAGCTTTGTGTCGTCCGCAAATAGAAATGGATTGGCAGATGAGATGCACTCCGGTAGGTCATTGATAAAAATAATAAATAACAGTGGGCCTAGGATTCTTCCTTGCGGAACTCCTGACATAACTGGTAAGTAGTTGGATGGAGTATTAATAACACTTGTGAAGTGTATCCTGTCATGTAGGTACGATTTAAACCACAGCCAAAGAGGGCCTGTGATGCCTGTCTTCCAAAGCTTTAGCAACAGCTCATTGTGTGGGACCGTGTCGAAAGCTTTCTTAAAATCTAGGTAGATGACATCTGTAGGTTTTCGGTTTTCTATGTTGTCAAAAACTTGGGAAAAGAATAGGATTAATTGAGAAAGACATGATCGGTTTCTTAGGAACCCGAATTGTTGGCATGTTATCTTTGGTCTCACGAATGTAATAATTTTCTTGTAGATGATAGTTTCAAAGACTTTGGATATAATTGGGAGAAGAGAGATGGGCCGAAAGTTTTCTACAAGATGGGGGTCGCCCTTCTTTGGGATTGGGCAGATTTTGTGGACCTTCCAGTGGGGTGGGAAAGTATGTGAAGATAGGCTAGAATTGAAAATGTGTGTGACTGATCTTGTGAGAGCGGTAGCACAGCATTTGAGGGTTGACGCATTTATATTATCGTGGCCTGGTGACTTTGTTGTGTCTAGTGAGGTGAGGGTTTCGTACACCTCAGACTCTTCTATAGAGATAGAGCTCAGTTGATAAGTGGGGGAGGGCATTTTGTCCCATGGAGGAAGTGTATAGTCACTTCTTGTGAATGTCGAGTTAAAGTATTTGTTGAAAATTTCAGCAATCTGTCCAGTCTCTGTGATGATGGAGCCGTTGTGGATTATTGTTCTAGTTTGTGGACTTTTCTTACTTAGGTAGATTCAGGTAGGGTCATGTTTAGCTGCTAAAATGCAGCCACCTCGCTATTCCGGCCAAGCTGCACTGTCCCAAGGGTGGCCGGATTAACGAGAGTCTACCTTATTGTTACTATTATAAACGGGTACTAATTTTAGCGAATTTTAGCGAATTTGTAGATTAAGTACGTGCTAATGAACTCATTAAAAAAAAAACGTTTCTTTCTTTTCTAATGTACTTTTGTAAATGCAATGTACTTTTGAGAGTATGCTAAGCAAGCTAGCCCTTTTTTCATCCGTATCTGACTCCAAACTTTCCAATCAACCTATACATGTACATGCATCTTTGACTAATATAATTATTGTGATAATGAATTTGTCAAATCCGCCAAAATTAGTACCCTAAATACCTGATAAAATTACTACCCGTCTATAATAGTAACATTAATTTTGTACTTAGGGCACATTTTTGCTCCAGGACCATGCAGTACAAGAGGTCAATAAAGTTGAATTGATCTGTCCCTTTAATTGGTTTTAGCTGAGGAGCTATTTCACTTCCCAACGGTCTACTCTTGCGTGTGATATAATTATAGCAGGTCTCAAGATACAGTCCCACAAAATATTTCACAATATAGAACTTTCAGTACAGATAACATGCCACTCCCACTTTAGGCAACACGGATTGTCTAGATAATTGTGCGTTCACATGATTCAGTTTCATATCCTTCTTCTCCTTAATCTCTGCTTATAATATGCCTGAGGCTTGTAAGAAATTGCGGATACCGTAGTATAAATAATTATATGCGAGCATAAAATTATGTTTTGGCCAAAATATTAACTGTGGTACGGAGCTAGGTGCATAATAACTATGATTCTCTTCCTTGCATGTTCTTTAATGATGTTCTTCATGTTAGTCATTGCCAAGTGAACTCGAGGTAATTGACGTCCAAGATGGCAGCAGAAATTGCAGCGAGTTCTATCTCCCTTGCAGCTGAATCAGGAGCTGTAGAAAGAAGTGCGACAGAGCCTTGTGTGCTTAGAGTAAGCAAATCATTCTCTTGGTATTGGCCAACAACTTCCTCCAATAGAGCTAAACCTATCCCAACTCAAAGATCAGATCCAAATACATCTGAAAAGAAAATTTTAACAAATCATATTGACTGGATTTTCTCTTGGTCCATTATTGAATTACCACATTCCAAAGGACAAGCTTACACCTCTCTAACGTTGCATTCTGGTGCCCAAGAAGCTGTCATAGCTTATAAAGTCTTGATTTCCAATCAACATGCCACAAGTGATACGCCGCCCACACCATACGTATCACAACAAGTTGTTACGCTTATGAAGAAAGGAATCACATTCACACCTTTCAAACAAAACGAAAATTTTTCCTTTCCGAAAAACAAGCAGCATGCTGAGCTTGCTATTAGTCTATCGATAGAAGTTCTCAAAATAACTCCCACAATTCCTTCACCCGAGTGCTCCATTATCAATGACATTCAATCGCTGATTGAAGGTAATAAAGAATTCCAAGATATCACCCTCCTGGTTGGACCAAACGACTCAAGAGAGGAGATCAAAGCAAACAAGATGATGCTTATGGCTCGATCACCAGTGTTTGCTGTCATGTTCCAGAGTGAAATGATGGAAAAAGCCACCGGTACTGTCGAGATAACTGACATTAAGGCCAATGAGTTCAAAATAATGTTGAGGTTTATTTATACAGATGATATACCTGATCTAAACGACTTGAAAACTATTGAAGATGTTATCATTGCCGCCAACAAGTACCAAATCATTCGACTGAAAGCTCTGTGCGAAGGTCAACTTCTCAGATACATAAATATCGAAAATGCCGCACATTTGCTTGCTTTTGCAAATCAGTACTGTGCTCTCAAATTCAAAGACTACCTCGTCGAATTTATTGCAAGCAGTATCGAGCAGTGTAAGAGAGTAATGGAGACCACTGGATGGCAGGAAGTGAGGGATCAAGGTTCAAGCTTGGTTGAGGAGGTTTTTCGTCGGCATATGGAGAGCATTTCACAACCACCTCGAGATAAAATTGCCAGAAATGAAAACTAGCTGGCTTTCATAATGAAAATAAACCACTTGAATAATGTACGTAGTGTGTGTGCATTACATAAATTTTTTAAAAGTGTTCACACTCTAAAAATCCACCCACAATTTTGATAAAACTTTTTAGAGCACATGTAGTTGGGTGGGGCCACGCCCAACTAGAGCTCATGTGAAAATAAGTATTTGTAACACTATTGTTGACTCCGCATTGGGAGCAAACGAGTCTAACACCATAATATTAAATTAAGCTTTGTCTATAGAAATGCCTTCTTTATGCTTGGCAGACAGTTGAAGGCCGATTATGCTGATGTGATATAGTTTTTCAACCAATTTCAACCACCACTTAGATTTTGAGATATACTGTAATTCTGTTTTAGAGTGTTCAATATACTGATAAGTATTCTGTGCCTGCATTCAGGATAGGATCACTGTCAACACCTGAGCCTTGGTTCTTACAACAAATCTAATCTCTACTTGTAAAACTCTAGCTACTAGCCAGCAACAAATTCACTGAGTTTTATGCTCTAAACTTGTCTCTTTAATTATGGCGCTTACTTGCCACCAGCTGATGTCTTCATTGGAATGAATTTTTAACGACTTCTTTGTCTTTCTTGCCTTCAATAACAGCCACGTGAGCTTAACCGAGTGTCGTGCTGCCTCTATAAGTTATGGTGCTATAATTATTAGTGCCATAATTCAAGGGGGTATACTTTTTTGCATTAGGGGGTATACTTTTTTCATTAGGAGGTATACTTTTTTCATTAGGGGGTACACTTTTTTTATTAGGGGTATACTTTTTCATTAGGGTATACTCTTTTCATTAGGGGGTATACTTTTTCATTAGGATATACTCTTTTCATTAGGGGGTACACTTTTTCATCAGAGTGTACTCTTTTCATTAGGGGGTACACTTTTTCATTAGGGTGTACTCTTTTCATTAGGCCTAGGTGGTACACTTTTTTCTAGGGTATATATTTTTTTCATGAGAGCAGTATAGGAGAATATTATTCAATGAAAGCACCGTGGGTGCTGATGCCTCGGTGGAGGTGCCAAAGCTACATAACATAAAACTACTAATAGCTAGCTTTTATACACACATTGATTATAATTATCATGATGAACTTTGCTGCATGCAATCAACCGAATAGTGGGTAATGATCAACCATGATTGTTGTTAAAAACGATCGATGCCAAAAGTTCAAGTCTAAAATTATGGCTGCAAGTCAGCAGAGCCTTGCAGCTTTCTGCTCACTCTTGCAGCTACCAATAGCTAGCGTTCTAATGCAGAGCTAACTACTAAGTAGAGTAGTAACACTCGGTGAACAAGTTTTGCTACGGACTCTTCTGAAAAGGCTGCAATAGCATTCCAAGTAAGCAAAACTAGGCATATCTCGAGAACGAAGCATTATTTTGCAAATCCACGAATTAAAATCCAAGTAAACATGACTAGAAGCCTATAGAAACTCTTACTTGCACTTGATTCATCCTTGAGCAGCTGTAGCGGTCTACACACACACACACACAGACACACAGACAACACAAACACACTACCGTATACCTCGCTTGCGCATGCACACCGAGGCATAATCACTGAAAATAATGGAGCCCTTATTTATGGGCTCCTGATAAATTAGCCTCGAGACCAGGCCGATTAAAATACGTATTTTAATCGGCCTGGATTCGAGGCTACTGATAAATCGATAACCATTTCCAGAAGACGTTTGACTTATTGATCGACCTTTGACCTGAACACAAAAGAAATTCTGAGGAGGCTGGAGCCACTTGACCTTAGTTAGTTAAGGTCACTAAATAGGATTTCTTCAAAAAAATATAGCGCCATAATAACTTCTCTTTCAGACTACTTCAAGTCTAGTTTTAGTGTCTGTAAGTTTTAAAACGTTATTCTACAGGGGGGGATCAATTTTTATTTCGCCAATTTTGTTTAAAATCAGAGATACGATCAAAAATCAGCTCTTGTACTAGCCTCGATATCGTGAGCGGCTTGTTCTCGAGGTCAACGCACAGCTGGCTTTGACTTTGCTATACAAGTCTCACAAGATACAAGCATAGATGATACAGTACTGACATGGATGTGAAACGTTTCCTGATTCCTGTATTCTGCTTGAAGCTATCATAGTAACGGGCATATCCGAGGTAATTTACTAGTTTCCGTAAATTAGGCAATTTGATCCAAATAAACGCCGAGGAAATTATCGAGGTTATACCAAGCAGCTGTGTAAGTGAGTTGGCAGAACTGGCCAGAGACAGATAAAAGAGAATCTATGTATTAACAGAAAGGATATTGATGCTGCAAGTGTATTAAGCGAAGACAGTAGTATAGTGACTGTGAGGAGGTAGAATGAGTAGAGGAAGTACAGTCCAGTGCAAGATGATGTTAACTATTCTATAATTAGTCTAGTAAATAGTCTATAATTATTATTTTATAGTAGATCTACCCCTGTACCCATGTAATTATATCCAAAAAGCAAGCCACTCAATGTTGGTAGCATGCATGTAGATCAAAAGAAGTGTGGCTGACTCATAACACTAGCATGAGATAAGCAAACGGGTGAAATTGTTGATGATCTGTACGTGTACGTGTACGTGTACATGCTAATATTATAATAGTCTTGAGAGTATTAATTTATAGTACATGATAAACTGTTTCTTAATCGTTTACAAAGTGGCTGTGAGAGAGACACATTCCAACTTGCCGGTTCGAAATTCCTATACAAGTGTAGATACACGGCACTTGAAAAGAGGTTGGACGTTAATGCTGTCTTCACCGATGGTGTTGCCTAGAGAAGTAGCACTCGAGTAGGTCCTGGGATAAATTTCACTTGATAGTATAATTAGCTAACATTTGGCAATTGATATCTTAGCTCAGCGAAAGACAACACTGCAATTTGGAAAGTTAATGACATGTACATGTACGTGTGAACTTATTGATAGAAATCATAATTGTAGTTGTAATAAGAACGTAGCATTAATTTTTGTTTAACAGTACATGTACATGGATTTTACATATTTTTCTTGAGGCTGTATTTTTCCAATAACTTTACTGTATGCTTAGTTAATAGATTCTCCTGCTGCATCAATACACGAAGGTTTTCATCAGCTAAATATGCAAAAAGTAGGCTCAACAGGTTTAGAAATAATCTCACGCAAAAAGTGCAACTAACTCATGCTTTAGCCCTTTCTATAGCACTTAAACTTTCATAACAGTTGTCAAACATAGATTCTCCTCGTAGTTTACAGTGTACTTCAAGTATTACTACTGAATGGTAACCTGAATATTTACTGTCCAAGCCAAAAATCTCACACAAAGTATTTTTACAGGAAAATTTATGCTAAAATATGATATTCTCCCATGAGCTTAGAGAAACTAGTCTTACCTACAAGCCCACTGCAAGTATCAATGTGTGCCGGTCATTATGCCTCGAGGCGTAGCCGCACGAGGGATACGGTAAAGCTGACTGTGTGTGTGTCTGTGTGTCTGTGTGTCTGTTCCAGCTGTAACTGCTCAACGGTTGCAATGCGACGAAAACTAACAGCTTCTATAGGCTTCTAGCCACGTTCTCTTGGATTTTGATTCGTGGATTAGCAAACTAAAGCTTCTTTCTCGAGTTATGGCTAGTTTGACTCACATTGAAGGCTGTTGCAGTCTCTTCAGAATCTTTCATAGCATCATCTGTCCGCACATACTTTCTATTCAACATATGAGTTAGCCTTGCACTAAAGCGCTAGCTTTTTGTTAGCTACAAGACTCAGAAAATATCTGTTAAAACAGCTAGCTAGCAGTAGCCATTGATCTGTTTGGACACACCCTTTATTATTCCTGTGCCAGTGGATGTAATGCGCATGCGCGCTCATTCCCCACGTGTGAGAAACCAAGATCCAGATCCAGATCCTCCTGGCAGAATCATCTTTGTCTTGAGGGCCTGGTAAGCCACAAAACACCATATAACAATATAGATAACAATATGCATGTACACAGGTCTGATATTATATACACTGAACTACAGATCCTGGAAGAATCAATTTTCTTCTTTCTTGAGGTCCTGGTAAGCCACATAATACAATAAATAACAACAATAGATGCATATAAATAAGTCTTTTCTTCTCAGTGACTTTATATAGGTAAGCTAACTTTAATATAAAATTCATTATAGAAACTAATATAACACTCTAATACTTTTGAGCGAAAGCAAAAACATGGCGAGAGGCATTAGCACAGCGCCAGCTTGAACACTAGTTTTCACCAGTTTTCAGACACGGAACACTGTTTACTACGCTCTGGTTGCTATATAAACATGACAGTTACAGGGTTTCTAACATAATCTGCTCGTTACGATGATAGCTTCAGACAATTCCCGTGGACCCCTCCGGATACTAGGCCGTTTCACATCCACGTCAGTACTGTATCATCTATGATACAAGTGTACCCCTCTCATGTACCGTATATCTTTTAATTTATCGGACAGCAAAAAATAATTATTTTGGAAATTGTCCGGGTATAATTGGAACAGATTTTTATACAGCATGTGAAGTGTCCGGAATAAGCAAGCAGCTGCATGCGAGCTAGCTAAGTTTAATAGACCAGTGTGTGACTGAATAGTTGCACTAGCTATCTAAAACTAGCTACTCAAAGCTATCTAACTGCAGCACTCTAAAGTCTTGTCTTACTTGCCGTCTGTGAATGGTGAATGTAACTCAACTGTTCTCAATGTCAAAGCTAATGAGCAATTGTCTACGATATTCACACTCATCTTTGTCGTGCATGATCATCAGTAGGTATGGTCTAGGTCTTATAGTGCACTCAACTCCACAGGACTAACACCTGCCATTGGAAATTAGATTTAAGTTTAGCATGACACTTCATAGCATGACTGTATAGTATACCTTAAGGTGACATATTTTCACAGGTAGATTTGTCTGTGATTTCACTGTTTAGCAAAATTTTGCTTGTAGTAAGATTCTGCTCATGTGAAATAAATGTTATTCATAGCGTTTAAATTACTCGCAGTAGTTTTAATTATATTCACGCGAGTTTTGCACTCTCATTCGCAGAAATAGCAGAAATTAATACCCACGAAAATATTTCGCCATAACCCTTTCCAGGTCAATCGCTAGTTTGCATCTGAGCCCAACCAACCAAATTAGCTTGAATTTATCGCCGCCCCCTAATGAAGTGGCCATGGGTCAATGGTTGTACACAAACTAACCATCGATTAATGCCTTGTTGCTGCCTCGATGGAAGTATGTATGTGTGGCCTTTAAAAGCTGCATTTAGATCAACTAAGCTGCTTAGCAAACATGTAGACTATTATTGTATTGCTTGTGTCACTTGTAAAGTGCCGATTGTCTTTAAAAATATTCTATGGTTACCATGATAGTCCAGAGGGTTTACCAATGGATACTACTCAGTTCTACATGCTGTATAGCTGGTTTTAAAACCATTTTTTAAGTGTCCTAATTGAACAGCTCAGCCGAACTTCCCTTAAAGGATAATTGCATTCATGATACTATCCAATCTACCACAGAATCCAATATCATGCAACATTGACAAGTTGATAGCACGCTCCCTCCCAGCTTATATTATTTACAGAAATTTGACCAGTAAAGGGTTAAGGTAGCCAGGAGGTAACATAAAGAGATTACGGCGTGCAACTGACTATCAATCCTTCTTTTTATGGAGTGGTGTTTAAAACAGACATCAAACACATGTAATTTAAATTATTTTCTTCGCTAAAATAATGCACACAGGATGTACATAATTATATCCTGCAGATATATATAGCATGCCAAAATATTCCTGGTTTAATCTGTTGAACATATAATTTCAAGGTTGAACTCTGACTGATTATGACTTATTAGTTATTGCATCATTTAGTCTATATTTAGTAACTATTCTAGAACATTCTGACAGGTTCTTATTTAACCATATGTGTATGATTGTTTTTTGTCAGTCTTGTCAGTTTCCATTGAACATAAATATTGAACAGGTTATGGGCCCAGTCAACGCGAGGACTGTAGGAGACAAGACTCAGAAGTAACAAAAGAACTAAGTCTATAGCTAGCCGAAGTATATCAGACAATTGCAGAACTAGATCCTAGCTGAGAGCTACACGTTTGAGAAAGTCTAGTATGGCAGGAACTGATGAGAAGTGGACGATCGAGAAGCTGGACAGCAAAAACTGGATAACTTGGAAGTTTCAGATGAGCATCTGCTTTTGGCCAAAGGACTATGGAGTTTCGTTGATGGAACAGAAGTGCTAGCGGATGGTGCAGATGCAGCGGCACGGACTGATTTTCAGCAAAAGACGCAAAAGGCTTTCTCTACGATTGTCATGGCTGTCAGTGTTCCCCAACTCTATCTCATTACGTCCACTGAGAGTCCGAGTGATGTGGACAGCACTCAAAAATCAATTCGAGAGAGGAACTTTAGCCAACAAGCTGATGTTGAAGAAACAGTACTTCAGAATGGAAATGACAGAGAACACTACTGTTGAGTCACACCTTAAAACCATGAAAGAACTTACCGACAGATTGGCAGCAATTGATGCGCCAATATCAGAAGAAGACCAGGTGGTTACGCTCTTAGGAAGTCTGCCCAAACCATATGCTACTGTTGTCACAGCTCTTGAGACACAGTTGGAGAGACTAACTCTAGGAAATGTTCAACAGTCGATACTTCATGAGGAGAGAAAGCTAAGCGACACAAAACGAAGCGATCCTGAAAGTACTGCCCTTATCGGATCCTCTAGTGAGAGGCAAAAACAGAAACGCACTGTAACATGTTTTGAATGTGGTGAGCCTGGACACTTTCGACGAGATTGTCCTGAATTTAAACAACGAATGGCTGCAAGAAAGATACACAGAGCCAAGCCAGCAGAGGAACAAGAGTCTGACTCGGAGGAGAGACTTGGAGCCTTTACAGCTGCAACCATGCCTGACAAGAGGCATAAATGGCTTATTGACTCTGGGGCATCGAGCCACATGACACCCAGAAAAGATTTGCTGAAAAACTACGAAGAGTTCAAAAAACCTGAGAAAGTCTGTTTAGGAGATGGGCGCACTGTTGAAGCTTTTGGCGCCGGGGAAACTCATTTAACAATGAAATTCAAAGTAAGCAACCCAAAACCATCAGTCATGTATCGTGTTCTCTATGTGCCAAAGCTCTCGTGTAATCTGTTTTCCGTGAGGGCAGCAGCAGATCGAGGAAATGTTGTAAAATTTGGCAAGACAAGATGTTGGATTCGAAATCGAAGTGGTAATCTGATGGGAATGGGCAGCTTAGAAGACAAGTTGTACTGTCTTGATTGTGAACCCGCTTTGGAGCATGCATCAGTTGCAAACTCACTAAGCGATGATATGAACATTTTGCATCAACGATTGGGACATACTAGTGAACAAAGACTCAAAGAGATGGTGTGTAATGACCTTGTCAAAGGAATGAACGTCTCAAAGAAGTCACAACTTTCGTTCTGTGAAGGATGTGTTCAAGGCAAATTCAGTCGTAAGCCCTTCAAACCAGTGGGAGAGATTCGATCAACCAGAAGGCTACAGATTGTTCACAGTGATGTTTGTGGACCAATAGCAACCGAATCAATTGGCAGAAAAAGATACTTCATCACCTTTACGGATGACTACAGCAGATGTACCAGAGTGTATTTCATGAGAAACAAGTCGGAGGCCTTCGAAAAATTCAAAGAATTTGAAGCTGTGACTACCAATGATTGTGGACAGAGAATAGGAACCTTACGTACCGATAATGGAGGCGAGTATGTTTCAACTGAGTTCAAAGACTATCTGAAACAAAGAGGCATAAAGCAGGAGTTGACCGTTCCGTATTCTCCTCAACAAAATGGAGTTGCGGAAAGAGTAAATCGCACTCTAATGGAATCAGCAAGGTCGATGTTGGCTCACGCAAAGTTGGCAGATCACTTATGGGCTGAAGCAGTTGCAGCAGCAGCATATGTAAAGGATCGCACACCAACTGCCTCCTTCAAAGAAAGTGCAACACCCTACGAGCGATGGTATGAAAAGAAGCCAAACGTAAGTCACTTGAAAGTATTTGGCTGTATCGCATATGCCCACATTCCCGATTCTCGAAGACAAAAACTGGACAAAAAGGCTGAAAAGTTTCGTTTTGTTGGATACAGCATGGAGTCAAAAGGCTACCGTCTTCTAGACGACAAAGCTCTGAACATTGTTGTTCGCAGAGATGTGGTTTTCAATGAGAAGGACTTTAGTCAGCAAGAAGAAGTTGATGCCCCTGAGGAAAGTGAAGTTGATGCCCCTATGCCAACTCCAGATGAGCACAGATATCCAGTCAGGGAAAGAAGACAACCACCGATACGATACGGCAGAGATGAGTTTGCCAGTTTGGGAACTGAAATCGACGAAAGTTCCGGCTCAGTACCAAATAATTTGAAGGAAGCCCTCGAAAGTGACTTAACAAAAGAATGGCAAGCAGCGGCAGATTCTGAGTACTTATCACTTGTTGAAAACAACACATGGGACTTAGTGACCCTACCACCAAATAAAACAGCGATTGGATGCAAATGGATTTTCAAGATGAAGTACGGAGATGATGGTTCAGTGGCACGCTACAAAGGAAGACTAGTGGCCAAAGGATATTCACAAAAATATGGGGTCGACTACGAAGAGACCTTTGCACCTGTGGTGCGTTTTTCATCCATCAGAGCTCTCCTTGCATTTGCAGTCCAAAATGATATCATCGAATGGACGTTCAAACTGCCTTCCTGAATGGTACTCTGGAATAGGAAATATTCATGCAACAACCAGAAGGATATATACGTGAAGGAGAGGCTCACCTTGTATGCCGACTGAACCGTTCATTATACGGGTTGAAATAGGCACCTCGATGCTGGAACATTACGTTCAAGGACTTTATGGAGTCAAATGGTTTCAAGTTTAACTCAGCAGATCCTTGTGTTTTCATCAAGAAAGAAAATGACAGAACGATCATTGTGGCAGTATATGTCGACGACCTGATTATTCTAACGAAGACTTCAGAAGAAATGCAGCATAAAAAGGATATGTTTGCCAATCAGTTTAAGATGAAAGATCTTGGAAAACTACGCTACTGTCTCGGGATTAGTGTTGAACAGGATGAAAAAAAAAGTCAAATGTGGATCCATCAAAAGCAATACATAACTTTAATGCTGTCGCGGTATGGACTATCCAAAGCTAATCCAGTGGCAACACCAATGGACTCCAATGTCACACTTGTTAAAGACGATAACAAAAGCAATCAGGTCGATCAAGCCCAGTATCAAAGCATGGTTGGAAGCTTGTTGTATGCAAGCACAGCAACAAGACCTGACATCGCCTTTGCCGTTGGAAGGGTGTCAAAATTCAGTTCAGCACCAACCACAGCACACCTCACTGCAGTCAAGAGGATCTTTCGTTATTTGAAAGGTACCATGCATCTTGGATTGTGCTATGAGAAGACAGCAAATGTAGACTTGATTGGCTACTCAGATGCTGACTGGGCAGGAGATCATGATGATAGACACTCTACAAGTGGTCAGGTATTCTTGATGGGAAATGGAGCAGTCAGTTGGAGTAGCAGAAAGCAATCACTCGTGGCTTTATCGACTTCTGAAGCGGAGTATGTGGCTTGCAACTCAAGAAGCAATATGGTTGAGAAGATTGATGTCTGACATCTGTGAATCTGCAGAAGAACCTACTAATCTGTTTGAAGACAACCAAGGAACAATTGCTATGCCGGTGTGTCATTCTCGCACCAAACATATTGATATCAAGTACAACAGATTAGTAGGTTCTTCTGCAGATTCACAGATTGCAGAAGAAAGAAATCCAAGTGACTTATTGCCCAACTGAAAATATGCTAGCTGATTTGTTAACCAAGTCACTTTCCCGAGTACGTCATGAAACACTTTGAAAACAAATGGGACTTTTGGAACTTCCTTAACCTTTCATTAAGTGGGAGTGTTGAACATATAATTTCAAGGTTGAACTCTGACTGATTATGACTTATTAGTTATTGCATCATTTAGTCTATATTTAGTAACTATTCTAGAACATTCTGACAGGTTCTTATTTAACCATGTGTATGATTGTTTTTGTCAGTCTTGTCAGTTTCCATTGAACATAAATATTGAACATAATCAAGATGTAAACGAACAATACTTATAGACTTACAGTCAATCTAGACTGGTCATCCAGTTCACAGTGATAAGACTTGGCCATTGGAACAGCCCCAAACTCCACCCTCAGTTTGTGAGTATCCACAACGGCACCATGTCAGGGGCGTAGCTACCATTGTTTCCTGGTTGCCCAGAAACCCCCCCAGGAGCTGCTGAGAAAATTGGGCAGGGCTCCCCAATAATTGAAATCAAGCAGCCCTGCCCATCTTTTCATGCACGTGGCTGCAAATCATGTAGAGATAGCACCGTGAATCGTTTCACTTTGGCTAGCTTTGTCTCAGCTAGCTAGCTAGCTACCTCAAACAAAGAAGACCAAGACTTAAGTTCTAGTATCAATCCTGCATGCTCCAGTATTCTCAGACTCAGCTCTAAGCACAACTTTATTCGATATTCAGGAAGGACAAGTTTAGAACAATCTCAGCCACATGAAACCTCTCAGGTAAATGTAATGGTGCTCAGCTAGACTAGCAATACACAATTGACACCTGCCTTTTAGAATGTCTATAGCTAGCTAGACTAGCTAGTCTAGCTAGCTTCTCACAAACATGTAAAAAAAGTCATTACAAACAATGAGCAGTAGGTGTGCCCCAATCAAGAGGGTGTGGCACCGGAAGTAGGCGTGGCTAAAATTTCCCGGCGCTACCGCGCCGCTGGTTTTTCAGAGGAAACCCTATGTCAAAAGTCTGGCTACGCCCCTGAATTCGTTAATCAAGTGCAAGCCACAAAAGTTTGATTGAGAGCCAATCTCAAAGGAGTGTTTTACAATGGACGTCTGCTCGGACACAAGACTTGTGACCACTATAGCTCTAGTGTGTGGACTCCAGGAGCTACGTCAGTGAACGTCATTCCTCCTTGCTTTTGATATCGAACTGCAGAAAGAACACACAAATAATTATGAGTAATGTTACTTGTAGCTGTACCGTAGCTACAAATGAAAACTTAAATCTTCCCAAACGTACACTATAATTATAGTGAAGTCTATAATTAAAGCTACAGTTGAGCCTCGATTAACCGAACAACCTCATCCGGATGGCTGAAATATTGGGATACCAGAATGACTCATGTACATGTATGAGCCACGCCCACCAATAATTCGAGTAGCCTCGATCTGCACACAAAATCAGCAAACTGATGTCTAGAGCGCTTACAAATGTACTATATAGTCTTGAACGTGGACGGAGTAAGGTTAGGAAGCTATACTGTTAGGCTAAGCTGAAGCGTTAATTGCAATCAGCAATGCAAAAAACTTTCAACCACGTGGACACTTAAGAGAACACCTAGCCATGCAAGAGTAACCTGATTCAATGTCTCAATTTGTATATGTGCATGTGCATGCATTAAAAACTTAAGTGTGCAGTTATTTAAAGCAAGCTCATGATGTGATTACTTTTAGGCTGATCAGCTGGACACTGTTAAAAATGATGTGTTTTCGAGATCACGCAATAGTACTAATGACACTAAATCGATAATACTCACATTAATTAATAAATTTGTAGGCCCTGATCAGAGCCTCAATAGGTCAATGCCAATGCATGGGTGCATGCATATATGGGTGGTCATAAGTATTTCACTTTTGCCAAGAAAAGCTTGCAACTGCAGCAATGAACTTAGACCAATTATTATAGCTCCTGAGAATGATAAGGAGACAACGTGTTGCTCAAAGAATGATGTAATGTATACTTGAGATGTGGGTAGGGCCATCTGATGCGCATGCTTACTGCTGAGGAAAAGAGATACCTTTTTTTAGATAAAGTTCAAAGAAAAATTCAGCGCCTATATATAATTATGCTCAACCAATTTTGAGCCCTTCCCTTCCTTTCTCAAATCCTGGCTACGCCACTGCATGTAAACAAAATGTTACCATGCAGTATAATAGCAGTGGCAGTGGCGTAGGCAGAAGGGGGGCTGAGGGGCTAGAGCCCCCCCCCCTTTTGTGCTTTATCAATTCCAACTCAGCTTGAATCACCGCGATCTGCACTGTACTACATGCATAGTTACTAGAATAATGCCATTGAATGGAAATGTGGGCAGGGCCATCTAATGCGCATGCTGACTGCTGAGGAAAAGTGATGACTTTTTTAGATGTTATGCTCTGGCCCTGCTCAACTGATTTGAGCCCTGCCCTTCTCAAAATCCTGGCTACGCCACTGAGTGGCGTATAGGAAGGGGGAAGCTCCAGGGGCTGGAGCCCCCTATATTTGAAGTTATTTCTAGGCTATTAAGTAACTTAAATCCAAGCTTGCACTATATGGCTTTTCAGTCTTTTTCCATTCAAAAACTAGAGCCTCCCCCCCATTGAGAAATTGCTTCCTATGCCACTGCATGTACATGTATATAGGCATTATATACCATCCAGTCATGCATGCATGTTAGAGTATAACCTAGCTTTAATTGGTCCCAGGCCAATTTTTTATGACCCTTTAAGATGCTTAGTTTATAAAACCTTGAACAAGAATTTAGTTGAACATTCACTCATGTATGGGGGTCTCCTTGCTGTTGCACTGTTGGCTCTAAATATAAACATGACCTTTGAATCTCGTTTGGTTACACCTACACTATATAAACTCACAGGAGGTCAGTATGGATTGGGGGTAAGTCTCAGGGGATGGCCTAAGTATTATTTAGAACACACCTAGCCAAGATTAATCTGCGTGCCGAGGATGGCCTCGAGGTTAACGTGGTGCTCGAGGCGCAGCCGAGTTCATTACGTAACCGAGAGGCCATCCGAGTGCACCAGCATTAAAACACGTGACTTGGCTAGGTGTGTTCTAGTGCTGTCACGTGAGCTCTAGCCTCGTGGCAGCTACATCTAGCTACATTTTAAATCAGTTGCTGGTGGCTAGCTAGCTAGCTAGACGTAATAGCAAGTTTTAGTAGGTTTGTAGATCCAGTAACTGATGCAAAGGAGAAGGAGATACGATCTAAAGCTATCTGGACTGACTGGGCATGTTCTCGACTTATTTCTCCTGCTGACTGTTCCGATCCCACTACTGGATATGCCTCCAGTTGATCTGGCTTACTGGATGGGAAACTTTGTGTGCAAACTATATGGCAATGAGTATCTGGTTTGCTCTTTTGGAACGCTATGATATTTGAAGCACCTTTGATGAAACGATTATATGGATCTGGCTTAGGTACAGGTACGTACATCTTCGAAGCAAGCTGAGCCTATTTCTCCAGACGAAAAAGTGATGATATGGTCAAGTCAGCAATTCGGTACACATGAAACAAGTCAAAACAATAACATTCAACTTTCTAATACTTTCAGCTTTGCTTGTGTACGTATGCAATCTGCTTGTATTATTATGATGACATTCAGGTTCAATCTGCTTGTATTATGATTGTTTGATAAAAGTGTGCATTAACAAACCAACTTAAAGCGCACTTACGTGTGGATTAAGTTATTTAATCCATGGTCACCTGACTACTTTCAGATAAGCTGATTGGCTGGAGATCATGTGACAGCACTAACTATATTTAGTGCTGATCACATAATCTCCAGCCAATCAGCTTATCTGAAAGCAGTCAGGTGACCATGGATTAAATAACTTAATCCACACTTAAGTGTGCTTTAAGTTGGTCAAGTGTGCTTTAATGTGGTTTGTTAATGCACACTTTTTATCAAACAACCATAATACAAGCAGATTGAATCTGAATGTCATCATAATAATACAAGCAGATTGAATATGTACACAAGCAAAGCTGAAAAGTATTAGAAAGTTGAATGTTATTGTTTCGACTTATTTCATGTGTACCAAATTGCTGACTTGATCATAGCATCGTTTTTTCGTCTGAAGAAATAGGCTCAGCTTGCTTCGAAGATGTACATACCTGTACCTAAGCCAGATCCATATAATCGTTTCATCAAAGGTGCTTCGAATATCATAGCTTTCCAAAAGAGCAAACCAGATACTCATTGCCATATAGTTTGCGCACAAAGTTTCCCATCCAGTAAGCCAGATCAGCTGGAGGCATATCCAGTAGTACTATTTTATGGGATCTAGTGGGATCGGGACTGTTGGTCAGCAGGAGAAATAAGTCGAGAACATGCCCAGTCAGTCCAGATAGCTTTAGATCGTATCTCCTTCTCCTTTGCATCAGTTACTGGGTCTACAAACCTACTAAAACTTGCTATTATGTCTAGCTAGCTAGCTAGCCACCAGCAACTGATTTAAAATGTAGCTAGATCTAGCTGCCACGAGGCTAGAGCTCACGTGACAGCACTAAATCCTTTAGAACACACCTAGCCAAGTCACGTGTTTTAATCTGGTGCACTCGGATGGCCTCTCGGTTACGTAATGCACTCGGCTGCGCCTCGAGCACCACGTTAACCTCGAGGCCACCCTCGGCACGCAGATTAAAACACTTAATCTTGGCTAGGTGTGTTCTAAATAAGTTTTCCAACTAAAAAACATTGGAATTCATTACTTATACTGCTCTAGAATTTGGGCCATTTGTAATAAGGATACTTCATGGAATATTGATAATTCCTAATAGAGTAGACATACTGCATTTTATTGGATGTCATACTCGTCAGCTAAAAGTGCATATAATGCACGAAAAAAACGAGATTTAATTGCACACACCAATAAGTGGCTATGGGACTACTAATCAGCGAAAATTTGGATATGGGCCAAGTCACTTCCAGTCAGAGTTGTGATCACTAGAAAAATCCTTTGACTGGAAACCACTCCCTTCACTGTGCTCTCACGCATTCGATTTTCGGTGAGTGTAATCTATTTCCGTTTTTGCCAAAACTACAAAGCTAGAGTTAACTGACACATACTGGGTTCAATCTTGAGAGAGTATACAGTACATGCATGGTGGAGCAATTGCAGAGTCAGTAAACCTTGCAAAGCTGCTAGAGTAGTTTGTGCCCTGACGAATGTAAAGTGCTGAGTCAGCAACCCCACCCACCATAGCTTTCTTGGTGGGTGGGCTCATTGCTAAGGGAGGAGTACAGGGTGGATGTCTTACTTTAAGTCAAGGCCTAGGGTGTCGCATATTTGGAGGGTCGCCTTAATTAGAAGTCTTATAAAAATTAATATCATGATTCATGGTTGAAAACAGGTCGAAATCTCACAATTCTGAATTCAGGCATCAAACATCATAATTTCTATGTCAGGAACATTTCAAAAATGTGACAATTTGGTTACTAGATGATCGATCATGAAACACTAAGTAAAACATGAAGTTTCATTGAACATTTGCTATGGCATGAAATGTGATGTTGCATGGCTCTGGAAACATGGCAGAAAATATTATACGGACATTTCCTATCAAGTTTCATACTGAAACTTCATTGAAACATGCATTTTTTCCTGTGCTATGACCAATGGAACATCGTGTCCCTTGCGTAGCCCGGCACCCGTTCCCAACGCATCACTCTTGTGAAAGAACAGAAGCTAGGTTCTCAAGTTTCTGCTATCAGTACAGTTAAGTTGGCTACCCTTTGATTGACTACACAATTACAGTGCATGCAAGCGCTTAATAGGACCATTGATTGCCAAATACATTTGGTAGAGTCTACCCTCAGACTCTGGCCATTGTACACTATACATATATATACTATAAAGCCCAACTCTTGTTACCTGGATCAAGGTATGATACTACGGCACTGGCACTGTTGTGTGGACCATCACTGTGAGTTACAAAATGTATAGTGGAATGATGAATTTAAGATTATTCTTGTATACAGGAGCAAAATCGAGCCTTTCCCATCCAACCCCCATCGTACTCCTCTTAGCTGATGGGTGCAAACTCATTGGAAGGGATGCCCTAGTGCCACTCGTGTCCTTCTTCCTAAGGGGCCGATCATATAGAACTATGTATACCTGCACTAAAACTACTGAGGTGGATATGGTTGCTATCCTGGCCAGTGACATCAGGATTCTACTGTCCCGTGAACACACAATCTTTGTCATGCATGCCACCTGAAGGCTTAGCAGGCATATCCAATACAGTATTGAGCCTCTCTGGAAGCTCTTGTTTGAGATCCTTGCTTCTAAACATCTGTCTATTTATATGGAACGCAGTACACTCTACAAAAAACAGATTATTTCGATTGACCACATGCATGGACTATCACTATATATAACAGTATTCATTTCTAGTGATTATATCACTTTGTTGCCCAGTGAGTGGGCAGATCAAAGCAATCCAGTGCTCAGTATATGGCATATTGCATCACTGCCATGGCTACCATATATTGCACTGAATTATATGGCATAATGCACTGAATTATATGCACTTGCACTGTGTGTAAATGCAGTAGATATCTATTTGGGACTTATGCCCGACCATATAACTCATTTGGTCCCTTTTATAGGCTACTACTTTTATAACTACTAGTGGGAAGAAAACCTAAAAATTTACTATAATTATATGGAATTCAGCAAAACTAATGAATACACTAAATTCCTTCAAACACATGTCTTTTATTACGATTTATATGACCAGTCAGACGAGTTTAACGTCATTGGGCAACAAGTTAGCTATTGCAGGCGCCCTCGTGCAACATGCCATATATTGCACTGGATGACATAATGCCCTCGGGCATTATATTGCTCCAGTGCAATATATGGCATGTTGCACTCTGGCTGGGCAATAACTAATACGTATTTTTAGCCACTGTACCTACTATACATGGCAGAAATTATTACAATGTACAATTTCCGATCACGCCCAGATACAATCAATACCAGGCCGAGGAGGCGACCTAGCGTTAAATTGGAGACAAATCGCCCTGGCGTCGAGGCAAAGTTTCTCCTTTGATATCTATACAAAAAAACTACAGGAGTTGAAGTCACATACCTTAAAGGTATTTCGTATTGTATATAGAGCTGCTACGAAATTTCAATAGGTGCAGTTCATACGAAAATTTGCACCAACAAAGAAAATTATTATCCGCTATATATAATTATACAGAATTGATACAAATGCTAATGATATCTCTCTCTGATTCGTTTATCTGATAAAGTATTAATTATAATAATCGTTTAGTCTGAGCTGCTGTCCCTGGCCTCTCGTTTCGATAACTTGAATTCGTGTTGGCTTAGCTGCTCCAGTGGTACCTTTGGATGCAGCAGAATTTTTCGAAGGTTCTTTACATCTGCTACAGCATCATGGCAAACATGATCAATCCCTGAATTAGGATATAGGTAATGGTGTACAGATTGTAGACTCATTTTGTTAATTCCAGGAAGTACAGAATTTCGAGCTGCCTTTAAGAGATGGAATGCATCTGCAAAATAGAGATCTTTTCTTCCCATTGCCACTGGAATCCCAAACTTGTGACAATCACGTCTCAAAAACTCCATGTCAAACTTTTCACTTTTGTATCCAACCAACGTCAGTTTATCTCCTGGGTTAGTTTTCAGTTTCAGGTACTCAAAAAATGTCTTGTACATTTCTTCTAGACTTATAGTGGGTAGTATTATTCCTTCCCTACAAAGGCTCTCATCTTTGATTGTGAATCCATTGGCTTTACTTGCTTCACGGTGGAATGAGCAAGTGGGAAGCACATAAGCATTGAAAATGTCTTCTTCACAGTCGTGGGCCAGAGAAACTGCTGCTAATTGACAAACCTCGTCTAACTTTTTGTTGAGACCTGTTGTCGCCACGTCAAACAGTATGATGCATGATCCAGAACATTGGGCCATTACTAAATAGAGAAGTAGCTTGGTAAAACCCAACTCACTTAAATGCATGCAGTTTCTCACCACCGTGTAACATAGCAATTGTGAATTAGTTATAATTATAGGCAAGTTCTTGCTAATTCGAGACACAAATATCTGAGGTATAGCAAGTGTACTGCTTTTTTTTGCTTTTTTCGTTTTTTGACAACATCATTTTTTATGCATATAATTATTTCTAAAGCACTATATAATATTATTGCATGCTTGGGAGACGCCTCCATAATTATTATTCTCTAGCATCAGGCATAAGGGAGGCACACTGGACGGACCCTAATCCATATTGTCCAGGACCTTGAGTGCAGTGTATATACAAGCACTCGCCTGATTCCTCTTCTTATCAGTATGCACATGCAGTCTAGACTATATATAATTGTATGTCTCGATGATGTGCAATCTGAATGCAATCAGGTATGCATGGTCTAGCATCAGGCGTAAGGGAGGCACACTGGACGGACCCTAATCCATAATGTCCAGGACCTTGTGTACGTCATTATTGCCTGATGACTTGAATAACTGTTGGATCTCACTAAAACCTGTTGTTCAGTGCTCTGTATATGGCATGTTGCATCACTACCATAGCAACCATTATTATAGCATATAAGGCCATGCAAAGTCAGTTTCTCAGGCCCTCGCGCTTGGAAATTGGCAGCTTTACAAAAAAGTTAAATATCATGTGACCTCAAATGAAAATTTGTATGGTTTTTTGGTCATGAATATAATTATGACTAAAATTAATTAGTAAAAATTATGCACTTCCGCTTATTGAGGAAGTTAGGGGTGTGTTTTCAATTATTTATCATTAAAATTAATTAATATTTATCAAATGCCTCAATCTGCTTGCTATTTTTTAGGAATAATTTACAAATTGACTTTGCATGGCCTATAATGCAGTGCAATAATATGGCATGTTGCACTGTGTGCAACATGCTTTTGGACTTATGCCCATGCACTTGTTGAAATGAGTACTCACTACTCAACCCACTAAATCACAAAGCTGAGTCTATAATAGCTCTCTGGTTTAGTGGCTAGTTATTATGTGAGTATACCCTATAAGGTGTTCGCGAGTATTAATTTCTGCTATTTCTGCGAATGCATGGGAGTCAAATTGCAAAAATGTGTACTCGCAGATATTAATTGGAAATGCAACGAAACCACTTGTGAGTAATTAGAAACGCTATGAATCACTCATAGAATTAAATATCAGCAAAATGAGTAGAAACAATTGCATGCATGTTTCACGGATGTATAAGTTTGTGCAACAAAACTAACGCTAATTTGTTAAAAGGCAAGCTGAAAAGCTTGTGAAATAAGTTTGAATGACTAGAATTTTAATACAGCTATACATGAAGTTCTCACCTTCAATTCTCGTATCCGAGTCTTATGCAAGAGCATCAACTTCACTTGACCTATAGATCTAGTTTAACTTAAATGAGTCTGCAGCGATTCTTTTTATAGGCATGCTGTATTACAGAACATGTGACTTATATCAGCGTTCAGATTGGTTGGTATGAGCGGCATCACCATGCATATGTACCACAATGCTGCATTCATGTAAATCTCAGGCCACCCCCTGGGACTATCCCCAATCTATCTCAGGCCATCCCCTGGGATTCTCCCCAATCTATCTCTGGCCATTCCCTGGGACTCTCCAAACATGCAGGTGTTGTTTGCTGCAAATTATATAATATAGTGTAGACAAGTGTCAACAAATAAAAAAAAAACTCCCAGGGAGAGGCCCCCATAGAGAATGGGAATGTCCCAGGTAAAGTACCTATTAAAGTGTGAATAAATTGCAACAACAACACTTTTCTATAAAAAGGATCCCTGTCCATGCACTTATCATAACAGTTAGATACCTCAAGTTTCCTTCAAGTGAGAACCTTTAACCAACTTTAGCCATAATTATAGCACTGATATACTTATTTGTTGGACACAAGGTAATGTTACAGTTGTATTGAATGTTGAAGTGAGTACCTTAATTATAGGTGAAACAGGTATAGAGCGTTTTCACCGTTTTAATAGCTCATTTTGCTGGTATTAAATTCTGCTAATTCTTGCTCAAGTTGTGAAATTAATGCTGAAGTGCAATTTCCAACTATCTGCGAGTGTATAGTGCGATTTTACTCTCATTCGCAGAAATAGCAGAAATTAATACTCACGAAAATATGTCACCTTAAGGATCACTAGTCTTATAGAGGATCAATATAATTTTATAGTACTTTGTTGCATGTTTGAGCAAACATCAAAGAAACCATGTGCACTGTGCACATATTGCACAGTGAAGCCTCGAGCTCCCTGCATGCATGGTGCGTAGCTAACAAGTGACCATGCACAGCCAGAAAGCTTGCATGAAAGTTACAACTAACCTGTTGGTATCAAAATAAGGAATGCAAAATGTATGAATCTCATTATACTGCAAAAGCGCACATAAATAAGATCTCATTGGTCTATTTACTAATAACATTGTGCTTCTCCCACGTAACAAATCAGTTACCGTATATCTTCTAATTTATCGGACACTTCTAATTATCCCAGACACAAAGTTATCCCAGACACTCTTCTGGGCAATTTTCGTCTAATACAACGGACACTCTGGTGCTTTAACTACATTTGTTCTACATACCTTGAAAAGTTGAGTGACATTCCAAACAACGTAGCTTTATAGCCAGCCAGTATAAGAGTGCTGCAAGGTAGATAGCTTTGAGGATTAGCTATAGTGCAACTATTCAGTCGCACTTAACTATATAGCTTCTTCTAATTATTCCGGACACTTCGCATGCTCTCTGTTCCAATTATACCTGCAAAATAATTATTTGTTGTTGTCCGATAAATACGGTATTGCATAACCATTCGTGCAATACGACAGATATTGCATGCTCATGCAAGCATAATTATACCAGCCATAATGCATATTAAATTATTATTACATGTACACCAGCTAAATAGTCGTAAGTATCAGCCAAGAGTGTATAATTATTTGTTGCCAGTGAGTGGGCAGATCAAAGCAATTCAGTGCTCAGTATATGGCATGTTGCATCACTGCCATGGCTACCATATATTGCACTGGATTGTATGCACTTGCACTGTGTGTAAATGCAGTAGATTTCTTTAAGAGATATCCATTTGGGACTTATGCCCCATCAACCCACCCAATACTCATTTG
Source organism: Halichondria panicea (assembly GCF_963675165.1). Classification (NCBI taxonomy): domain Eukaryota; kingdom Metazoa; phylum Porifera; class Demospongiae; order Suberitida; family Halichondriidae; genus Halichondria; species Halichondria panicea. Next base: position 2,797,976 of record NC_087379.1, read on the forward strand.
CTTCCTTTTATAGGCTACTACTTTTACAACTACTAGTGGGAAGAAAACCTAAAAATTTACTATGGAATTCAGCAAAACTAATGAATACACTAAATTCCTTCAAAACACATGTCTTTTATTACGATTTATATGACCAGTCAGACGAGTTTAACGTCATTGGGCAACAAGTTAGTTATTGCAGGCGCCCTCGTGCAACATGCCATATATTGCACTGGATGACATAATGCCCACGGGCATTATTATTGCTCCAGTGCAATATATGACATTTTGCACTCTGGCTGGGTAATAACTAATACATAAAGACCAGGGGTGTAGGGAGGGGGAGGGCTTTGGGGGCTGGAGCCCCCCCTTTCTCTGCAAAAACTACACTAGGAGCCTCACCTTCTCTGATGAGTCTTCAGCCCGGGAATTACTGGTATAGATTAGTGGCAGACAAACAGCATGTCCAAGAGCTAGCTATACTATACTAGTAACTTTAATTCTTTAGTGCAACTAAGCTAGCTAGCTACGTACGGCTAGCTAGCTAGCTTTAGCAGTATTATTAATTGAAGCAAGGTGTGGCTATTTCTTGCACATGCGCAATGCACTGTGCAACTGATTAATAATCTATCACAGAGGTTGATTGAGAAGGTTGATTGAAAGCAGCAACATGTCACAGAAACTGGACCGCTACTTCTCAAGGGCAAGCTCTAGTGCCAGCTTGCCAAGCTCTAGTACATTGATATAGAGTTCACTTCCTGGAAATGAGTCATTAATTAGGGGGTGTGGCTTCCGGTATACGAAAAATTTCCTGCTCTCCGCCCGAACCCTAACAGCTCAGCCCCCCCTTCCTCAAATTCCTGCCTACGCCCCTGAAGACTATGCACTCAAGCTAGGTCCTGAACATCATGGATTAGGGTCCGTTCAGTGTACCTCCCTTATATGCCCGATTCTAGACTATTATATTTACACTGCGTGGCATGGTATGTCGTGGCATTGCATATTATTTGCAGGATGTAAACATTAATTAGCTATATAAACCTAATAATTATACATAATTGTATAACCTTACATGTTTATAGTACAATACACTGTTGTAAGTGCAAAAATGGTGCATTGCAGCATATTTTCTCACTCATGCATTCTGGAGATACCGTGCTATAGCACCTATTAATATATATATATATATAGCTAGCAATGTATAGCTATAATAATTATAATGCCACATGGCTTGCAACAAAGCTGAAACTGAGAGTATGATAACGATAACTAAAACTCTAGCTCTGTTGCTACAGACCAGAATAGTTCTTAGAAGAAGGGCTTCCTGGCAACTCAATCACCAAAATAGCATTATGCATATAAGTATACCACATGTATTTAGAAGAATGATTTGTGGCTGCATGCATGCCAAGCCATGTACTCTGAAGTCGAATTTAGATGACATTGTCAAAATTCACTATAGCTAGGAAGATAATATAGCTTTTAATTTTTCTATTCAGTGACGTATTTACCAACAGTGCTATAGTACCGTTTTTTCTAATCACTGTACGTGCTCTGTATACGTGAGCATCACCACAAGGGCATGCATGTACGTGTTACTATAGCTTAATTCATTATTATTATGAACAATTAATAGTAGCTAGCTATGGATCAGGCAAGAGTGTCAACCACTCAAGGTCCTGAACATCATGGATTAGGGTCCGTTCAGAGTGCCTCCCTTATGCTTGACTCCTGAGGGAAATTGTGTGGCCTGAGGTTTTCATATCAGTAATAGTCATGCAAAACAAACGCCAAGTCATGTAAATATAAATATATCCACCACATTTTCTAGTTATACGATATACTGTTGGAGTCTGAGATTTGAGAATGATCCTGGAAGTTATGTGGTAAATTATGGCTTCATTATTGTTTTATGTGGTAAACTGGTATGCTATGCACACTTGGAAAATTCTACGGTGGACCTCCAAAGAGCAACCCACGCTATATAACAGCCAAGAGCTCAGGTCTGGATTAAACTTTAATGTAAAGCAACCTCTCAGGAGCGGCCACCTTTCTGTATACTCTGTATAACGCGAACATTGTTAGGCAAATCCACAAAATATAAGTGCCTCGAAAATTTCACGCTATACGGTATTATGCTTTAGAGGTAATAATCTCTACTAGCTATCGTACACGAGATAGCAGGTAATTTTCGTTGGTGCACATTTTTGTATAGACTCAGCTAATTTTTAATATTCATATAGCTGAAGGTTGAACCTAGTGCGGTAGACGTTGTTTTAATTTTCGTATGCCGTACAATACGAAATAGTTATATAAAAAATTCTACCATCTGAAAATAACCTGCTATATATATATATGGTATATTAAAGTACAGTGGAACCTCCATAAAACAGACACCATTGGGGAACAGCCTTTTAGCCGTTATATATAGAGGAAAGCTCCAAGACTCATTTGCAGCAAGAAATGAATCTTGGAGCTTTCCTCTCTATATATAGAGCATAATACATAGCTGGCAATCGAAACCTCCCAAGGAAGACCACCTAATTAATTTAACTGCTTTTTTACCTCATAAGGGACAAGCTACAGCTAGATGTTCATGACTGTGCGCCAGTTTTTTTTGGATATCACTATAATTATATAGCTACACCTCATGCACACATCTTTATACAGGAGACGTAATGATGATGGAGAAAGCAAAAAATTTTTTTTCTTTCAATTTAGAAAGTACTAGCTTCTACTCACCAAAGAACGAAGAAAATATTTGTCAAATAGGTGTTCTATCGCACACAGGTGCAAGCAGCTTTAACCGGTACATCATACCAATCGCTGACTTTCACTTCAAAGCTAGTGAAACAAGTGGTTTTACTACAGGCTATAGGGATGGTAAGAAAGTTCTCCTACTGAATCAGCAGGAAGTTGAGGACACTGTTAGTGAGTCTCAGGCTCTTTCTGACCTTGTTGCTTTTCTAAACACCAACTCTGAGCCTGGATCTACAATTTGTCTCATTGGTTACAACAGCAGGGGACATGATGTTCCATTTTTAACAAAGGCTTTTATTGACTGTGGGATTCCAATGGTCATAGAGGAACGCACTCTCGTCTTCTCAGATGCTTTACCACTGATAAGGAAAATAGCTGAAGATACAAAAGATCCTCTTGGACAAAAACTAGCCACGTGTGAGAATAAGAAGAGGCAAACAGTACACCGCAAAATGTATGGAATTACACCATGCAATGATACAGATAGTCATGATGCAATGAGGGATGTCCAACAGTTGAAGGAGATTACTGTTCATCCTGATTTCCCTTTTAACCAGCTTACTGACCACATTGTACCAACTGATGACCTGGTAGCAAAAATTACAAAACCTATAGCCCAGGAGTATTTGAAACAAGAAATTCCCTCCAAGCCTACTGAGGCAGAGGAAACCGCTATTCAGAGGCATGAGGTTCACAACAACCCCTCTAAAAATACACGAAAGAGGAAACGCTCTAATCAAGAGACGGAAAATGATTTTACTCCTGCAACAATTAAAGATAATGAAACACAATAAAGTTGACAATTAAGCCTATTGTACTTGGAACAGCCAATTAATAGAACAAAGTGATACATATAAAACTATATATAATCATGTGCTGCAATAAATTAACACCTATACCTATAGTAATGTGTTTATACTAATTATGCTGATACTATAATTCAAGTGTAATAAATTTTTATATATACTAACTCAAACGTTATTATGAGGATTGTCTGGTGTGTTCTCAATGCCAAAACTAATGAGCAATTGTCTACGATATTCACACTCATCTTTGTTGTGCATGATCATCAGTAGGTGTGGTCCAGGTCTTAGCGTACTCAGCTCCACAGGACTAACACCTGCACATTGGAAACACAGTGAATGTTAATTAGCATTTAGATTTAGGTTTAGCGTGACCTTTTTGAAACATAATTATTATAGCATGACTTGTATAGCTAGTATACCTTAAGGTGACATATTTTTTACAGGTAGATTTGTCTGCGATTTCACTGTTTAGTGAAATTTTGCTGGTACTAAAATTCTACTCAAGTTGTGAAATTAATGTCATAACGTTTTTTTTTATTTTTTTTTTATTTTATGCAAAACCAAGGTATGCATAAGGGTAGGTCAGGTAGCTCAGATGGCTAGTGTGAAGACTTCCCCTGGACAACACAAAAACAGAGAAATAGAACAAAAATTAAGGAGCTACGGCTAATTATAATAATTATTACACATTTATTGAATAAAAAGCTACTAAGGTTCAATTTAAATGATGAATCAGAGGAGCTGTTGATAACTTCTGGTGGTAAAGAATTCCATTTCGGTATTACATCCAGAAAAAAGGAATGTTTGTGGGATAAGGTGCCCACATGTGGTATAAAGAGTATTTGGCTGTGCGGATGACGGGGGGAAGGGGATGGGTGGGGTGAGAAGACAGAGGGAGGAATACAGGATTGTTGTTGATGATTTTGAAACATACTTTAAGTTTTTGGATATTCCTGCGGTCTTTAAGTGATTTGAGTTGGAGTTTGTTAAGTAGAGAAGTATAGTCAGATTTCCATTCTTTGGTTATGATTTTGCAGGCAAATGATTGGGTATTCTTCAGTTTCTTGGTGAGTGTTGATTGATGGGGGTCCCATACTGCGGCGCAGTATTCAAGTTTGGGTAGTACAGTGCTCCTGTAAATTGTATGCTTTGATTGCTGTGATGCATCTTTTAATTTCCTGTGGAGCAATCCCAATTGTTGTTTGGATGTCCTCACAGTGTTGGTAATGTGCTGAGACCAGGACAGATTCTTAGAGATGGTGACGCCGAGGTACTTGAAACATTCCACAATGGGGATTTGCTGGTTTGAAATAGAGAGGGTGAGTGGGATCGCATCCATAGATCTTGTGATGGGTAGAACATTGGTTTTTGTTTTTTTGTTGTTTAGAAGGAGACCATGTTGTGAACTGCATTAATGTCCTGCTGGAGCTGAGTGAGGTCGTTATCTGAAATTACTGGCCTGTAAAGGAGGATGTCGCCAGCATATAGTATTAGCTTGGTTCCGGGGCAGAGCTTTATTTCATTCAGCGAGCTCATGAATATAATAAACAGTAGGGGTCCCAAAATAGAGCCTTGAGGGACTCCAGACGTTACACGGCACGGTGTTGAGGATGCACTTTCCAGGACGACTCTCTGACTTCTGTTTGATAGGTAGTTTGAGAGCCAATTAAGTTAGCAGTGGACCCGAGATACCAAGTTTTGAGAGTAACTTAATGATCTGATTGTGGGGGATAAAGTCAAATGCTTTGCGAATATCGAAGAAAACTGCTCCTACTTGTCTGTTTTTTGATAGTAATTGGTGCCAGTCGTTTGTGACAGCAAGTAGTGCATCCTGAGTTGAGAATCCTGATCTAAAACCAAATTGGTTGTTGGACAGAAGTTTGTTTGATGTTAGATATAGTGATATTTGATTGTGAACAATTCTCTCGAGAACCTTCGATATTAAGGACAGTATAATGAACTTGGTCTATAGTTAGAAACATCAGATTTATCACCATCAGCTTTGTGAATTGGGGTTACATTTGAGACTTTCCAGGCCGAGGGGACTTTTCCTTGACTGAGGGATAGATAATTACTCGCAAACGGTCTAGTGTTTGCTCATGAATATTCATGAGTTTTTTCCCTCTTTGCAGGTCCTAAAGAGTCTGCAGTATATGTTTGTATGAATATCAATGCTAGTGCTATTGTAATGTGTAAGAATTTCATGACTATGAAGATACATGCATGAGAAAAGAAGACATCAAAACTACAAGTACATGAAGTTATTTTTGACACCAATTTATGTGAGCAGCAAGTACTTGAAGTAGACTCTCTTGGTTTATAGACGTAGATACATACCTTCCAGAGGGCGACTCAAAGAGATATGAGCTGTAAAACTATACATACGGAAGAGCTATATAGCCTCTAGTAGGTAAGTATCCAAAAATATGCACAATTTCTCTATAAACGGAGGGCTAACTGCTGCTGACTTGCCTGTATTCAAAAGTTCTCTTTGAGTCGCCCTGCCCCTTCCTTCCTATAAATGGATAGAAGCTTCAGTTCAAGATTTCCTGGCCTACCCAGCCTAAAATGTGGCTTCAAGTAATTGTGTTCTGCGATTTTGATGTATTTCTTGTCTTCAAATGATATGCATCTTCATAGTCATTTCATTTTTGTACAAAACAATAGCAATAGTCTAAGAGTAGATATTCATATAATGATTGTGCAGTAAGTATACTCTTTCTTGGTCCTGCAAAAGAAAAACAGATCATAAAAAAACTCAATATTCATGAGGAAACACTAGACCGTAACCTTAATGAGATTCACAATTATATGCGAGTTTTGCGCTCTCATTCGCAGAAATAGCAGAAATTAATACAGTAGAACCTCGATTATCCGGACACCTTGGTTCCAGAAGCAGGCCGGATAAGTGAATATGCCGGATAATCGAATAGATAAACCACGCCTTGATCCACCCACTTTATTGATGAACAGCAGTGCCACATGGTTGTCTGCGCATGCGCAAAAGAAAAGCAGGCATGTCTCCATGGTAACAGCTGCAACGCGCATGCGCATTTGAGGGACACGCCCATTTTCTGAATTATGTAATCTGATTAAAAAGAAAACTGCCAAGCCGGATAATCGAGGTTCCGGATAATCGAGGGCCGGATAATCGAGGTTCTACTGTACCCACGAAAATATTTCACCTTAAGGTAGCCAAGAGGCACACATAAAGAGATTAGGGCGTGCAACTGACTATATATCAGTCCTTCTTTTTATATGGAGTGGTGTTTAAAACAGACATTAAACACATGCAATTTAAAATAATTTTCTTCACTAAAATAATGCATACAGGATATACATAATTATATCCATGCAGATATGTAACATTCTAAAATATTCCTGGTTTAATTGATTTAGTAAACGAACAATAATGATAGACTTACAGTCAAATCCAGACTGGTCATCCAGTTCACAGTGATAAGACTTGGCCATTGGAACAGCCCCAAACTCCACCCTCAGTTTGTGAGTATCCACAACGGCACCATCGTTAATCAAGTGCAAGCCACAAAAGTTTGATTGAGAGCCCATCTCAAAGGAGCGTTTGACAGTGGACGTCTGCTCGGACACAAGACTTGTGACCACCAGCTCTAGTGTGTGGGCTCCAGGAGCTACGTCAGTGAATGTCATTCCTCCTTGTCTTTGATATCGAACTGCAGAAGGAGCACACAAATAATTATGAGAAATGTTACTTGTAGCTGTACCGTAGCTACAAATGAAAACTTAAATCTTCCTGAACGTACACTAGTGAAGTCTATAATGAAAGCACCGCAGATGCTGATACCTCAGTGGAGATGCCAAAGCTACATAACATAAAGCTATACTAATACTTAATTTTATGCACATGATGAACATCATTACTTAATTTGCTGCATGCAAACTCATGGAGTGGGTAATGATCGACAATGATTGTTGTTAAAAACGATTGATGCCAAAGTTCAAGTCTAAAATTAATGGCTGCCATCAGCAGAGCCTTGCAGCTCTCTTCTCACTCTTGCAGCTACCAATAGCTAGCTTTCTAGTGCAGAACTAACTACTAAGTAGTGTAGCAACAATCGATAAACAAGTTTGGCTACGTGCTCTTTTGAAAAGGCTACAATGGCATTCCAAGTAAGCAAAACTAGGCATAACTCGAGAACGAAGCATTATTTTGCAAATCCACGAATTAAAATCCAAGAAAACATGACTAGAAGCCTATAGAAACTCTTACTTGCACTTCATTGATCCTTGAGCAGCTGTAGCAGTCTACACACACACACAGACAGACAGACAGACACGTGCACACACACACATACACACACACTACCGTATACCTCGCTTGCGCATGCGGGCAAAATTAAAGCTACAGTTTAGCCTTGGTCTTCCGAACACCTAGGGCATGTCCCCACCTCATCCAGATGGCTGAAATATTGGGGATACCAGAATGACTCTTACGAGCCACGCCTACCAATAATTCGAGTAGCCTCTGCACGCAAAATCAGCAAACTGATGTCTATAGAGCTCTTAGAAATGTACTATAGTCTTAAACGTGGACAAAATGCATCAGTGGACGGAGCAAGGTTAGCAATTAGCTATACGTAAGGCTTCTGCTAAATCAGCAATGCAAAAAGCTTTCAACCACGTGGACACTTAATGCACAGTGCGAGTAGGTGTTCGCTATATGAATTTGGCCAAATCTTACATCTGAGATTTCAGATGATCGGGGTTCGGATAATCGAGGCAACTGTATAGGGGTTTCACTAAAACTGAGCCTAATACTTACAATCTTCCTCTACCATTTTCTGGCCGAGAGAGCACGTTACTTTGTTCACTGGCCCACTGACAGAGAAATCCACAGACACCGTACCTCCGTTGATTTGTGGGGAATTGTTGATTAGCCTCAGTGCTACTAACGCTCCTTCATTCAGTGCATCTGTAAAACGAAGAGAGAAAGAATTTAGAATTGTGCAGAACCTTATACAAATAGGAAACGAAAGTCATTTAAACCAACGTTATGATATCACTGATCTTAGGTGTATAGCCTCCAGGCATGCATTTATGCTCTTACCAACACAAACAGGTTCAGACTGGTTCCATGTACCATTGTCCAGACAAATCCTTACAGCACTTCCCACGAGTACCAACCCATTCAGACAACTGTACTTTGCCACAGATCCTGGCGTCCTCACCGAGGGGAGGGTCAGCATACTGTTGGGAGGGGGGAGCAGCAGGGAGCACTCAATTACTGCAGGGGAATGGGGGGGGGTCAATGTATACCTTAAGTACTTGTGCAACATAACTATTGAGCTATAAAATTATAGGTATCACCGTACAGTAAACCCAAAAGCATGTGAATGAGGTCAAGTTTAACAGGAGGGGTTATACCTTCCATAATCCATAACTTTTATGGTGCTAACAGAATTACTCACATGTACAAACTGGGGTGCTCCCAATCCACACTCCACCAGATAAGGCCAGACACGACCGCTGTGCATCACCCTCAAGTCGATAGCCAGTGTTGCAAGTGTAGGTGGCTACTGAGTGGACGGTTCGACCAGACACAGTCACTGTGCCGTCCAGGGGATCACTCAGAATAGGGCACATTATCGCTGCATGCAAAGATAAATCACTATAGCTGAATTAACAAGCAGGAATGACAGTGACCCATGCATGGAGTTGGTTAAGACTGCATAATTATTACCTACATCTACATGCATACTGCATAATAATATATAATTATAGCTAACTCTGCAATGGCAGTAACTAATCACTGTAATGACAATAATTCTATAATCACGAACCACCCCTACACCTATATTACAACCCAGGCACACATCACCTCACTGTATTTAAAATTGATTTCTAAGATGGATTTTCTGTTGCTCAATGTATACTCAACGGTATATGTTCTGCTGCATGCTCGGTGTAATCGTATGTATATAGGTTTAAGGGGGCACTTTAAATAATATTTTGCGAAACTATAATTATGTACACAATAAGGTTGTAGCCAATTAAGCAGTTGCCACAGATATGGTCAGTGGTGAACTGATTTTGTGACAAGGTTACCATAGGCATGCCTATCTGATCATAATGCTCATCAAATAGAGCTGTCACAATACACAACATGAGTTTAACAGAACAACAGAAGGCCTACCATCTTAGGAAGATGCGAACAAAAGTTGAAAGATTGGATGTCAACAAGGATGGGGTGGTCTCAAGAGAAGATTTCCAGCTTATGAGTGAAAGACTATCTGAGTACAGCCACCTCACTGAGCAACAAGCTATAGGGCAGTAAATGAGGTATTGATGCCTATTGCTGATAGACTACACCTTACACCTAGTGTAAAACACAGTCTTGAAGAATTGGCACCGAAAATAATGCTATCAAGACTACCAGAAACAAGAGAAGCTCTAATGCACAAAAGCCACGATCCTTTGTTTGATGCTATTGGTGATGGCCACATTTCGGTGGAGGAGTTTACAATATATTTGAAAGTGGTGGCCCCGGACATGACAGGGGATGAAGCTGAACATGCTTTTAGCATCATTGATGCTGACAAAAACGGAGAAATCAGCCGAGAGGAATTCTTAGCAGCTGCTACCAATTTTTTCTACGGAGTTGAGGAGACAGAGGCTGCTAATGTCTTCATGGGGAAGCTAATTGATTAACATAACATGATAGCTAGTAGTATAAACGGTAAAAGAGAGCAACTTTGTAATGAACTTGCGTATTATGAGACACATGAAGCATTAATTTATTTCAGGCACAACAAAAAACCATGAATGTGTTACAAAGGATTTCGGTTGGTTGATCCTACTGTACATGTAGTTAAAATTTAAAGTGCAGCTAATCGTAACCACCAACGGCATCAACATAACCGCATGTACACGTATATATACAACGTGTAATAAAATGAGCTGGCAAAGTTTGGATGCACATAAAATTTTAACAAGCAATCAACCGCCGTGAAATTACTGGATGCTTCTATTATGCACCGTCAATTACGGTGATAATAATAATCATTACTGAACTATCTGAGCATGCATAATTATATAGAAACCAGCAACCTTTGACATAGAATCCAGTACAGATTTTATTATGGCGTATTAAAGGTCACTTCGAGGTCAACTTCAACAAAAGAGTGTATGGGTAAAACATTTTGCCTGCTAAAAAGTGTAAAATTGCGATTATTATATGAAAGGTGTTTTTTTAAGCTTTCAGAAAATCATTAAATCGTTAATAGGAGATGATGATGTTGACGCATATATAAACACATTTAATTTATTGATAGGAGGACACTGTTGAAACATCTCATACCTTGACACGTGGGGGCTCTCCCGTTCCACACTCCTGTTGGCATACACGTGCGAGTGTTCCCCTGGAGACCAGCCAGCTGGTAGCCAAAAATACAAGAGTAGACTGCCACTGAGCCGGGATTATTCTCATCCGTGAAAGACACTATTCTGCCATTCTCTGGCACAGTGAGATTGGCACACACACTGGCTGCAAAGGGGTAGATCAATTATTAGCACATGCAGGATATGCATTAAATTTAATCAGTGATTTGGAGGCATGTGCATGGTACGATACCATGCACATGCCTACTAGGCGGAAGATCTACGACTAGGTAAATCCATTGATTCTAACAAAAACCAAGGCTTCAGACAGCAATACATTACCATTTCAAAATGAGGTATTTCAGAACCAACATGTACAGTACCATAGACTTGTACAGTACCATTGACCGTGCCTAGATTTAATACGCTTCTGTAGGGAGTTCTATTACATCAGGTTCAAAATGGTATAGCCTTATAACGTACAATCATCATCCTCCAAAATGACTCGTGCTGTTCGGACGTCAATGACAAAATTCCTAAAGAAAAATGTGTACACTCGTACAGTGAACTCTTCCCTGCCCTCAGGGAGATTGTCCCGGTAATTGTAGATGAAAAAACACTTCCGCTCTGAGTCACTGATGTTAAAGAAGATGTAACCAAGAGGGAAATAATCCAGTCTCTCTGCACGTGTGTATATGTGTTGTGCACTTGTTGCACGCTGGGGTTTGACAGAGTTCCATAATCTTATCATGTACAGTAAAAATAAATGGGGAATACTAACTACAGTGGTAGAAGTGTGCACTTTTTATCTGGCCATAACATATACTGCAGAGCAGCTATAGAACTTAGCGTAAATACACATTCACTACAAGAACTCAATGCACATACACAATGCACTAGACATTAAATTACTATTTGCACATAATAATACCAAGAGTAGATAAGAGTAAGAGTGTTGAACTGCTGTAGTATATATAGTGGAACCGCATTTGCCTTGACATGCGTCATCACTGTCGTTACTATTCGAGTGCTGTTAAGTAAACTGTGGTCTGTGGTTTGTAGCACTGAACTGTGCAATCACAGCATGTGCGGTTTCTGGGAAGTGTTGCTAACATAACTGATTACTATCAAGTGATGACGCAGGAGCAGGCAAATGCTGTTACTAGCAGTTCAACACTCTTACTCTTATCTACTCTTGATTATACAAATTACACATTCTGCACAGTGTCCAACCTAAAGCAGACCCACTCTCAGTCACGAGGAGGCCTCTCATGGTGCCCCGCCCACTAGGCAGGCGGAGACACACCTCCACACCGCTCTCCCCCTCAAAAGAGCTGTACACACTCTCCTCGAACGTGATCACTGGAAACGAAATCAAAATAGGAGCAAGTAGCAATAAAATTATACAGAATACTACTTATACAACATGAGGTTTAAACAGACAAAGGTCAGAAGCCATACAAATTCTCGTCAGAAGGCCGTAAGAGAAAATTAGATCTACTAGCTATATCTTATACATAAAATATGGCTTAGATTTCACAAGCCAACAAAGGTATAGCAGTATGCACCAACCAAGGGCAAACTGCGGCTTTCCCCCCATCCTCCAACAGCTGGTCGGGCCAAACCCACCACGGCCTTTTCTTGGCTATATCCAACCATGTTTCACATACTGCATGTGTATATAGACTATAATATAGTACCATCATTGTCCATGATTGTCACTGTTGCTTGGAACGGTTGCAGCTCAGAGTTTGCAGAGGTGAGACTAACTGTGAATGTTTCCATTCTCTCAGCACTGTCATCGTCAATAATAGTCACATTCACACATCGTCTCTCCCCCGACCCGATCACGAAGGCTTGGGCCACCTCAACATAGTCAAGGCCACCTAGAGGTTTATTGCACAATGTCATGTTTCTTCAATCAACGTAATACTCAAGACAAAATGAATACACCAACAGCAACATTGTGCATGACCATGCATAATATCAGGAGTACATGAATAGGAGTAAGCAACTACTATACAGCCCATACAAACGTGTTGTTATCTCACTGTGTCATGCCACGTCATACTACATGTGTAAAACGCCCACATCTCAAGTGGCCTACAACCACAATCAAAACAGTGTGGTTAATTACATACATTGTGCAAGCACACTTGGTAGAATAGGTCCAGGTGGCTAGCTCTTGCACAAAATGAAGAAAAGCAAAGAAACATGAACATAGCAATTAAAGCAACTGTGATAGAAGTTGCCAAAAGCGTGAATAAAATAATCTAGCATTGGTGAGAAAATTAACTGAAGAAGTAGAGAAGCTACCACAACTAGAGATGTACCCTGAGAGAAAACAGGTTTTTAATAATTATAATCTCTAAGAAACAGGATGATGGCTTGGTGAAGCTTGCAGACTGCCTGTGCAATCAATACAAACAATTTTACATCAAGTGTAAAGGCAAAGATGCATACTTAAATTTTCAAATTCAGTGGTACGATTTCCTACGTTGCATTGCATCTGGGGTAGAAATAAAGCCCTCAAAAGACTCACAAGTAATCGACTCAGACTATGAAGAAACTCCTACTTTTAGTGCTTGGGCATCCCTTGTTACTGCTGTGTCTCTCAAGGTTGACGTTGTTTTCCTCAGACACACAACTTGCAATATTCCATGACATTGCAAGTAAGAGATGGAGCAACTTTAGCAGCTTGTCACACCTCTAGTTTAGTTCTCTCTATACACGGTAACCTGGCACCACACACAATGCTAACTGCTTTGCATTGCATCAAACATGTTATTCAGCAAAGATTAGTTATGCCAATTCTGTCTTTTTCTAAGGTTAAGCATTCTCTAGATGATATTAGCTGAGTAGATCTAGATCTATGCTATTCTCTAAGTCTTGTATATAGTTTCAGCCTAGCCTGCACATGCACTTCACTCTTGTTGACAATTTCTACATGTAAGTGAGCCTACCATGCAGCCATACATGGTCATGTGTACACAAAGTAACCACAGTTTACACTACTACATGTGTTTGTGACGTAGTGAGATAATAACCAATTTATATGGTGTACATAGTAGTTGCTTACTCCTATTCATGTACTCCTGATAATATACATATCGTTGTTAATGTTTAAAGTTTACTAAGACTATATAGATTGACTAAAGTGCCATGTTTATTTTACTTTTCAGAGTTTTTTCAGCCTTTACTAAGATCGACAGTTAATGACAATTATTTTCCCTAGCCTCCACACATAGCTATAACTTCTAAATTGAATAGCTCCATTGCAGCAAACTTTAGAACGATCATCATAATAAGCACGAGTATACCACAGCAAGATGTACTACTTGAAGTCTTGGATTGAATAACTCTCCATTGCAGCAAACTTTAGAACGATCATCATAATAAGCACGAGTATACCACAGCAAGATGTACTACTTGAAGTCTTGGATTGAATAACTCCATTGCAGCAAACTTTAGAACGATCATCATAAGCATGAGTACCACAGCAAGATGTACTACTTGAAGTCTTGAATTGAATAACTCCGTTGCAGCAAACTTTAGAAAGATCATCATAAGCACGACTACCACAGCAAGATGTACTACTTGAAGTCTTGGATTGAACAACTCCATTGCAGCAAACTTTAGAATGATCATCATAAGCACAACTACCACAGCAAGATGTACTACTTGAAGTTTTGAATTGAACAACTCCATTGCAGCAAGTTAGAATTAGGATTGTAGTATCCACAACCTACAGACGTGTACAAGTGGTGTTAGTATGCCACATCAACTGTGTGAACTATTAAAAAAACTCACCACATTCTCCGAAGCCTAGAAGATTGATGAAGAACAAGAAAAGAAGCGCAAAGTTGACACACTCCTTCATTCTGTTATACTAGCTCCTACAATTACTTAAAACTTTCCTACAATTATAATGGTTCAGGTGCCCTATAGTCTAATTATGAAAACTGATCAGATGTCTATTAATTTTATAGTTGATCCAAAGATATATACGATAACTGACGGTAACTGACGGCAACCAACAACAAAACTGCATCACTGGCTACAAATCAAACAACAACTACACGACACACATGCACATGTCAGTGAGTATACACACACAAAGCAGCACCCAAGATTAGGTGTCCATCAGTAAATGTATATAAGTATTTATATCAATTAATGCAACAAACAGCTCAGTTTATAAAAAGTACTAGCATAGTGGAAATTATACCAAAAGCAGCCAATTAGGACATCAGTTTGACTTACTTTTAGCTGATCCATCGCTACTGAAGATCAGAGAGCTTTCCACTTGCATATTCGAGTCCGTGGTGAAGACCACACACACCTGAAACTGGGGGTCTCCTTCAGTCACAGTGTAAGAGCTTTGCTCAAACTGGGGAGCTATGAAGAGAAAGATTGAAATGCCTAATACACAATCATGCAGGGCGGTTATTTATTAAATATTCAGTTACTAAAAAGGTGCATGACTAATGACTTCACTGCGAAACACGTCCAAAAATCAGATTAATTATCACATTATTATAAACTAGAGCTTGATAATTATAATACACATGAGATATGCACTGTGGACAAGGATACCACAACAAAGAAACCTGGAGTCTTAGAAATAACAATGGTTCCTGATCCACAATCATAACTCTAGCTTTCTACTTTAGTGACCCTTTTACATTGTTCTGGTACAGGATCACTTCAGCTGCAAGTTAAGTGCTCGAATAAAGGCTGCATGTAGCTAGCCTGAGGAGGTACGACAGACGCGGTGCAGCTCAGGCAATTAGCCTTTGATTGAGCAATAATTATCCGCCCACGCCCCGTCGTATGTTTTTGCTGAAAGTAATCAGAGGCTAATTGCTTGAGCTGCACCGCGCCTGTCGGACCTCCTCTGGTAGCTAGCTAGCCTTACAGCCAATGTGCAGTTTAAGCCTCTCTCGTTTTATTCGACAACAAAGCTTTAACTGCCACTATTAAACCAATAGGCTCCATATCCCGTGGCCGCCCATACGCCTAAAGTTAATTGCTTTGTCTGAACAGTATTATGTGACTCACTTTCATCGTTATCACCAATGTAGAGCAGGAAAGTTTCAGAGAAGTTTCCAATGGATGTGTTAGCACTCTTGATCGTTATTCCCACCACCTCCAATAGTCCTTCAAACAACTCATCGTCCACAACAGTGAAGTTCACACACACCAACTCATTCGGAAAGGAAGTAATGAACTCAGTCATCTCTGGGGGTACGAAAATGTGCTCTTATCAATTAATTGGTGTTGCTTTCCACCAATCAATACTGAAACAAATTATGTGATCTGTGTGCAGTACGGTATGGTAGCATATGCTATAATTATACATTCTATTATATGTAGTCAAACTGAGAATTCTTTATAAGTACAGTATTATGTATACAATTCCCAATGCACGTATAATGCAAAAATAAGGCACGAAGGCCATTCAGGCGGAACACATGACCACGATAATATTTATCGTAATGTGCACTGCCTTGGACTGTAATTATTGTCATGTACCAACTACTGACAGCACACACAAGACATATAAGACTCACCCTCAAGGTCAGGTCCGCTAGTTTGCACAACCAGTGGCAGCTCGATGATTCCACCTGTCAGACAGAGCTGAGACACACCCACATTCTCGGCCACCACCTCTCGATCGGACAACAGCTGAGGACCTGAAGCAATTAATCACAAGGTCAACAGAATAACAAACAGATGTACATGTCAACCCGACAGCCTATAGCTATACACATTGGTATAAGCAAGTTGACTTGTTAACACACACTATACTTGATGGTAAGGCACTAGCTAACTGTCATTATCCATGATGGTGATGGATATTGTGGAGAGCACTTCCCCCCAACGCAAGTCGAGCAGACCAATCAGGAAGAACTCCCTCCCCTCTACTAGAGAGTCGTCAAGAATAGTCACGTCGAAACACACCAGCTCTTCCGGATGAGGCCTGAACTCATCCACATACACACGAACATAGTCGACTCTCTCTGTAGAAAAGACACAATCAAAGTGGAGCCGTATTACCTCAGCATAGGTTATTACATACGTGTTTCAATAATTCTAGCCCCCAAATAATACTATACATGTTGTTGAAAATTCCGAGAGTTGTGATCAAATCAAAGGTGTACGTGTGCAAAGGCTGTAGCTATAAGGATTGTACATGTAAATAGGTGTGCCTGTGTACCTATAGCTGCAGGGCAGGGTCCACCAGAACAACGTTCAGCTGAGCCTCGAGTACTGAAGAGACCAAAGCTCCTCTTGTTTGGACCCCCTTTCACACACAATGTGTCCGTCAATACACCCACATCCTCAGCCACGATGATGGACTCTACCGTAAAATCTGTGTCCATATCGGCTAATAAGGAGAGAACAAAACGCTCTAAAAGAGAAACTATAATTTTACTATAACATCACATACAGTGGTGAGCTAATTAACTTACATTCAAATCTCTTTTCAATGACATGGTTTCTCAGGCTGCGTTCAGCCACCAGTTCTGTAGAGAAAAAAGGCGGTACAGTTGTTGCATAGATATCACATATTCATACCCGCTTCTATCTACAGAAATACAGTAGGCTAGATTGACAGAGTCATATATAATTCAGTGGGTATAATTATAACATGGGTACCTGCTCTGGGGCATAAGGGAAGTGTCAGAAGGGCACCCCAGGCCCACAGGACTGCACCAAACAGCACCATCACAATTCCTTTTGTTCAGGATGTGGCATGCTTGTGTAGATGCCATTAGTGATAAGTGATCATGACATTCTTGCACTTGCCACAACAAAACATTTAAAGCTATACTGAACAAACATTACAACTTAGAATCTATGTCTATGGTGTTTCTTGTTGCTAAGTCTTTAACATTGTAGCCTGAAAGAGTTCCATTCAGTTTGGTGAAAACAGGGATCCTGCGAGGATCAGATACTTCTTCTTCGAGTGGGTATAATCCTTCCATTGCCAGCTGAAAGATGTAACAATACGTTCCAGGCACTAAAACTAAGTGCTGTCCCTTGTATTTATCATCAGTATAACCAAATGTCTGGTTGCATGGAAATTGTACTATATACGAAGCAGGCTTTTCCAAATTGTCCAACGAATAAATTGCTGGACAAAAATAGCTCTTGATAAGTTCTCTGAAGTAAGGTTCTTTGTTAGGCCAGCCGTGTAGTCTCAGCCATTGAGAAGCCACCATCTCAGCATGATGTGGTTGGAGCCTTCCGAGAACATACCCCTCTGGAATCATGTCAGCTAACACATCGAGAGCACCTTGCAGGGACCTAAAGTTGAATGAGGGATTACTACACTATTTAATGGTACCAAAATAATTATACAAATAAAATACCAGATACAATAGGATCCTGGGGACATACCCATTCCGACGAATATCCATTACATCATTCAAGACAACAGATGTTCTTTCGTGGATACATTTCAATCCATCATTCTGAGAAGTGGATCCGATAGGTCTGAGATGCTCAAGTAGATAATCAGCATGCTTGTCTTCTATACCTATAATAACAAAAGTGACTACAGCATTGACCTAGAAACAAGATGCACATAGAGCTTCACCACACACAGCAAAACTATGACTTTTTACTGTAAAATTACTTAAAGCAACGATCAGTTCGATTAGAAAAACAGTGTGAAGAACGCCTACAAGTTTAAACTATAAGTAGCCTAACCACTGTCTCATTAGCAGTTAAAGCAGTCCATGAAAGTGTCTAGTGCGCTCAAACAGCTCATTTTTGTCTCCACACACACACACAAACCGACACAACACACACTATACCCCTGATGCACGCTTGAACACACACAGGCCGGGTAATAATCGGGGCACCTTTGGGCAGTATTAGCACTAAGCATAATTCTAGAATAGGCCTAGTTAGAGGTGTGATTAGGAAGTGGTTTACCGTATAATACCTCGATTTAAGGTAACACTTTTAATAATCATAGATATAGCTTCTTTTGGAGGTTAAAAAATTGAGGTTGAAGTTCTGGTGTCGCATATTTAGAGTGTCACATCTAATTGGAGGTAACTCCACTTAGTCTCGATTTCCGGCCGCATAAAAACATGTATTTTCCAGTGGGCTATAATCGAGGCTAGGATGTGACTCTCAACCTCTATTTAGGACGCGACATTAAAATGCAGTGGAACCCCTCTATAACGGACACCTTTGGGGAACAATGTTTTGGCCTTTTTACAGAGATGGCCTTTGTTGAGAGGTTGTTTTGTACACAAACAGTTCATTTGGGACCTGGGTGCCTGGCCGTTATATAGCAGCTGGCCTTTATTCGGAGGTGGTTGCAGAGGTTCCACTGTAATTGTCATCGCAGCTGTCGCTACTTTTAGAGGTCAGAAAATTACCTGAGCTCGAGGGTGTCGCATATCTTTGGAAGGTCGCCTTAAATCGAGATCTACAATGTCATGTGATAAAAACCCTAACTGGGCCAGGCATATATGAAAAATATTACTCCAGCCGCCGTCAGCTGCATCACAACTGTTTTCCCCTTTTAGCTAATTATTTCCGATAGACAAGAATGCTCTTTCGATTAGACTATAAAAGATAATAAGTACAATTTATGCCGAGGACATTGATATTTTAGAACTATTCACGTTGGAACTCCTGTCTCTTCCCCCAGGTGACCAGATCCGCTTCAGTGAGCACAGTGAGAAGAGCCTCACTAGATGTGGCATATGCACCAATGTCCGACACCTGCAACAATAACAGGCAACAGCATACAGTTCACTTTAACATGGATTGTAATACTCACATCTGAGCGTCTTGGCCAAATATATTGACAGACTACAGCAGTAAATTCTGGCCATTTGTCCACATAGAAGTTAGCCTTCAGCCGTCCTTTGAGGGTATTTCTTAGAGATCCGATTATCTGGCTTGACGTATTAAAATAATATTAATATAATAGATTCTAATACCGTAAGACCTTTAAAAAGGCGATAATTACGAAGCCAGAGGTCGCTTCTTCTAGAGGTTTAACGCAGCTGTCGTCTTAAGACCTAGACCTGGCATTTAATTTATAAGCAGACTCCAGATATTAAATTATAAGTATGACTCACAGAGAGAGATTTTGGGACTGCAGACTGAAGACTGTCAATCAGTTGCTGGTAGCAGTCATCTGTTACTAGATGTGCTGGCATCTCTCTGGAAGTTCTAAAGAATTTTAACAAATTAAAATGGGACAGTGTGACACGCCCTTCAATGTCTTGGCTCGATTACTAGCCCTCGGTCATACTTGAATTACTACATGTATAATTATATAATTATGTAAAAAGACTATAATACGCCTCATTCACTAGCCCTGGGTCATACTTTAATACACGTAACGTTGTTCCCAGGCTTTAATAGAACAAAGTTGAAAATACCGGTACATAGCGACAGCGTTATTTTAGAGACAAGTCACAACTCGCTAAACTTAATTACATGTAGCTTTTTGCATTTTCCCTGTCCCAAACTTCAATAATATGCATAGCAATTAATTACTCCAATAACATTTTGAAGCTAAATCAACGACAACGATCACAATTTTTCAGTCCACAATTTTCCTAATTTATTCAATGCCGTTGCCTGAGAGAAGAGTCAGAAGAACCATCATCAGAACTAGAAACGGATGTGGATAACACATCACCAGTTTCCAGGATATTACTGCTAACCGGATCTGTAGTACCTGCAGAAAACAATAACAGTACGTTACTGCACGCATGAATGTCCATACGTTCAACTGCACGCATGAATGTCCATATACGTTCAATGCATATAATTATACTATTCATCTCTATATATAGCTACATGAAACTATATACGTGTGTGAATGACGAGGCTATCTTAATTTCATAGTCACTTATTACCTGATTTAAAAATCCTCCTATGGCAGCACAATACAATCACAGGTAACAACAGTAGAATCACACCCAGCACCCAACCAACCACCTCTGAGATGGTAACTGCAGGTGAACGACAAAAAAAATCAATACACACATTTCGGAATCACTTCCAACTATTGTAAAACTCCGATTAAAGGTTAAACTTAGTCTTAGTTCAGAAAGATGCATAATTATGACTGATGGAATCACCTTGAGAACAGTTGCACTGAGCATCACCAGCTGGCTCAAAAGTCCCGTTGACACAACGAGTGTTGTTGTCTCCAAAAATCATGCAATCAGCATTACAGTGAATATCCAGCTGTGTGTTGTGAGGGACCAACACACCTTGCGACACTTCACCCATGGTTGAGTTTAGCCATGCTCCAGAGGCATTAATAGAATTTGTGTTGCACTCTGAAAGTATTAGCTGCCACTGATCACTTTTACTAATTTCCACTCCTTCGTTATTAAAGACCACAACAGAAAAACAATTCGAAAAGCTTTCTGTATGAATACATGTCTTGTAGTTTGCCTGTAGGGTATAATTGTCTGTGGTTGTTTCTGAAGCATTCTCCTCACAAAAGCCCCTGGAGAATCGGAGTTGAAGTTGAAAGGATGCTGCGCTCTCAGTGCAGAAGCTGTTGATGGAGATTTGTACGCACTGCTCTTTAGTTAAAACGTGTCTTAGGTCAATACCAGTGATCAATTCATCTGCATGTAGTATAATTATGCGAGGAAATTAAACTACAGTATAGTATTCACAGTAACCATTTCACACACATAAAATAGCTGTCATGCATGAATACACAGAGATTGCATGAGATTGTACATTATATACCTGAGAATGGAAAGGATTCACTGGGAATTTTTTCAGCTGCTGTTTCCACTACTACCAAGATGCTTTTGGTATTTCCTGTCAAATTAGCAGCTTGGAGAAATGAGGAGTTGAAAGAATGTTCCCTAACATGTGCACCAGGGAGAAACAGTCTTCGAGTGGTTCGGTTATCTGATATTATGAGCGTGAAACCTTGGACTTCTGGGAGCATACTGGGGTCGATAACTTGGGGAGGAATGTACTGTGTATGCATAGAAGCCATGTGTTACGGTATACTGAACATGTCATTTGCCTATAAGGGTCAAAACATAGGTTGCATTCTTTTGAGTTGTAAAAGTACATATACTATAAGCGATAGGATGTTAGAGGCTATCAATAGTGCTGCATATCAGCCATACACCTGTGTCTATCGCATGCAAGGAATCTACAGCTGCTTACATTCCACTCCACGTGAATTGTACGAGGCTCCACTTCCTCTGTGCAAAGTATGGAGACTCTGACGCTAGTAGGACGTGTATCTGCAATTGATACATGTGCATAATCACCAAATGCAATAAATAATTCACCATCAATAATGCTAATGTTTGTGAGGGGAGGGCTCTCCAGTCCACAATCCTCTGTCACCGTCCTGACCTCAGAGACACAAGTCTGTCCATTAGCTAGCCATCCAATGCATGAAGCAGTGAAGGTCGTATTGCTGACTAATTCTGAGTGTGGGCAGGTGCCACAACCTTGAGAGAAATACAGCAGGTAGCCTCGTATTCCACCAATCACTGGGTTTGCCGGAGGAGTCCAGTCCAATCGAAGATTTCTGTTCATTGGGAAAGTCAGGTTGGCTTGGGCTGGTGGGTGAGGCCGAACTGCATAAATCAATTAATTGTGTGTACATTTCAATCACATTTTAAATACCTCCTACTCTGATGACAAATTGTTGATAAGGTTCTGCCCCAGTTAGGTGTTGTTGGCATAGAATCGTACCACCGTTCATACTGCTGTTAGCAGTGAAGGAGAGAACAGATAAGTAGCCATTCCTATTGCAGGTGATGTTTGCAAAGTAAGGTCCACATGTTGCATCATTTTGTCCTTCTGCAGAGCACGTTTGTCCCAATGCAAATACAATGAGATTGGTTTGTCCAGTGTTGATCCCCGAGCAAATAAAACTCGAGTTTTTGCCTGTCCATTCCATTGAGCCTCTCTGGAGAGGTGCTTGGCAATCACAGGAAATGGGCTCTCCTTCAGCCAGGCAGCTCTCATTCAATGCATTAGCTGTACATGCAACAAAGATATAGTTCTAGTTATAGTCATAGCATACATTCAACTAACTGACACAACTGACCTCTTACATGCAACAAAGAGTTAGTTAGTTTTATATCTAGTCGTAGCCGGCATACATAATTATATACATTCAACCAACTGCATGCATGACAACTGACCTTTTAGCTTTCTGCTACAGCTTGAAAAATGGGTGAGAATCAGTAGTATTCCCAGGGAGAGGAAGATTTGGAGTCCTACAGCTGAATGCAAGGTATACATACAGAGCAGTCATTTGGATTTTTAACTGGCTACCTGATAATCAGTTTAGACTAGATCTAGATCTATATAATTATGGTTCAGAAAATACACACAGGCTGACTCTCTACTGAATAACAACTGCAAGCTATATATGACTTACAGTGCATCATCTTCTCTCTGGAGAAACTTGGGATGAAATGATTTGGGAATCACAATGCAATGAATGTCATAACAGTTTTGAGCCAACTGTAACCTCGAGTCAAACCCTATGTTGTCATACCATCCTCTGCAGGAATTTCAACTGGGGAAGTCAAAATGCCACAAAACTGGAGGTATACATAGATCTACCACAAATATACATTCTCAAGCAAGCTACTGAAGGAAAGTCATGTGTTTTCCACCATTGAGGAAACAAGTTAACATTGTAAGCTTCCAGCAAAGCAAATCTGTTTATTCTCTTCGCACTGGTGATTCGAGCTTACAGTTAATTTGGACTGCTCAGTCATGCTCCAGGAGAGCGTGTGCTTGCAGGAGACATAGTTAATCTTCCATGCATTGTTAATGACACGGGAGATCAGGGAATAACTTCATGGACTGGAAACTACTCGATATTTGACTGCCCGGATGAGGATTCTATTGCAGATAGGAGAGTATACCTCTTTCATATTCATTTCAACAACTCACGTGTAGTGGATAAACCGACTTTTTGCAATGACAGAGTATTTGGAAAAATCATCAGCCACAATGGTACTCATTATGTGTCTGTACTCACAGTTATAACTACTCCTGCTATGAACGGAGGACTTATTTATTGCCACGTGCATGTTAATTCACGCTGGATGCATTTTCTGGAGAAGTGAAACTTAACTTGGTTGGAGGTGAGTGCACTATACCAAGTATATAATTGTAGAGCTATAATAATTAGATGCCGATTTAGAGCTATAGTATAGTCTGTACTGAAAGCACCGCAGGTGCTGATGCCTCGGTGGAGATTCCAAAGCTACATAAGAGTAAGGCATCTATAATCAGACACAATGGATGTTTAAACACTAAGAAACAAGCAGTGATAAAAATTCTTTTGCACCATCTGATCAAGCATGTGTTACTATGAATGTATGCAAAAAAAGAATTGATAAATATCAACTACTAAGTCTTCAAGAGCTGAAAATGTGCTAGTGTCTGATAAATGGTGGTAAGAACAGACAAAAAAATCGATCATCAGCTGAGAGTCACTAGTAATTATGTAAGGACAATAACTAAACAATAAAACCCCCAAAGTTGGAGTTGCAAAACGCTTGTATATGTCCATGCAGCAATTATTTCTGCTGAATCACTCGCATATCAATGATGGGGTCAAAGGTAAAAGGTTATTGGCATCTCACGTACAACTACCAAAAAACATTTAACCTTTGGCCCCATCCAGTTACACGTGATGCCAAGAACATTTGACCTTTGACCCCAATCGCTGTCTGATCATTGATACGTACGCGAGTGACTCAGCGGAAATAATTACTGCATGGACATACAAGCATTTTGCAACTCCAACTTTGGGGGTTTTATTGTTTAGTTATTCATGTCCTTACATAATTACTATGTGACTCTTAGCCTCGACCCCAGGCCGATCCGTCTCCAATTGAACGCTAGGTCGCCTCCTCGGCCTGGTATTGATTGTATCTGGGCGTGACCGGAAACTGGTACATACATGTAGTTAGAATTATTTGTGCTGTAAAATCTTCAGTTCATCAGTTGCATGGCTAAAAATACAGTGATATAATGACGGACACTAGAAATTAATACTGTTAGTCCATGTGGGAAATCGAGATAATGGCAGTACTGCGTCCATAATAATGGTCTAATCAAGCGCTTGTATAAATTGTGTAGTCAATCAAAGGTAGCAGAAACTTGAGAACCTATAGGTCTGTTCTTTCACAAGAGTGATGCTCCTTCTTCCTTCACACAAGACAGCTCACACTCTATAGCTATATCTCTGACAATTATAGATGCCTTACTCTAATATAATAGCTTAATTGTATACACATGATGAACATATTTGCATTAATTAATTTGCTACATGCAAACTCAAACAGTGGGTAATGAATCGACCATGATTTGTTGTTAAAAACGATCGATGCCAAA
The DNA here is from genome assembly GCF_963675165.1 of Halichondria panicea. Lineage (NCBI taxonomy): Eukaryota > Metazoa > Porifera > Demospongiae > Suberitida > Halichondriidae > Halichondria > Halichondria panicea. The sequence continues at coordinate 2,823,277 of NC_087379.1, forward strand.
ATTCAAGTCTAAAATTAATGGCTGGCTACGTGCTCTTCTGAAAAGGTTGCAATGGCTTCCAAGTTAAGCAAAACTAGGCATACCTCGAGAATGAAGCATTATTTTGCAAATCCACGAATTAAAATCCAAGACTATAGAAGCCTATACTTGCACTTCATTGATCCTTGAGCAGCTGTAGCATGCAGTCTATATACACACAGAGACACAGACACACACACACAAACACACTACCGTATACCTCGCTTGCTTTTTATATGTAAAACATATTAAGGCCACGTGGTGTTTTAATTAGACCCTGCATTCTACTAGTACTACTTGCATTTCAGAAATTACTCTGTCCAGCTCTTGATGTTAATATTATGAACTCTGCACCTGTTTGAAAAAACAGCCAGCTTTGCAAAATCTGTGTTCATGTGACCATCTGAAGGGTGGAGTTGGCTGAAAATTCGCTCTCTGAAACATCCACCTCTCTACAAAATGCACCTCTGTACAAACGCACCTCTCTAAAAAAATTGCACTTGCACCACCTATTTTTACTGTATAAAAAACAGCAGCACCAAAATACACCTCTGTAAAAAAAAAAACGGCACATACCTCTGTTAATTTTGGCGGTAATCACCTCCCATACGCCCCTCCTTGCAGAATGCAGATTTTCCTAACAAGACCATAATGTGTTTTGGTTTTGTTCAGTTTAATAAAGATTAGGGCCATACTTTTTCTCTGTTTGCACCTCTTGGATTGATTCCATTATTACGGAAAACATAGCTATCACTAACTGAGTAAAGTATTTTTTTTATCTTGTAGCCACAAACTCAGGGAACACTCATATAGAGTAGACTACCGAATTTCGTCAGACGTCAATAATCGTCAGCTAAAAGTCAGTAAAATGCACGAACAAAACGAGATTGATTCTAACTAACTGCACACACCAATAGGTGGCTATACGACTACTAACCAGCGAAATTTTGGATGGGCCAAGTTGCTTCCAGCCGAAGCTGTGATCACTAGTAAAAACTGTTGATTTTCGGGGAGTGTAATTTATTTCCGTTTTTGCCAAAACTACAAAGCTAGAGTTAACTGACACATACTGGGCTCAATCTAGAGAGAGTATACAGTACATGCATGGTGGAGCAATTGCAGAGTCAGTAAACCTTGCAAAGCTGCATGAGCTAGAGTAGTTTGTATCTGCCGAAAATGAAGTGCTGAGTCAGCAATGAGCCCCACCCACATTAATTGTAATCCCCCTTAGCAATGAGCCCCATTGACCCCAGAAAGCTATGGTGCATGGGGCTCATTGCTGAAGTTAACTCTAGCTGTGTAGTTCTGGAAAAAATGGAATAGATTATACACTCGCCGAAAATCGAATTATTGGACAGTTTTTTCTATAGTGATCACAGCTCTGCTAGAATCTGCTCTGCTGATCACAACGCCTCGAGGCATAAAAATGAGTCACCAACCTAAAGCTATAAGTGCATTCATGGTTTTGTTATTACAATCCCCAGCTATTTAATCATTAGCTGTACTGTAGTCATAGCCTCTCCTTGTAGGAGGTACTAGATAGCTATAGAGCTGAAACAACACTGAAGATCTTGGTGACAAAAATAAAATATACACAACACTTCTACTATGATATCAGTGGCGTAAGAAGCAATTTCTTAATGGGGGGGCTCTAGTTTTTGAAAGAGTAAGGCTATCGACATAGTGCAGCTTGGATAAGTCATCTCTATACTTAATGGCCTAGAAAGATGGGGCTCCAGCCCCTGGAGCCCCCCCTTCCTACGCTACTGAATATGATGCACAGTAGGCGTGGATGCTCAGCACAGGACTGAGAATCCCAATGCATGGGGAGCTATGAATGATAGTAATAACATCCGCTGGGTTGGCGGGTGTTTGGAGGCAAAACACGGATCAACTTCTGGCATTACACAGAAGTGATTGTGCACACATGTTCCGTTCCCAATCCCTCTCCTTCTAAGATACTGCCACGGAACAAAAATTACAATTTGGAGTCTATAATTACGGTGATATAATATATATATAATTATATTGGAGTCATATGGTTCTTGTTGCTAAGTCCTTAACACTGTAGCCTGAAAGAGTTCCCTTCAGTTTGGTGAAAATAGCGGCCCTGCGAGGATCAGACACTTCTTCGAGTGGATAAAATTCTTCCATTATCAGCTGAAAGATGTAATAATAGATTGCAGGCACTAAAATTAAATGTTGACCCCTGTGCTTTTCATCAGTATAAGCAAATGTCTGGTTGCATGGAAAATGTACTACATACGAAATAGGCTTCTTCAAATTTTCCAACGAATAAGCAGCTGGACAAAAGTAGCTCTTGATAAGTGCTCTGAAGTAAGGTTCTTTGTTAGGCCAGCCGTGTAGCCTCGGCCATTGAGAAGCCACCATCTCAGCATGGTCTGGTAGGAGATTTCCGAGAATATACCCTTCTGGAATCATGTCAGCTAACATATCGAGAGCACCTTGCAGGGACCTAAAGTTAATTGAAGAGTATTGGTACAATAAACAAGATGCAATTAAGGGTCCTGGGATGTACCTATTCTGACGAATATCCATTACATCATTGAATACCACAGACTTTCTCTCGTGGATACACTTTAGTCCATCGTTCTGAGAAATGGATCCAGGTGGTCTTAGATGCTCAAGTAGATAATCAGCATGCTTGTCTTCTATACCTGCATAATTATAACTATAGGGGTACACACGGTGCAAGATTCTTGCTCATAGTCCATTTGCGTGGCTTATGACATCATTTAAATTAATGTACATGTTGTAACAGGAGTGCATGAAGAGGAGAATCCAACTGTAGCAGTTGTAGTGTAAACCAGGTTACTGTATGCAGGGGCGTAGCTACCATTGTTTCCTGGTTGCCCAGAAACCCCCCCAGGAGCTGCTGAGAAAATTGGGCAGGGCTCCCCTATAATTGAAATCATGCAGCCCTGCCCATCTTTTCATGCACGTGGCTGCAAATCAATCATCAGAGCTAGAGATGGCACCATGAAGCGTTTCACTTTGGCTTTGTCTCAGCTAGTCTCAGCTAGCTAGCTACCTCAAATAAAGAAGACCAAGACTTAAGTTCTAGCATCAATCCCAGTATTCTCAGACTCAGCTCTAAGCACAACTTTATTCAGGAAGTATAAGTTTAGAACAATCTCAGCCACATGAAACTTCTCAGGTAAATGACATTTAATTGTGCTCAGCTAGACTAGCAATACACAATTAATTAACACCTGCCTTTTAGTATGTCTAGCTAGCTTCTCACAAACACATGTAAAAAAGTCAATGAGCAGGTGTGCCCCAATCAAGAGGGTGTGGCACCGGAAGTGGGCGTGGTCTAAAATGTCGCGGCGCTACTGCGCCGCTGATTTTTCTAAGGAAACCCCTGTCTCAAAAGTCTGGCTACGCCCCTGGTATGAGTATGATTATGTCATACCACGTCATTATCAAACCGCATTTTTAAAAATGATATCAGCATACACACACATGGTCTGCTGTGGTTTGTACCTCCAGCCCACATTAAATTTTATTCATGGCTAAGTGTTAGTGACGGATTGAGTCCGGGATGTAGAATAGAATGTGCGTGGGAGTCGCATACTCCTCTTCATACACTCCTGGTTGTAATGATAGTCCTATGATCATAATGATTGGCATAAAACATAGCTATAGGTTTGTGTATACAATGAAGACAGTGTAGAACTTCGTTATGAGGGTCCCGAGAGTCGAGAGTCTGGTGTTGATGTAGACAACATATTTTGAGTTTAGACAGAAGCGCTCAAGATAGAGAAGCAGCTAGCTGGAAACCTATTTGTGTAATGTTCGTTTTAGTGGCGGATCGTCACTGAAATGCTCCTCTTGCTAGACCTCAAGGCTGCCTGTGATGTGTGTGAGTTTGACCTACAGTCTCTCAAGCATCGCTACTGTAAAAACTATAGTTGAAGTAAGTTCACTAACGTCTGTGTGCAGACCTTTGCTGTGGGATGAGAAGTCGTTCAGAGAGTCATGTAGAATAGTTGTACTGAGTTTAGAGCGAAACCGTTGAAGTATAGAGCAGCTGGAGCAAGTTTTGAACCCTTTATCGACCTCACACTACTACCAATGCATGCACTATACCACTACCACTACCACTACCACTACCACGGTTGATCTCGATTGAACCCGATTATAGCCTCGCTTCGCTCGGATAGTCTGAAGTATTGTAATACAATTCATGCCGAGGACTTGATATTTTAGCAACACTTACGTTGGAACTCTTGTCTTTTCCCCCAGGTAACCAGGTCTGCTTCAGTGAGCACAGCAAGAAGAGCCTCACTAGATGTGGCATATGCACCAATGTCTGACACCTGCATGCAACAGGCAACAGTATACATTATAGATACTAGACGTAAATCGAATCATTATTTTGCTTATGTTATATACATCTGAGCGTCTTGGCCAAATATACTGACAGACTACAGCGTTAAATTCCGGCCACTTATCCACATAGAAGTTAGCCTTCAGTCGTCCATTGAGAGCATTTCTTAGAGATCCGATCATCTGAGTTGGTAAAAATTAATAAACTAGATCCGGGCTAACTAAGTCACTCACAGAGAGGGATTTTGGGACTGCAGTCTGAAGACCAGCAATAAGTTGCTGGTACATGGTAGCAGTCCTGGTCACTAGATGTGCTGGCATCTCTCTAGTACATCATATACATACTTTTATAAAGCTATTATTATACAGTCAGATTATGTACATGTAATTATGCCTCGAGGCGTAGCCGCACGAGGGATACGGTAAAGCTGACTGTGTGTGTGTCTGTCTGTCTGTCTGTGTGTGTATTCCAGCTATAACTGCTCAACGGTTACAATGCAACGAAAACTAACAGCTTCTATAGGCTTCTAGCCACGTTCTCTTGGATTTCGATTCGTGGATTAGCAAACTAAAGCTTCTTTCTCGAGTTATGGCTAGTTTGACTCACATTGAAGGCTGTTGCAGTTTCTTCAGAATCTTTCATAGCATCATCTGTTCCCACAAACTTTCTATTCAACTTATGAGTTAGCCTTGCACTTAAGCGCTAGCTTTTTGTTGGCTACAAGAGTTAGAAAGAGCCAAGCTAGCTAGCTATTTTAGTAGCCATTATTGGCAGACACACCCCTATTCCTGGATGTAGATCTAATGCGCATGCGCGCTCAATACCACGTGTAAGAGAATCCATTTTGCAGAATCAGCAATTTTCTTCTTTTGAGGTCCAGGTAAGCCACAAACCAACCTTTTCTTTTGCTTTACTGTGTTTAATGTTCATTCAATTGCTAACACCTATTTGAAATCATAATTATTGCAAATTATTAACCTTTCTATAACACTCTAATACTTTTGAGCGAAAGCAAAAACATGGCGAGAGGCATTAGCACAGCACCAGCTTGAACACTAGTTGTGACACAGAGGAGGTACAACATGGTTGACCTTTTGCTAATGAGTTACTGAGTTACTCCTATAATTATATTGCATTCCTGCAGCATCACAGGATGTAACGCCCACATGATATTTGTGTTGACTCAGCAGGTATTTTATGCACTGTCAGCGCTATTTTACTTTTCCAAGGCAGGAGACATTTTCTGCTAGTCTATCAATCTAAAATCTACTGTAAGTGTTACATTAACACATGCAGGAACCATATAAATTCGAAGGCCTACAGCTGTTTGTACATTATTAAAAGAAACACTCAATGCTCTCATGATCTCCACACAAAAAGAACACTTTATACTACGCTTGTTAGATCTATTAACATTTTGTTCGCCATCACAAAAGTGGAACAAATCCAGAGAAGATCTTCAAAGTTTATTCTGAACCTTTTGCCACTAATAAACTGGCTAGAGTTGCAAGATGTCATATTCGCCGTCACTGAGGTGTCTCTAAAAACCAGCAGACAACTTCGACATTACTGAGTTCATATCATTCTCTACCAGCAACACAAGACTAATCACAAGCTAGTTCATAAAGGTCATCATCGCTCAAACACAACAAGACACTTCTACTTCAAAAGATTGGTCAAACTCTGGAACATAGATCTCTCTCACTCGATTTATCGAGAATCAACTCTACAAACATTTTTCTGGGACAGTTTTCTAGAACGCTTTGACCAATCAATCATCTGCACTTATCACCTAGTTTGTCCCTGTTGCTCTGTATAACTGTATAATTATGTATAATAGTATATTCAGGTGTTCCTTCTAGTGTCAGTATGATCTTAATTTATGACCCATCACAATTATTTTTCACCCTGTCCAAATTAATGTAAAGTCATACTTATTATTATACACTGCAAGTTTATAGCTCATTTCTTCAACTACAGACTATGCTATTCATTTTCTTGTGTCACAGGATATATAACTACATGTAGGCATTATTTCGAACTTTGCGATGGGTGATCAATTCGCAACAATAAAATCCGCAAAACTTAAATTATTACTAGTATTTACACACGATCTTTGCCAGAACGCAATAGTTAGATGCAAAGGGTCAAATTTTCTGCTGATTTGGCTCATTCGCAAATAAAGGTTTTTCACATGCAAAATATTCTAGTAATACGGTATACTGTGGAGTACTGTGATCGTTTGTAGTCTTTTAGCTAGCTAGGAGAGCAAATTTTGGTGTTATGCTTCCATATATTCTCTTCTTTCTCTGTAGCTACACTCACAATTCCTCCGTGAAACTTGATGATAAATTATGACGCGAGGCCACACTTCCTCCAGGTAAATGTGGGCGTTACATCCGGTCGTGCTGCAGGAATGCAATACGGGGGGTAACTTATTAGCAAAAGGTCAACCTATGTCGTACCTCCTCTGATTGTGACACTCCCTTCATGCATGTATGACTCATTCACTAGCCCTGGGTCATATTTAAGGCATCATTTTTATGAAAGATATATCAGTTTCCATGATCAAAAGTTATTGATGCACATTTAGCAGTTTCATAGCCGTTGTTCCTAGCCTTCACAAGTATTTGTGATTGTCATGCTATAATTATATACTTGACGTACCGGCTCTCCCCTGTCGCTATCATGTTTCGATATTTTGTGCTTTGAGTTTCCCTTACAATAGCCAATTCTTGCTACATTGCGACTTTATTACACTAAAACTTACATAGGCCTTAACGCGGGTGACTATAGTATTTGCTTCTACACCTGAGTCAAGATCTGCATCAGTGGGTGGATTATGCTAGCATATGACTCAGTACCGAGTTAGTGTTTTATCTCAATGTGCTTAGAGGTAGATTACATATTGAAGGTCTATAATATGGCCTCTATAATTTATATTGCGCTCGTGGTTTACACTGAGGGAAAATGTCTTGAGTATAATACCAAGGCCTAACTAACAGTTCAGACTCCCACATAATTATAACACTCAGAGTATTTGCATGCCAACACAAGTCAGTAAATTAAACATGTAGATCTAGGTATAATTTCATAGCGTCTTTTTTGAACTGGGCATGCTCAAAGACTATTTACATTCAATGTAATGTTGAAAAAAATTGCATAAAAATCTCCACAATAACTTTTGAGGTCAATAATCAGTTCAATACGTCTATATATAACATATTTCAGTCTCGTTTGTCTAGTTCGACAGGAGAACGGCAGAGTCCAATTTCCTGTTAAAAGCTGCTGATTTCCCATAATTCATAGTATAACATATATACAAAGCAATGTATATAACCCATGAAAAAACTGAAAAATAGCACAAGTTACGCCTACCTTATCTTCGTTTCTTATGGCCAATTTTCGCAGCTATCATTAGAACTGCTATTATCATTAGAACTGCTACCACTCCAACCACACCAGCAATCACCTCAATTGAGTCTGACAAAAAAACAGCCAAAATAGATTAGCAGCTCAAGCACACACACATTGATTGAAATCACCTTGAGAACAGTCGCACTGAGCCTCACCATGCAGCTGGCTCAAAGGTCCCATTGACACAACGAGTGTTGTTATCTCCGACAAGCATATGGCAATCAGGGTTACAGTGAATATCCAGCTGTGTGTTGTGAGGGACCAACACACCTTGTGACACTTCACCCATAGTTGAGTTTAGCCATATACTCCAGAGGCATTTATAAAACTTGTGTTGCACTCCGAAAGTATTAGTTGCTGTTAATCACTTGCACTAATTTCCACTCCTTCATCATTAAAGACCACAACAGAAAAACAATTCGAAATGCTTTTTGTATGAATACAATGTCTTGTAGTTTGCCTGTAGGGTATAATTGTTTGTGAAGCATTCTCCTCACAAAAGCCCCTGGAGAATCGGAGTTGAACTTGAAAGGAAGCTGCGCTCTCAGTGCAGAAGCTGTTGATCGAGACTTGTACGCACTGCTCCTTAGTTAAAACTTGTCTTAGGTCAATGCCAGCAATCAATTCATCCATCTGCAGTATTATATGCGAGGAAAATTTAAATATGTCACTGACAGTATTCACAGTAACCATTTCACAAACATAAAACAGCCGCCATGCATGAATGCACAAAGATTGCATGAGATTGTGTGTTGTACCTGAAAATGGAAAGGATTCACTACTGGAAATTGTTTCAGCTGCTGTTTCTGCTACTACCCAGATGGTTTTGGTATTTTCTGTAAAATTAGCAGCTTGGAGAAATGAGGAGTTGAAAGAGTAATTCCTAACTTGTGCACCAGAAAGAAACAGTCTTCGAGTGGTTTGGTTATCTGATATTATGAGCGTGAAACCTTGGATTTTTAGGAACATACTGGGGTGGATATCTTGGGGAGGAATGTACTGCATATAATTATGTGTATGCATAATTATAGAGCCATGTGTTATGCATGGTATACTGATTTGCCTATAAGGGTCAAAACATAAGTTGCATTGTAAAAAAGTACATACTATAAGCGATAGAATGTTAGAGGCTATCAATAGTGCTGCATATCAACCATACACCTGTGTCTATCGCGTGCAAGGAATCTACAGCTGCTTACATTCCACTCCAGGTGAATTGTACGAGGCTCCACTTCCTCTGTGCAAAGTATGGAGACTCTGACGTTAGTAGGACGTGTATCTGCAATTAATTACATGTGCATAATAACAAAGCAAACAGAATTCAATGAATAATTCACCATTAATAATGCTGATGTTTGTGAGGGGAGGGCTCTCCAGTCCACAATCCTCTGTCACTGTCCTGACCTCAGAGACACAAGTCTGTCCATTAGCTAGCCATCCAATGCATGAAGCAGTGAAGGTCGTATTGCTGACTAATTCTGAGTGTGGGCAGGTGCCACAACCTTGAGAGAAATACAGCATACAGGTAGCCTCGTATTCCACCAATCACTAGGTTTGCCAGAGGAGTCCAGTCCAATCGAAGATTTCTGTTCATTGGGAAAGTCAGATTGGCTTGGGCTGGTGGGTCAGGCCGAACTGCATAAATCGATTAATTGTGTGTACATTTCAAATCACATTTTAAATACCTCCTACTCTGATGAAAAATTGTTGATTAGGTTCTGCCTCATGCAGTTAGGTGTTTTTGGCATAAAATCGTACCACCGTTCATACTGCTGTTAGCAGTGAAGGAGAGAACAGATAAGTAGCCATTCCTATTGCAGGTGATGTTTGCAAAGTAAGGTCCACATGTTGCGTCATTTTGTCCCTCTGCAGAGCACGTTTGTCCCAATGCAAATACAATGAGATTGGTTTGTCCAGTGTTGATCCCCGAGCAGAGTTTTTGCCTGTCCATTCCATTGAGCCTCTCTGGAGAGGTGCTTGGCAATCACAGGAAATAGGCTCTCCTTCAGCCAGGCAGCTCTCATTCAATGCATTAACTGTACATGCAACAAAGATATATATAGTTCTAGAATATAGTCATAGCATACATTTAACCAACTGCATGACACAACTGACCTCTTTATGCATCAAAGAGTTATATCTAGTCGTATCCGGCATACATACATTCAACCAACTGCACTGATGACAACTGACCTTTTAGCTTTCTGCTACAGCTTGCAAAATGGGTGAGAATCAGTAGCATTCCCAGGGAGAGGAAGATTTGGAGTCCTATAACTGAAATACAAGGTATATATATAGGTACAGAGCAATCATTTGGATTTTGATAATAGAACTGGCTACCTATTAAACAGATAATCAGTTTAGACTATAATTATGGTTCAGAAAATACACATAGGCTGACTCTAGTAGTACTGAATTTCAACTGCAAGCTATAAGACTTACCTTCTCTCTGGAGAAACTTGGATTCGATGTCATAACAGTTTTGATCAGGCTGTGACCTCGAGTCAAACCCTATGTTGTCATACCATCCTCTGCAGGAATTTCAACTGGGGAAGTCAAAATGCCACAAAACTGGAGGTATATACATAGATCTACCACAAATATACATTCTCAAGCAAGCTACTGAAGGAAAATCATGTGTTTTCCACCATTGAGGAGACAAGTTAACATTGTAAGTTTCCAGCAAAGCAAATCAGTCATTCTGTTTATTCTCTTCGCACTGGTGATTCGAGCTTACAGTCAATTTGGACTGCTCAGCCATGCTCCAGGAGAGTGTGTGCTTGCAGGAGACATAGTAAATCTTTCATGCATTGTTAATGACACGGGAGATCAGGGAATAACTTCATGGACTGGAAACTACTCGATATTTGACTGCCCGGATGAGGATTCTATTGCAGATAGGAGAGTATACCTCTTTCATATTCATTTCAACAACTCACGTGTAGTGGATAAACCGACTTTTTGCAATGACAGAGTATTTGGAAAAATCATCAGCCACAATGGCACTCATTATGTGTCTGTACTCACAGTTATAACTACTCCTGCTATGAACGGAGGACTTATTTATTGCCATGACTTGTTCACGCCGGATGCATTTTCTGGAGAAGTGAAACTTAAGGTTGGAGGTGAGTGCACTAATTATGCCGATTTAAAGCTAGTATACTGATAATAAAAAGACACATGCACTATAGTTGTATAGGCTAACTTGCATTATGTGTAAACTCTTCTCAGCAAAGCAAAGTACGAAGCTATATAGGTTACTATAAAATAGTACGGAGCAAATTCATTTTCAACAATGCATACTCTTCCGTTTTAATACATGTACACCCGCAGTTCATCCCAACCCACCCCCTTCATTCAACGTTACCTTCCTCGAAAGTGACCAAGGCACGGGATTCAGAATAGTGTGGAGGGAGCCAAACAATACTGTGGGGGGTATAGGAAGTTATATAACGGAGGTGAACGACAGCGAGTGTGGTGTCTGCAGCAATATAGGAAATGTGACAGGAAATGAACTATCCTGCTACAACTGGACAGCCAGTGGGCAGGTGTGCAATGTACTTGTATGGAGTGTTTCGGCAGATTGTGGATTTGAGAGTGAGGAGCCGGCAATCTTTAAGATTCACCTACAGAGTAGGTTTCCTATAATTATAAGCAATTATAACTCATCACAATGTGTATAGATTTCATTTTTCGTAGAAGGTTAACACAATCATGCATGCATGATAAATACATGCACATTCTGCACTGTTTATATAATTATAATTATACACACGCATTCAGCTCCTGATGCTCCTATTTTCAAGATTGTTTCACCAATGTATTCAGCAGAACTGCAGACCATTACAGTGAGTCTGGAACCAGCAGAGGTGAGTACAAAAAACGATCATGCTGTACAATAGCTTAAATTACTGAACTATATATAATTATAGCTTAATGATTATTGTATATAATTATATAGGGACTCCGTGATGAGTATGGGCTGCCAGTGACATATTGGGTGCACATTGAAGACGTTGTGTCTGGTAGTACCTGTGCTAAACTAGCTCAGTCATGTGCTCCAGATCATTGTGAAGTGACTATTGATCTAGAAGGGAACTGCCAGTTTGATGGTGCTAATGAGAGTGGCCACTTTTCCGTTAGTGCATTAGCTAGCACCATTATTGGGAAATCTTTGACTACTTATCCTAACGAAATTGGTGAGTTATTGAAATTTGATGTCTATAATTAGCCATATCTGGAGTGCACTCCGGCGGTCATAGCCAGGACATTGCCGACAGTTTATCTTATCTAAAAGTACCTAATGATTTCTGGTTACTTCCAAACTTATATATATAAAATTATGATTCACCCGCTTATCATTCTACTGCTAACGACCTTTCATTTTCGATGCATGCCCATAATTACTAGATTCTGTGAATAATCTTGTGGAACTGAATGTTTTAATGGAACAAGACTATACTCTGATGATAGCTGAGTTTGTAGATGCCTTCACAAAACTTTCACTTCAATATGGAGATACATGTGATACTCTCGTGTTTGAAAAACAGACCTTCACAGAACCAAAAGACTTCACCAATTGCATGGCACTGTACAACATTCAGCTCTCCGACTGCTTTATTGCAACACTGTCAGCTGACAATGGATCACTTGCCATCAACATTAGGGGACATTTTCATGGTAGGAAATGCTTGCATGTGTTTTTGTTACCCACATCCCTTCTCAATAAATATATCTGTCTGTATAATCATCATTTCACATGATAAGTTACTGAACCTCTGTTTGCTTTGTGGCTATCCTTTCACAGACTATGTAAAGACTAGTGACCACAGAATCCTTATCAGTGTCGGAGTCACGTTGATGCTGTCAGTGACCTTTAATCTTGTGCTGATTATTTGTGTAGTGAAATTTCTAAGGAGAGCAAAGCAGGAAATCCCTACCACCGAGCCCACTGAACCTGCAAATCACAGAGTGCTCAATCCAGTTTACGAGGAAATTGATGAATTAAATTTTGTTGATGCTGGTAATGCTACTTTAACGTTTGAGCCAGACACAATTCGAAATGATTGCTACCAGATCAAGCCGGATCCTAAGACAAAAAGAAATGGCTGCTATCATCATGTGCTAGATCCCTCGACAACAGGAAGTGCTTGTTACCAACCTTCTACGACTTCTCACCATGCAATAGACATTCAGTAATTGAATGAAAACTGAGGTTGCAAGTTTAGCAGAACTAACTAACTCATTATAGTTATTGATTATTGTATATAGCTGCACAATATTTATATTGTTGAAATTTAGCTGGAGTGCAGTATACCTATATAGGCCTTGGCTTGGTAGATTAATGGCCACATGCATTTACTGTGTTACATGCACATTGCTGCATTTTATAAGAGAACCATTCCTCTTCTGTTGCAAATTATTGAAACCTCTTAGCCTGAGCTCAATGCAGTTTTCAGTTTGCTAGCTGCTTTAGAGTTTGCTCCAAGCTAAGACTGTAACGTGTTGCATGCGCAAGACCACAGGACCCACTATATAGGTCGAGGGTAGGGGTTGGTAGATTATCTCGAGATATTACCTATTATGCGATTCTTTTATGCTCAAGTTAACAGCCTATTATTCTTTTCAAATCGCCTATTATTCACATTATTCCTCCAAAGTACAACATAGACATACATAGTCCAACATAGTCCTCGCACAAGTAACATCAAACTATAAATAATGGCCACAGGATTCGCTAAATAGAATGCTAAGGAGATAATCAACCACCATGCAGTCTATACTTCCATCAGGCCTACAAATGTTTTTACTATGATTCGTACTGACCTGTACGAAGTCTTCCAAACCTGCCTATTATTCTCATAATTGTATAAAGGTGCCTATTATGCAAGCATAATTTTCACACACAAAAATGTGCCTATTATGCTCAAAATTATGCCAGCATAATCTACCAACTCCTAGTCGAGGGGCTGAATGCAGCTGTGACAACGTCCTTACCGAGTAAACCGAACTATCCAACTGTCACACTTGCAATTGGGATTGCGAATCATCATCGCGTCTAATTCAATGTGCTTTGATTGTCAATATACTGGTGGCACAAAACACAGATTGCACCCCTTTTTTCAATACAGAAACCATGCAATTGGGTGCATATCATCAGGATCAAAATTAATTTTGTTGACCCCATACATTATTCCATTTCCATCGAAGCATAATTACTTGTAACCTCTCCTCTCAGCTGACTTGTAATGCCATTACCCGACAACAAATAAGTGATTTGTGACACTAACATCGTATTGAATTTGATCACAGGTGAGATGACTATCACACGCTAACCATTCTGGTAAACTGAACGTCCCTCTCAAGGGCATGGTTTATGAGACAGATATTTAATGGTTTAGCTATTCTTTTTACATTGAATTAAGGAAAAAACATTTTAATTGACCACATGCATGCATGTACATTTAAGTGGTGCCAAATGTTTTGTAGTGAAATCTACTATAGGTATCTGTTACAACAGTAACTGTTTTTATGAACAGAAAATAGCTGTATTTCGATATGCTAGAGTATAGCCAATTAGCGTTAAATCTAATTAATTGCAATGGTGAAAATGGTGTCTCGTAATACCCAAACCAAAGAAAGCTGGCATTAACTGCGAACAAAGCACTTTCTCTAGAATTTTTTTGTTACATGCAAAGCCTATTGACCATAGTAGTTAGTGAACAGGCCTATAGCTCCCTCCAGATTACTGCAGGGTGGGTCACAAGGTCAGGAACATTATATGTCTCATAATAATACCTCCTTGTCGCTATACATCTATGACAAAGTCCCAGACTTTAGCCGTTGGTCTTTTTCTATAACCACTATAGTCTAACAACTGTTTACTAATCACCACATTGAGGGTTTGCACTTTAGTGCTCTAGTTTTATATTTTGCTTCGTTGTTGAATAAAAGCGAGCAAAAACTATAAGAAACTAAGAAAGCTTGAACCTTACGTTGGCCTAGATGTATACACCTAGATGTACACGCAGCTTTGGCTCACACACTAAACCCCAAATTAACGCTGAGGGTTTGCACCTCATGCAGTGCTCTATAGTTTAAACAGTTGTAAACCAGTGACCACAATCATCAGACAGACTAGCTAGCTATAGCTTCGCCAGAAGTACATGTCATGCAGTTTAGAAACGTAACATGCATGTAGTTATTATGCGCATACCTGTAATCTGAAAAGGGTACACTTACAAGTCCAAAAAGTACATGTATACCAACCATATCTTTTAATGCCCCTCTAAAATCTGTATACAAATAATTACAGGCCAGTAATATTGCCTAAGCAAGCACATATAATAAATTATTCTTACTAAAGAACTATGACAACCATAATTATACACACTTTTATGAATGAAGCAATTTAAGCTGCTCAATTCTACTCACCATGGTGAGTAGAATTGTTATGCATGCATGCATGCATAATAATTATCTCCAGAGAGATAGCCGTACTAGCTGAACAACGCCCTCTCCATGACTGCTATACTCACTCTCGCAGCCATGTATACCCTCTTTCGTACGAGTACTGTGTGTGGGGTCTGGGGAGGGGGCTAGGACAAAGTCGGAAAGGACGTGTGTGGGAGGATTCATATTGTCAGAAAACCACCAAAGCACGCGGAAATACAGAATGTACTAAGTACGTCGGTCATACAGAATTTAACGTAGTGGCAGCATATAATTATACACACGTACATGCACTTTACATTAGGAATTGGCATACTGCAAGTGTATGCATGCATGGGCGGATAAATTTGGCGATTTGGCGAATCAAGGTGGAGCTAGTTTGCCAAAATTAAAACAAGTTTTAGTTTGATACTCAGTCCCGGGTATACAGTATAATTAAATAGCCTCATTTGCCAAATTTACCCTGTATATACGGTATATATAGTTTGTACATGACTTTTGTACCAATAATTATTAGTAATCAACAGGCATAAATCAGTGCACATGCATGCCCAGAGCATCATTAAAAAGTAAAACATCATATGTATACGTGTACATTACTTGAGTACAAAACTTTTTATCCTGTATCCACAAAACTCAAACATAGATTCTGGGCTAGGTGGTGGTGCTGTTTCACTGGTATCATAGTTGGGTGATGAATATCCAGCCAAAAGCAATGCTCGACACATTTCATTCTTGACGATTGAGTAGAGTCCTTTTCCCCGATACTCAGGTGCAGTGTACCCAAACCCCATTTGCCCATCTGGAAATTGCACCATGAATGAAATTGGGATGGTAGGAAACTCCATTGTAAAGAGCCCAATACTTTCATAGTGCTCGATACTGTACTTAATGTAGTGTTCTCTGTGTGGCATATCATGATAGTAGGGCCAGCTATCGCTTACAATCTTGAAATGATGTGGCTGAAGTTTTCCGATGAAATAGCTTTCTGGGCATTCTCTGAAACAAAGTCATAAATTCAGCATGATTGTCTTTATTAGACGAATGCACTTACATTTTAGGAGGTTCTTCGCTTCGAGTGAAGTGGTAAGGTGTTCCAACATATACGCAGCTCAGAGTATTGAACTCTTTTACTTTTACTGCTGCATCACAATCTATGTTTCTCAGAAAGTAGTCTGCATGCTCACTTTCTATTCCTGAAAACATTAGGCAGTCTGGTAGTTAAAGTATAGTAATGTATTTGCATGGAAAAGGGTGGCCGGTCAGCACAGTCTTAATAAAACTAGGCCAGGGGAAGCAAATTGGGCAAAAGAAAATGTACGGCAGCATATGCATGCACTGAAAACTAGGGGGGTTCAGGGGCATGCTCCCCGGGAAAATGTGGACATTTTAGGGCCTTAGATCAATGCCTATTAAAGAAACTGCCAGATCCTGGGGGGAGGGGGCGAATTACTCCTCTTACTCCCCCTCAATGAAGCCCTGGTCTATTTAAGGTTACGGTGAACTGTTTGCTCATGAATAGAATATTCATGGAAAACTATAAAAGCCATGATAGAAACATACATGATGGTGTATCATTCTGTACGAGCATCTTCCTGCAGTGGAAGCTCTGAGCGATCAAGTTACACAAACTAGTAAACTAAACACATTTTAAACTTCCAAAAACATTAGCTCTGTGTTCTTGCTCTTATACGATGCTTCTTACCAGGGGGGCTTGAAGTGTTTTTTTCTTTCCAGGCCAATAAACTCTCACAAAATAATAATAATTTATGTAGACCTAACTCTACTTAAAATGGCCATCAAAGCCAAGGAAAATAGCCTCTTGTGAACCTTCAGTGGCCTTTTTTCAAAACAATATCTTCGAAGCTATCTAGTATCTAGTGTCTATTCGAGCCATGAATCGGCTACTACGTTTCAGCTGGACTTCCAACTCATTCTAGCTGCTCACGATCAGCTCATGAATAATTAATGAGTACTGTAACCTTAAATTAGCACCAGAGGAGGTACGACAACATCACGTGCGCGGACAATCGAATGTCAATCAACAGCAACAAAAAAGTAGTATGGGTGTGGTCTGCATGATTAACGGCCTCTCCCATCATTAGCATCTTTGCTGCATGTTAATTGACATTCCATTGCCCACACACGTGATGTTATCGTACCTCCTATGAATTAGGGGCTATTATATGACTCTGACTATAGTAACATAGAGGGAGGGGGATTAGAAACGGAGCACGTGCGCACAATCACTTCGATCTGTGTTATGCATGCAAGTCTGTTGATCTGTGTTTCGCCTCTTGAAAGTGATAACTATAGGAGCCTCCAGAACACCCTATCCCACAATATCTGCCAACTACTCTATGTTGTAACTATGGCACAGAATCAAAGCTAGGTACTGTGCTGCTAAAAAGGTTATGACTTGCCTTTTATGTACTGTCTGTTCCCCCAGGCAATCAGCTTTCCTTCAGTCAGAACTGAGACCAGAGCCTTGCTGGATGTGGTGTAGGCACTAATGTCTGCTACCTGGCCATGATCGAAGAGAAATGTATGTATAAGCTGAGATGTACTGGGTATATGCGAAAAGACTGTTAGAAAGGTTTTCGCAGAACAGCAATATTAAATTCATGGTATATAAACGTTCACGGTACATGCATGCTTATAACCATCAAAACCACGAACATTTATATCCTTGAAATATACCCGCTATATACGGTATTCTTTACCATAATACATGTATACAGTCAGTGGAACCTCCGATAAAGCTATAGGACCGTCGTAGAAATAGAAAGAAGGAAATCTGCTAGTATACTTCCATCCTTAAAATCTCTACAAAAATTGTTGGCAAGAGTATTTCAACAAGCACTATAGACTAAGTGGTATACAGTACGTATCTTCGACTTTGGTCTATAGAGAGAGCGAGTGAATAGAATTTCACACAACAATTTGAACATGCATGCATGTAGGGTACAGTACACAGAGACGCGTAGGGCATATTTACAAAATAACTAAAAAAACTATCGAGGGAGGCTCTGCTTCAGGAGAAACTCTACACAGATAATTATAATAAACACAAACTATACATGGTAATATCGTAGCTGGCAAAATATTTGTGGTTGAAGCTCTGACCACAAATGAAGCGACCTTGCCTACGTACCTACAGTGCTAGTGCAAGTAGCAACCACAAAGATATTCTCCACAAAGTGACTAAATATTGCTCAACCACAAATGTTTCCCACTGAAAATTACCTGCTATACGGTATAGCCACAGTAATTATGCCTCGGTGCACATGCGCACGCGAGGTATACAGTTGTGTTCGTGTGTCTGTGTAGACTGCTACAGCTGCTTTAGGATCGATAAAGTGCAAGTAAGAGTTTCTAGTCATGTTTTCTTGGATTTTTGATTCAAAATAATGCTTGGTTCTCGAGTTTTGCTTACTTGGAATGCCATTGCAGCCTTTTCAGAAGAGTGCGTAGCAAAGTAGCAAAACTTGTCCATGGAGTGTTGCTACTCTACTTTGTAGTTAGCTCTGCACTTTGAACGCTAGTAGTGAGAAGAGAGCTGCAAAGCTCTACGATGCAACAGCCATTAATTTTAGACTTTGGGCATCTTTTTTAGCAACAATCATGGTCCCACTCTTTGAATTTCTCTGTGATTCTGCCCGCATGCAGCAAAATTATGTTCATCGTGATATCACGTGTGTTAGCAAAGCTTTATGTCATGTAGGTTTGGCACATCTACCGAGGCATCAGCACCTGTGGTGCTTCTAAAAACACATAACTGATAAAAATGTTATTTGGACTTTTTGTACCGTATAGCGCAAAATTCTCGAGCGCTTAACTTTTGTGAAACTTCCTCTAAAAACGTTTCGTGGAATAAATTTTCGCGGTTCTTGGTATATATGTCAATGCACGCTGCATCAGCGCAGCCATTAGCTATGTTCGTTAACCCATTTTTGTGGAGGATTACTAACCCTCAAAAACAGCGAAAATTACAATGTATACGGTATATTTATCTGTACACTTACTATATAACTTGAAATAATAAATTTATACCTCTGATATTCTTGGCCAGATCAACTGAGCTACAACGGCAGAGAAGTCGGGCCATTTATCCAAGTATAGATTGGCTTCCAGTTTTTCACTTTGCACATTGGTGATGATATCCACTACCTAAAAGTTCATGCATGGAAACCGGCTATCATGATATCACACTCAGTTAGCTTACTCTAGCTGACTTTGGTAGGCCTAGCAATAGCTGTCTCTTGAGCTTAGCTAGGTCAGACTCCTTTACCTTCAATACAGGCATGACACATTTTATTAGACTCACCAGCCAGCCCTTCCTCGGGGTAAGGGACTTTGCCTATCTGAGAGTTGTGCCGGTGGAATTTTAATGAGTTGCATGACATCATGTATGACATCATCATGTGGTTTGTAATGTCTGACATGCGTGGGTTGCAAATTAATAGCTACACAATTACAAATAAGCTCCCCTTGCTTAGTTTGTGGCAGAGAAACCAAGAAACCATGAGAACTGGTGGTAGAAGGCTACTGTAAAGCCCTTTCCATCCCCACATACTTTCAGACTGGAAAGATTTTCTCCAATGTAAGACAATTAAGTGGTGCAAATCATCTACATACTAAAGTCACTGGAGGATTTGTCTCAATTGCAGCTTGATTGATAAGCTCTGCTTGGTCGCTTAATCTTGCACTAGCACAGTCTTGCCCATCCCCATTATTTTATTATTATCATGCATTCTATACCACAAAGAAACTAACTAAGCGATACTGTGGGCGTAAGAATGTCACATGACATTGATACTGCACTCTGATTGGTCATTACCAGATTCAGGTAACGGCACACAACTCTCAGATAGGCAATCCACCAGTCCCTTACCCCGAGGAAGGGCTGGCTGGCGAGTCTAACATTTTATAATTATTAGAACACCTTATGTTATGTAATATTTACTACTACTACCTTAATTAATTAACCATGATTTAATGTTTATGTTGATATCATACTCTTTCTCATTGTTAACGCTCCACTTCCTCCCTTTGTTGTTGTGTGAGCCTTTGGGGCCCTGCTCCACGTATTTAAGGATTTTGTTATTGTACTTTTTTGCCTCACTTCACTTTACTTTACTTGTATTGTTAGTTGATGTTTCAAAGAATTTGGTTAAGCTACACTGTCAAGTCAATTTGTCTGTAACTAGTTGTTGTTGCCTACAGCTAGGAGCCTGTCTCTAGCTAATTTTTCTAGCCTGTCTAGAATCCCTCTACACCAAGATAAGAGCTCAACACACAAGGGACTTTTGAGCTACAGCCAGAGGAGGTAGGACACCCATCGCGTGCATCTCAGCAATTAACAATCCACGTTTAACTGCAAAGATTTACATTTTTTGCATGAAAAGTGAGAATCTTCAAGCAGCCAAAACAGCAGCGATCCCATGGTCATTTTCTCTAAAATTTAGCTATCATGTAGAAAGGATGGTACTAACTTATGGATCAGCGATCCCAGTGGGCTCTCGGCTCAATAGCTTGAAACTCGCTCAAAGCTAGTGGTTTTCACTGTACATAAGCTACTATGGAGAGCAGTCTAGGGAGGTTAACTCAGGTTAGTTGCCAATTTCCATAACAGTTTACAATGTTCGAGATTACTAGAAAGCGATGTGAGCTTGCTAGACACAGGCACCATAGCTACATTGAAATCTAAGGAAAGGTTAAAGGTCAAGAGCCTATAACGTAAACATTGTATGCCACACATTCCATGGTCATGTGACGTATGACACATGTCCTGCCACCTCTGAGCTACAGCCTATCCAATCTGATTCAAAGGAGGGAGGAACCACTTGACCTTATTAATTATATAAGGCCACTCCAAGTGATACTCTGGTTTCTGGTCCACCGCCCGCATCAGATTTTATTCTTGGATTTCTATCTCATTATTGGATTTCTATCACAGTCATTATTTCTACTACGCATGCGCAGAATGGTCCATGTGGTACAAAATAGTGTGATAATGATATTCATTTGCAAAATAATGAGATTCATAAGGTGAAATTGATAATGACATAATGAGAAAAGCCGCCCGCCCGCATGCAATTAGAAAAACTTCAGGACCAGAAACCAGAGTGTCACTTGGAGTGGCCTAAGGTCACTAATTGGATTTCTAGACTGAGGCACATTTTTTGGTAAGGGCATAATTATATAATAGGCACCTTTATAACTAGAGCACTAAAGTGCAAACCTTCGGCTTGTGACATGACTATGAAGAAACCAGAGGCAATGAATGCAGTGCATGTATAGTATGTATACAGCAACTCAGAGAAAAACTAACGACGTAAAAGAGCATGAAAGTTGTTGCTACAAATGGTGCATGGTACACATGCACTGTGGTCTATGATCACAGTGAAGAAGCTGGGGTCTTAGAGAAGTATGGTCCTGGTGCTAGGGTCCGGTATATATCCAGAGTCAGCAAAGAAGCCTCCCAAGACAACAAACCAGTCACAATTCTAGCTTTCTACTTCAGTGACCCTTTTCCATTGTTCCTGGTACGGGATCACTTCAGCTGAAAATACGTAGGCCTACCTCGAATAAAGGCCGGGTGTATAATAGCGTAAAGTTCAAGCTTCTTAGGTTTTATTCAACAACGAAGCTTTAACATCAAAATCTTCCACTATTAAATTATTGTGTGAAGGCTATCCTTGCTGTAAACGGAATCCAGTTGAGTGGATTCATGTGTCACAAACAGACAAACAAACAAGATGACTACTATACCCACTAGCTGCGGCACGGCCTCGGGTAACATTTATGGGACACAATTATGAGAATAATAGTCAGGTTTTAGTAAAAACATTTGTTATCTCCTTGGTATTAGTGTTAATGGCTATTATTAACCCGTGGCGGCACCACAGGTTATAGTAGTCGGTCAGTCTAGCTCTCTGTCTATCTGTCGTTCTGTGTATTCTGAGTCTACTTACCTGGATGCGATAGCACTGTGTTTGTACCGTGGATAGCCTCAACACAACAAAATAGTAGTTTTAAATTTGGCAAATTTTTCTGTTAAACCCTATTATGCCCCAATGACTTAAAACCATTACATGTACTAGAATGAATATTTTGTTGGTTAAAAACTTTTGCAAATACCGTATTACTTTGCGGGTGAAAAACCTTTGCGAATGAGCCAAATCAGCAGATAATTTGACCCTTTGCGATCTAACTATTGGGTTCTGGCAAGGATCGTGTGTATTTACTAGTAATAATTTAGGTTTTACGGATTTTATTGTTGCGAATTGATCAACCCTCGCAAATTCACAAATGTTTGATTCTCGCAAAACATTCTAGTAATACGGTGAGCCAAATCAGCAGAAAATTTGACCCCTTGCGATCTAAATATTGCATTCTGGCAAGGATCATAATATAATAGCACTGGTTTTGTGAATTGATCAACCCTCGCAAATTTTGCATATTCACATATTTATTATGCTCGCAAAACATTCTAGTAATACGGTATGCCTCAAAATTAAGCCATAATTTACCAGGGCCTAATTCAAAGTTTGCTCATTCATGATAAATTGTTTACACAATACTTGTACCCAATCCATGGTATGTTTCGCAGAACATACGTATAAAGAATTTCGCATTTAATTTTCGGGGGCTAGTTTCAGCCTTTTTATGCATGTAATGCATGGGCTTGTAAAAAGTGTGACAATTAAAAGAGTGGCTGATCGAGTACCTTTTATAGACACGTAGTAATTTTTAACCTTCGGTAGCTACCAAGACTCCACGACGTGTATCAAAGTCTACATATTAGAATTCACCAGAGTCCAGGTAGAGCAAGCTCCTTTTGCTCCTTTTCAACCATCACCACTGCTACAAAAATACTCAAACAAAATCGGCGCTTTCAGATTTTTCTCTGTTTTTAGGGTTACTAATTTTGGCGGATTTGTAGCAAATTCATTACCACAATATTAATATGTATATACAAGTTTTAAGGTTGAATGGAAAGTTTGGAGTCAGATAAAGATGAAAAAAGGGCTAGCTTGCTTAGTATACTCTCAAAGTACATTTTCGTTTTATTATTAGCGCGGACATAATTTAGCGAATTCGGTAAAACTCGCTAAAATTAGTATCAGTTTATCATCATTAAGGTAGTTTACTTTGTAGTGTACAACATACATGGAATGAGCATCTCGATGAGTGCTTCAATGGCACACTCTCTTGTACGTGTCACTGGGTATCACACTGCGTCTTTCTCAGAGATAAGAGGCGACTTTAAGCCTGAAACCAGAACGGGTACCATACTTTAGTCACATGTACATTTGTTTGCGATTTCACTGTTTAGCTCATTTTGCTGGTATTAAATTCTTTCTCGTTATTCATAATTACTCGCGTGGTTTCATTTGCAATTTCCAATTATCTGCGAGTATACACATTACTCTTTCATTTGCAGAAATAGCAGAAATTAATACTCGCGAAAATATGCCACCTTAAGGTAGGGTAGGTTGCACTATATAGTAGGGGATTGGCAATGGAAGCGACTTTGTGTTTCCCCGCGGTTTTAATCGAATTAATTACTTCTAACGTGCATGGGAATGAACAATTCATGAACATTGTTTTGCTTTCCGTAAAAAGTCCACGAGAAGTTCTCTGCATGTATGCTAAACATATCTCATATTTTTGGCCGTTTGGGACACAGCACACTACACTTAGTTACACAGCCTTAACTATAATTATCATGAAAAATCACTCTGTGTAGTACAGTACCTCTAGCTACTTCACTACCAGGGTGTCATACAGGGAGGGGAAAGGGGGGATATCCCCCCCCTAAAATTTGCATTCAGGTACTAGTTGGGGTCCATAGCTAGCAATTTTGCATACTATCAGGGTTTGAAATAACAGTTGACCTTTTTTTAGCAAAATTTTCTTCTTATTTCCCCCTCTACGTACTTCAAAATCCTGTATGACATCCCTGACGACATATCTCTTCCAAATGATACTCACCATTAAGTGTTGGGGGGGGGGGTCATTGAGAAGCATGCATTGGACACAATAATTGTCCGAACACAGATAGCATGGGACGGCTTCAGAGCCACTACATATAGACTTCAATGTAGAAGCATCACGTGAACCACTTCCGTTGCCAATCCTTTTCTTCTATGGTTGCACACACAAACATTACTTTTATGGTACAGTCCTGGTACTACTACAGTCCTGGTACTACACACACTGTACACATAATTATAGCATTGCAAACTGTCCTTATTACAATTTTAAATTGACATACGCTGTTCCCTACAGGCATATATACAGGACGTCACACAGCGAGAAGGGGGGTATCCCCTGGCTCAACCCCCCCCCCTAAAATCATTTATTTACTATAGAGAAATTTTATTTACGACTGAGTATATAGCATAGAAGAATTCAAATTCACCTCATCCAGACCAACCAAAATAAAATTTCAGGGGGAGGTTGTACCTAGTCGACGCCACACTCCGGATGCCCTATTCCTCCCTACTTCAAATTCCCATGCCAGCCCTCCCTGGCACTCCCTGGCATGCACATTATATGGAAGGGCATACTGTTACACAAGTACAATCGCATACACTGTGGCTATCTCCTATTTTTTTGCTGTCCCAAGCTAGAACTCCACCTGTCTCTTGCCTCAGGATATAGTGCATGCAGGTAAGAATATCCCACCAACATGCATGACTGTATGTGTGTGCAGAGCAACATGGGTGTCAGTATGATAGCTAGTTCTAAAAATAGTAACAGCAAAAATTGCTGACACGTCAAACAAATAGACTCCACAACTCTCATATGCAATGAATGTCTACACAACAAATTGACCTAAACATTGGAGCATTATGAATCAGTGATCTGTCTATTATTAACTAATTGCAATAATTATCACAACACACTGAGATTAAGTTAAGTGCCCAAGCAACACTTAAAAATCGAAGCTATATAACTCTAATCAGATTGCAGTGGCCGGGGACACAAACAGTCATATAGGAAGAGTGCAGCTAGGGGGGTATTTGTAAATGTACGAGACACACTAAGGCTGCCAGATCGCCTGACAAATAAGATTGAGGACAAAATTGATGATGGACTTGGTACAGGAATAACTCAAGCGACACACAATACTCCATTCTATCTGCAATGCCTCAATGAGCAGAAGGTATGTATGTACATGTATATAGATAAACTCACAAACTGAGTGGGGGTCAACAATAACATCTTCATTTGTCCCTGTGGGACACATTAAGTTATGAAAAATGTTGCCCACTACATAAATTCAAAAAGCCGGAAACAGTGAGGCGTGAATCTATTCTTAGAGCCAGTTCTAAAAATAGTAACAATAATCTTCCATATATGGTGCACTTCCTATGAGATAAACAAAAGCAGTTTTATACAGACCTGCTGCTTTGTCACAGCACCTGAGCTGAGCTGCCCACATTGGCAATACTGGTAAAATGCTGAGAAGGGAGTTAGACACCAGGAATATCAAAATTGGAGTGCATGCAAACAAGGTTAAAAATAATAGTGTTACCTAAAAGGATTCCAGACGTGTTGTGACAGTGGGTTTGAGAAACCATTTTTCTTTGGAAGACTTTTGCCTCTTTCTGAAGTGTTTGCTTCTGAAGTGCATCAATTTAGAGTACATGCATACTTAACAGGTACTGTGTTTGAAGGAGTTGCATCTCTCCTATACCATATATAGGCCTGTGCATGAATAAATATCCAAAAATGAATGGTATTATTTAACTATAAAATTATTGAGCATTTGATTGTGTACTCACGCTCACGGAAGACGTTCCTTGTCATTGAGGAGCCATGCAGTTGGTTAGTCTCATGGATCAGCCGTTGGTAACACCAACCAGTCTTGTATCATGGAGACTGTGTAGGAGCAACGCTGTACAGTGCAGTGTAGGTGACCCACTCTGGATCTGGTACATGGTGCACGGTATGGGCAAAGGTTTGACCCTGCAGGGTGCATAGGGAACAATTGCTTGTACGGGATAACCCCATGAACTTATACACTTTACATGAGCTTTGCAAAACCAGCCCCTCCCCCAAACACGAATTTTCTAACATAGAAAGAGTCAATGCAAGCAGCAGTATGTTATAATTATAATGCACACTGGTAAATTCTGTACCTAATTGCACACATGCAGAATAATACATGGAGCTATTAACCAAAAAGCGTTTCAAGTCTTATAATTATGCTCCAGCTTCTAGCTTATATGCTCCAGCTCCTAGCTTATATGCTCCAGCTCCAGCTTCTAGACCTAGGGAAAGCTTCACCAACATCTCTACCCACTTCTCCACAATAGAATGTAGACTGAAGTGTTCTGCATGCTCATTCATTCATTGTCGATGGCCACTGCACTGCACTAGGGTTGATGTTTTTTGATACTTGCCATCAATCTTGTGTAACATCCACGTGGCCGTGGGTGCACAACCAATTTGGAATGGGTGGTCACGTGAACTAGGCCTGTTCTAAAAATAGAACTCTCCATATTAGGATTCTTGCGGTGGGGTGGTCCTATAAATAATTGATTTGGGTTAAAAATAGACCTCAAGAATTGGGTGCGCCATCTTTTTGTGGTTAGTAAAGAAGAACAGTTTAGCAAGTTAGAAATACCGTTATAGTCTACTGTTATCTCAAATTCTAGTGTCTTGTCAAGATATAGAGAAAATGCAGACGATAAAGTGTGTTGTTGTCGGTGACGGCGCTGTTGGAAAGACCTGTCTCCTGATCTCCTACACAACCAACAAATTCCCTCAAGAATATGTACCCACAGTAAGTTCTGAACCATTCTATGAGACCATTAGACTACCTACCACACGACTACCACACACAATGTACTCCCAGTAAAGTTATGTGTGTGAGTGGCTAGGAGTGACTTTGTTGTCAACATAGTCGTGCGAGTTTAGTGGTTTGTAGTGTGACCATTTCGTATTATTTAAGTGTTCTATACGTGTCATTTTCTCTTCCCAGGTGTTTGATAACTATGCTGTCACAGTCATGATCGGAGGTGAACCATACACACTAGGACTCTTCGACACAGCTGGTAAGAGTGGATTAATTCAACAAAGGTCACAAGTCAGGCTTGTATTAGCTACATAAATATAGTTACGCCTGTGTTTATCGTTTATCTTAGCTTTAGATATTGCCTTTCCCTTACTGTTCTGAAACACATTGTGGTAACCTTTGAGTCATGCCTGTCCCTAATTGGTTTTAGTGAATGGCTGTCCCCTCAAACAGTGGGCCGTGTAAATGTCAAGAAATGTTGCTAATGACGTTCTTGTGTAGTGGAAAACACCTTACCATAATGTGTTTCATAAATCTATACCTTACTAATCTTATGGTTTTGCTTTTGATTGATAGCCTGTTATGCACAGATACATCTGGTTGCTGGGGTAGGATGGCTAGCATGTTTTTGTCATGGTAACCTAGCAGTGTGCCCACATCTTTGAAGCGATGTTGTGCTTTAGAAACTGTTGTGTGTACACTTGTGGGTTATACTGTGCACCTGTGGTATGTTAGCTTCCGAGGAGTACTTCATACATCCAGTGTAGTCACAAATTGAGATAATAAACGTTGGTTAGTTTGAGGTGCATTCCACAGTGTTACATTTAAACCATACTGTACGGATTTTGCTGTTAAATAGTTTCATTCTTGTGAATCAATGTGTTCTTTTATGGAGTGCACTAACTGGCAGCCATATTTTGATATGATGTAACACATCAAGCGTTTCATGTGTCCCATATAAGTATTGAGCATTGTGTGCATATTGTGTGTCACACAGATCACTTGCATAGGCTTTGTCCAAACTACTGGTAAATGGCTCTTTTCTGGCCCTTTTCAATACTGAAGTTTGGTTTGATTGCTCAACTTTTATGTGCATATGTTATTTCTACAGGTCAAGAAGATTATGACAGACTCCGGCCCCTGTCCTACCCCCAGACAGATGTATTTCTTGTGTGTTTCTCTGTCATTGCACCAGCCTCATTCGAGAACGTCAAAGAGAAGGTGAGCATTAGTACAGTATGTCGTGTCTACGATTCGATTCCTTCTCATAATTATCACGTACACATGTATGGCAAATCTAGTGTTGTCATGAACATTTGTGATAGTCTTTTTGTCTCTTTCCTTTGCAGTGGGTACCAGAGATCACGCACCACTGTCCCAAGACACCCTTCCTGTTAGTGGGCACACAGATCGATCTGCGAGACGATGCCGCCACTCTAGAGAAGCTCTCCAAGGTTAAGCAAAGGCCTATCACTGTCGATAATGGGGAGAAGCTCCAACGTGAACTGAGGGCTGTCAAGTATGTCGAATGTTCTGCTTTGACACAAAAGGGGTTAAAAAACGTGTTTGACGAGGCTATCCTGGCCGCCCTAGAGCCCCCAGAGCAGCCCAAGAAGAGGAGATGTGCTATCTTGTAAGAAACTGTTTTTAGCGTTTGTGTTTACAAAATGCTGTAACGAACTTAATTAGAGAATATTGTTCTGTATTTGCTTGTTTTATTACAGGACATAATTATTATCATGTTCTTCACCAATTGGTTACATTTCGTCTAAGGTTATGCATAGCACATTTATTACCGATTTATTAGCAAGTTACATCATCAACATGTAGTTTGTAGTTGTGTGTATGTTCATTTTGTTTGTCTGTGAATTTGCTCAGAACTTGTGGTCATCTTTTCTTTACTAGACGATATTGTTTGTGTCCTAAAAAAAAACTTCACTGTTGTATTTATTAACACATTAATTTTGACAACTCATCAAATGATAACTGCATGCTAAATTGTGGATTAAAAAATGTGTAATGCTGTCATGTGCACAGGCATGATAATGGTAATAATTATCGGGAGAAAAACTAGTGTAATGCGTTAATCAAAATCTATGCTTTCATGTTAACTGTACTTATAGCTACGTTTGTATTATGCTGATCGTAATTAAAACTGCAATGAATGGTTTATCCAGCAAGGAAAGGGTAGCACAATAGGCTCCCAGAACAAAACAAAAACAAATACTGCTATAGAAATGAGAGGTCATTAAGGTGTTATACTGCATGAATAGTGTCGCAATTGAATTCAAATATGGATTGATAATTAATGATGTGTATAAAAAGTGATACTATAATACGAAAACACTATGACAGTTCACTGTATGGAGGGAGAATGCTTAGAATATAGTCTAACGATCTGAGCCCCTCCTCCTTTGCCCTGCCAGACAGTGTGGCCTTTCTCTTCTCATAGGCCAACAGCACCTCTACAATGTCATTCATGAGCACAGTGATATCCTATAAGGGCGAGAGCAGGAGGTGGAACAGAGGATGAATACTGTTGTTGTTAGGTAATCAACAGTCAGAGTGTCTAGAAACTCACACACACACACACTTTGTGAAATCAAGTAAATAAAATGACAAAACAACCCATGAACTACTAACTTAATTGAGAATACACATTCAACAGCATATATAAATATATAGGTATACACTTTTCTTTACTATAGGCATCAACTAGGAATGGGTGCCTTGCACTTCCTTCCAATTAAGTGTGTGAACTTTTGATTGTCAAAGGTACACACAATCAAGTACAAGTATAGCTAGGGTGATATCACAACTAAGGGGAATGCTCTCTCACACACACACTATGGAACTGGAAGTAATACAGAGGGAATGTTACAAAATTAAATTCTATACACAATGTCAAATGACCCACCTCTCTAAAGTGACATTTGAGGTCATAGATCATACCTCAATGGCTGCCCTCCCATCAGGTACACTGGGGTCTGCTGCATGTCGCTTAGTGTTCACGTTGGAAGTAGGGAGGGCTATGATCTTGTGCTGCCGCTGGAACCTCTCCAACTCTCTCTCACTCACCTCTCGATTAGAACAGTCAGCACTGGAGAAATAGACAAGAACAACCATTTATATTAATGCACTAACAGGGTATGTACGTTACTTAATATATTATTGCCTCCTCAAGCAATAACTACATAAAAGCCACATAAGGGAACAGTTGTACATGTACAGTACCTAGCTTATAGTAGGATTAATTCTCCCTAGCTACTGTATACCGTATAGCGCGAAATTTTCGAGGCACTTATATTTCGTGGATTAGCCTCTAAAAGCTATTTCGTTGCACAATGTTCGCGGAATGACTGCTTACCGGAAGCCACGCCTTTAAATCTATGCATGCTATAGCAGGTAATTCAATTTTTGTGGACTTAATTTTCGTGTAGGATTCTAACCCACGAAATCCGCGAAAATTAAGCCCCTCGAAAATTTCGCGCTATACGGTATACAGACAAGACTTTGATGACAGAACAACCGCAACAGGAAAAATACAGGGTACTGTAGTTTTGCAATCCATTGCTAA
Organism: Halichondria panicea; assembly: GCF_963675165.1. Lineage (NCBI taxonomy): Eukaryota > Metazoa > Porifera > Demospongiae > Suberitida > Halichondriidae > Halichondria > Halichondria panicea. The sequence continues at coordinate 2,853,910 of NC_087379.1, forward strand.
GCAATGAGATCTTATCAGTGGCACCACACTGTCTGACTAGTGCAGTAATGTGCTATAATTATGCACACCACATTGACTACATTAGGAGTACTCCTGTGACTCTACATGTACAAAACAGTGGAAGGTTTGGGCCCTCTTGCCTCACAGTCTGACTATATACAATATATACTCGTTATACCCACTTAAACCTATCACATATGCCAGTGCATTTACAGCCATAGTTTTCTATACTCTGGGACTGCCTACTATTTCCTACACAAGCATCCAAGGTTTCACGCCATTCTCAAATTACACCCCCACACACCCACACGCATTGGTAACCATACACCGTAAACAAGAGACGTACTGGGCAAAGCCACTCACTCACTGTGTTCCTATCACCATGTTGAAAGTGTCAGGAGTTGGTAGAGCTCCAAGTATTGAAGTAAACTGCATAATCCAATAAGCACAGAGTAACAAAACAACAGCCACAACTACAGCCAACATTTCTACTCATTGCCTAGCACTATTGTATTGGTTAAGATACCATGCTATAAAAGTGTGGATTTCAAATCTCATTAAAGACGTTCAACCAGTGAATGAAATTGCAATCAAATACATATTCAGCCTGGGGGTTAATATATTAGATATAATGATACATGCACACCCTCATCATATCAACTCACCAGCTGTGGTAGAGTTTCCCAACTGTGCCTGGAGGAAACACAACAAAGGCATTATACTGGAGTTCACATTCACTATCTCACTACTAGGCAAACAATGCACACTAGCTGTGAATGAAAGGCATCCAGCAGATGTTTAGGACATTGACAAGTGCATGGATCTAGTTCCATATAAACATTGCAGCACTACATTGTCAGGAGTGTGGGAACAAGGTTAATTTTGTATATCAGTGATGTGCCCAGACTTTTGACAGAAGTGGAGGCTATTTTCAATCCTCAATCTCAAAATCTCAATCTCAAAATTGTTTCTTTTATAGCCTAGACCTAAGAGACGGTTATTTTTGTCTATAAGTGATTAGTACCGACGAGTGTGGGCACACCCCTATATAATTATACTTATATGAGTATTGCACGCTTTTAAGGCACAAGAGCAAACGCAACTTTGATCAAGGTGCAGTGGTTTATACTGAAGCTAAATCTCGGCCCAAGTACCTGTCAGAATAGGAGAAGAAGAAGAGTATGCCATCAGTGGATTGTTTGCAGGTGGGCAGAATGTGGTCAAAGCGTGAGAGCATCCTCTCCCCAACATCCCACAGCTCCAGCTTGACAATCACCGTCCTCTGGTCCGCCTCCAACTGAGGGGGGTTAAGAGTATGTGTATAGATTAAAAGAAACAAGAATCACCTGCAAGGGATTGCTCACAGTGCTGCAATGTTACCAGCTAATAATCATCACCCATATTGCTATCATGCATATAGACAGTATTCATGCACTCCTGAAACACTTTACCATCACTGGCCAGTAGAGAGCGGTGGTCTGAATACCGAGGGTCTCCTCGTGAACACACGGGATGTCTGCAGAGGGGGTACTGTAAAGGAGTATACATGTTCATCACCCAACAAATACATTACGCTCAAATCTAGTCAGCTGGGTTTGTTAAGCAATGTATTACGACTTGCCTATTATGCTCAAAACTAAGGCTTACAATACTCAACAATAAGCACACATTGTATTAAGTGCAAAATTATTGCTTCAAAGCGATCATCAAGAGATTGCATAGCGGCTACCAAGAGTCAATAGGTTTACAGAACCTAGCTCTCACCTCTGCCCATTAGCTTGTGCACAGTGCTGGTCTTGCCCACTCCAGACTTGCCCACTAGGAACAACCGTCGGAACAGAACAGGATACATCTTGCCACCCTGCTCGAACTGGGGCTTCTCGAGGAGACCTGTGTGTATGGATGGGAAGTACGTATACACTGCATAACGAAACACTAGAACGTTATTCTGATAGCTGTATCTGAACGAAAAGCTACAATGTACATGTACGTACGTAGATTGAACATAATTATTTCATTGCAAACATGGACACGTACGTATACACATCAACACTACGACTATCACAGGTACACTTCCAAAAAGCTTGGCGACTAGGATACTACATAGCATACTGATACGATCATGACATGAGACATTCACACACAATCACCAATGCAATGGGGAGCTTATGCAACTTGTGTAACTTTCAGCAGCATTTTAGATTATTACCAAACGATTTTCTCTTGTTTCTCCCCAACAGAGCATTGATAAGCCCTCTTGCCTCAGAGGTTTTCTGCCAGTCACGCTGCACCACAAAAGCCTCCCGTCTGGCTGGTCTAGAGCCAACTTTCGAAGAGCCAGCATTCTCCATTTTCGATTTATAAAAGCAAATGCGGCTTGGTCTCGAAACAAAATCGGGCCAAGCTTTGATTTAACTCCCTCTTCACTGAATAAGCCAAGTTTCAGCAAAGAGAGAACAAGCAGAGAGCAGAGATAGTTATCTCTGCAGAGAGCAAGAAGGCATCCAGAGGTGTCACGTCATGCCAAAGAAAATACAATTTCGAGTTGTGTACTGCACCGGTTGGGAAGATGACTACCCTCCAAAGGACCTGGAGGTGAGTTGGAGGGAATTGAGAGTCACTCACGTGTTTACTATTGCTCTACACCTAGGTACACAGTCCATTCATCAAGGGATGGAGATCTCCAAGGTAGTGAGGTCTATATTAGCACTTCATGAGCTTGTAATTGTGTACTAAAATTCCTCTGTCTTTTGTGTCAATCTTAGATACATCAATAGATAGTGCATAAGTTTAACCCTTTCATGCATATCGCATGCAACAACTTGAGGTTCATATTCTGTGTTATGGAAACCTCTTAGGTGCTGTTTCGATTATCATGTGTTATGTGCAAACGTAGTGACTTCCACCCTTGGCGTATAGCAAAGAGAGAATGCCCCCTCCCCCCTCCCCTAGTGACCTACATCCCCTCCCTGTGCAGGTACTGCCTCTACCCCCAGGAGCTGGTGCTGCGAATGGACCCTCCTGCAAGAGTGAGGAAACTGCAGCTTCTCTCACATCAATACATGATTGGTGAGGGATTTCTGGGTGGGGTCATTAGCCAAGCTTTAACTTCAATTAACATCTATTTTCACGTTATAGGATTGTGACACTTTTCCAATCATCTGCATGCAATTGATAATTAATTTTTTCCTTCCAGCTTCCAAGATTGACCTGTATGTTGGTGAGCTACCTTCGGACACTCACACGTCTCTTGAGGCTGCCCACTTCAAGAGGCTGGGTTACGTCTCACTGTCGGACAATGAGCAGACTGGATACAGGGTGAGTGGTGGCTGGATGCTTGTATTGCCCCGATTGTGTACCGTACGTATAGCGGGTAGCCTTGGCGATTAAAGGATAATTGACCATACCATTATTGATCACGTGTGAGATTGCATCTTGAAGTATAATTGGCTAATTTTAATTGGGCGACCCTCACCTAGATTTGCCAATCACCAATTATATCTGCTGTACGGTATTATGTGTTCTGTGCACTGTATAGTGTGCATGTAGTATTAAACATTTCAGGAGGTTATGTTTTGGAGACGAAACCACTGTCCCTTGTTGAGGGGCATTTAATACAGTGTCCCTTTCTCAGAGGGTCCTTTATTGGAGGTTGTACATGTATGTGTGTTAATGTACTATTCATTGTCTCTCCAGTCTAGAGAGTTGAAATCTGTCAATCTGGACTGTGCTGGTCACCTCATCAAGCTGGTGCTGCAGCCCAACCACATCAACAGGCTCAACCTCTTCAATCAGGTACATTATACTATAGTGACACTGACTTCATTAGGACATGCGCTCACATATATTATGTACAATATTATTGTTATGCATGATTATATGCTTACAATTTTGTTTAGAACTGTTACCACCTGTACATGCATAGTACATGTAGCTGTATGTAAGCTGTACAGCTTAGTTAGTGCATGTTGTTATCGTACAGTGCAGCTAGTTGTCATTGAACTATACAAATTATCAAGGACGTACCGGTACTAACCGCCCCCCCCCTCCCACACACACAGGTGAGCTTGGTGGCTCTTAATGTGATTGGGGACCAACACTCGTTGCCTAGAGTGGGAGTGAGCAGCTCACTACCAAAACATCCCAGTCACTACATCGAGAAAAGCAAGGCAGATGTGAGTGTATGTATAGAACACACTGTGCAAGCTCAATTGTATAATACGTAGTAGCCTACGCCACACGTTGTCCATATGCTTCCCATGGTTTAGTTTGCAGCATGGTTCTGTATGTCATGTAAGCTCTTACAATATACGATGTACGTAAGTCAACTCTTTATGCAAACTGTAGATTCTCTGTGTAGGGTACGTACTGCTATAATGTAATTCATTCATCATTCATGAGCGCACAATGTGACAAAGTTTGTGTCTCCTTTCAGCCTCTGTCTGAAGTGATCCACTCGTACCTGCCCTCCGTGCACCAGTCACATGACAATACCGGGGACCCTATTCTCATGGGAACCATCAACAAGTGAGGAACACAAATTCAGAGTGATCGATACGATTATGTACAGTCACTCTGTGCTAGTAACCATCATATGCAACAGTGTATGAGTGTACAGTCCTGTAGGGATGGTTCATTACATTGTACATTGGTGTGCAGTCTGAAAAATCTTGCTGGGATTATGCCGTTTAAGATATAGTATGTGATTGTGTACACGCTGAGCTATTAGTCTCATCCCCTCTAGACCTGCCCATATTTCCCTCATGGATGACCTCTGTTTTGCTGTGGCCCAAGACCCACAAACTGCCGACCTCATCAGAGTCTTAGACACCAAGAAGAAAACTGCAGTTAGAGGTACAACAAATTATAATGCTGTACATTATATGTGTATGAGTTATTGTTTTGTACAGACGAAGAGTTTCAATATGCTAAGCAGCTCAAACTGGTCATTGAAGAACTACAAAAGGTAGTGACATGTACAATGTAGTTCTGCTACATGTATGCATGTTCACACAAGTATGCATATAATGTTGTGCTCGCTACTAGAATGATTAAGTTGTCTGTTGTAGAATTCAGCCACTAATTTACTGCAGATTGGAGAGGTCCTTTGCAGATATGAGGTGGAGAAGAAGCTTGCCATAGAGAGAGAAGACTACGACACAGCCAAACAAAAGAAGGTATGTATTGAGGTTTTTATTTGACGACCTTTACCTAAAGTACAATGTGTAAGAATTCGATCTTTACCCAATACTGTTGGAACTTCATCAGGCCCAGTTGGATGTTATACGGAAGCAAATGTATGAGCAACTAGACATCCAGGGCTTAATGAACAATGGCTCAGCTCGCAGTGGGACCAGTGCCCTCCATCACGAGAGCAGCAGTCATCCTAGAGTCAAACGAAACACACCTTTTGATCTCGAACAACAACAACAAGGTCAGATTGGGGACACAACAAGTGCTTTGAGTGTACTTGTCTTGTTTTGTAAAGAAGTCAGTATACCCCAGTGTTTTTTGTTCATCTAAAGCGGTGACAACCGGGCTTTCGGTATTCATAGCTCTTCTCTAGCATCATTTTACTCTTTAGGCCTGTAGCACTTATCTGGTAGTCTTACATGTATACATGTGTGTGCATACACATTCATTGCCTATAGCTAAACAATTGCATGACACTTGACATGTGCAAGCCTGATTGCAATTCTAGTGACAAGGAATTGTATATCTATATTTCCCTGCGATTCATTCGATTGTAACTTACTGATTTGATTTATAATGGGAACACCTAACAATTCGCAATTCGCAGTCAAAAGAATCTCGCATTCAAAACCCAGCCTACAGTATCTACTGTGCTCTTTTGGGCTAGTGTACAGTTTGTAGGTACATGACTATACACTCAGCTATTTATATGCCATTTCTCCCAGAGTCTGCCGGTGTTGGGCGCACCCCCCTCAACCTGCCCCCCATCAGCCCTCGAGGCCCCACAGAGCAGGTTTCCCCCCTCAGCCTTCCCCCTATCAGCCCTCGGGGCCCTACGGAGCAGGTTTCCCCCCCTTCTCGCACACACCATACCGAGGACAGACCACTACCGGCTCTCGTTTCCAAGTGAGTGTTGTCTCTATTGTACAATGACACCCCTAAATGTGGGACTCACTGAAATAAGAACACATCCGGACACTCAACGAAGTCCTAGACCACATTAGCATGAATGCATAGCACTTTGGTCATTTCAACAGCTTAAGTGATGATCCTTACCAACTTTACAAGAGCTCAATTGGTTCCCAGGGCAGATAAGTTGGAGACTGCGGAAGAAGTGGATGCCAACGTCAGTGGTGAGAATGGTGGAGCTCGTGATGGTGGTGACCCTGGTGATGGTGGTGATGGTAGTGGAGCTAGTTACAGTGGTGACCCTGGTGATGGTAGTGGTGCTCGTGGTGATGATGGTGGGGATGTTTCCGATAAACCTGAGCCATTATCAGAAGTGCAGCTCAACAAAGTCTCTGTAGCCTTGGATTTCTTTGGAATGGAACTGGTACAAACTGATCTTGTATGTACACTATCAATACACACCGACACGTGCCTTCGAAAATAGTGGAAGTTGGTTGTGTAATTTTCCTAGAGCATTCAACAGCGTGTGTACCTGCATGTATAGTGTATTTGAGGCTTGTATAACCCCCCTCTCTCCCCTTTCTCTCTCTTCCTCCCCCTTCTCTTCGTCTCCCCCCCCCTCCCTCTCTCTCTCTCTCTGTCTCCCCTTTCTCTATCCTTCTCCCCTCTCTCTCTCCCCTTTCTCTCTCTCCCTCCCCCTTCTCTTCATCTCCCCCCCCCCATCCCTCTCTCTCTCTCTGTCTCCCCTTTCTCTATCCTTCTCCCCTCTCTCTCTCCCCTTTCTCTCTCTCTCCCTCCCCTTTCTCTCTCTCTCCCTCCCCTTTCTTTCCATCTTTCCTCCCTTCTCTTCCTCTCTCTAGTTAGAGCTGATCTTCTCGAAGCAGTATAGTTTCCGTGAGAAGGGACTGACAGAGTTATTATCTGTTCTGGAAGGGAAAGGGGAGGAGTCCCGTAAAGAGACTAACAGTCTGGTCCGAGCGTCCTGTGAGGTACTGAGCAAGGCACTCAAGGACAAGGTCATGTCGGTGAGTCTTGTAATCGTAATTCCACAGACACAGTACTTGCATTAGGGAGATATTTCTCTGTAATTGTATAATTATGATTATGAGCTATGGATCCCTGGACTGTTTGCTCAGTGTTACAAATGTAGTCCTAATATTATTTATGGTGCATGTGCACTAAAAGTTACAACCTACATGTAGCCCCAACATTATAGACAGTCTGAATCAACTATTGCTCTTCACTGTCTTAACTATAATGTTAATTTTCCCCCTTAGACATTTGGGCTTGGTCTTGAGCTGCTGAACCACCTAGTGGGACCCTTCGCCCAAAAGCACAAACTAGGAAAATCAGAGCTCAGCTTAATCGTCGATAAGGTGACACACTCCTCTTGTATGTAGTTATGTCACTCCTATAGTGCCGTGCTGTATAGCTAGCTACATGTATGTGTGTAGCTCACTTCGGCTGTTCAGATGCTCATTGTATTGTGTATATCGATCACTGATTTCTGTGTCTACAGGTTATGCCCCTGCTGCTCAGTAGAACTGGAGATACGGTCAGTTCGTAGTTGTTGTTAAAGTTTTTCCAAAAAGACAGATTACTGACTTTTGTTGAGAAAATTGTACATGAACACGTATTAACCTGATTCCATGCTATCATACACACATGCAGGCACCCAGGATAATTGCTGCAGCGATTAACCAGATCTCAGCACTGGCAGAGCACCACCAAATCAAGGTGCACAAATACGTTAAATTAACATTTTGACAGTAAATGTAGTATATATATATCTTTGAGCAAAACGTCTTTGTGTTGCTAGCCCCAAAATAATAACTCTATATCGACCTGCAATATAATTATTCTTTACGCATTTCCCCTCCTCTGTATTATACAGACCTATGCTATGGTAGGCCCTCTACTGGTCCAGCCATTCAAACAGAAGGTAAAGTATCATCATAGGGTAGAGTATGTACTGACTAGTGATGTGCACACAGAAGGTAGAGTATCATCATAGGGTAGAGTGTGTACTGACTAGTGATGTACACACAGAAGGTAGAGTATCATCATAGGGTAGAGTGTGTACTGACTAGTGATGTACACACAGAAGGTAGAGTAGTATCATCATAGGGTAGAGTGTGTACTGACTAGTGATGTACACACAGAAGGTAGAGTATCATCATAGGGTAGAGTGTGTACTGACTAGTGATGTACACACAGAAGGTAGAGTATCATCATAGGGTAGAGTGTGTACTGACTAGTGATTACATTGCACACAGAAAATTCCCTGGAAATTGGCCCAGAGTCGAGTGGAACTGTTAGACAGGTTCTATCACAATGTCGGGTTTGAGTCCAGTGGAATCGACTTCAAAGTTGTCATGAAGGTATTCATTTCACGAGGTTATACTTACTTATCACTGATGTTCAACTCTAGCTGGTGCTTGTATACTGTATCATTGCTGCTATAATATTGTTGTACGTACGTTATTGAGGGCAATCATCTCTACATGTGTGTATGTGGTGACATTGATTCATCTCTATTTTTATTGCCATTATTATTATTATTTATTCGCGATGCATGTATACTGCATGTGCAGTTTCTGAATCCTCTGCTGAGTCACCCTAATGGCACAGTGAGAGAGCCTGCCATCAAGCTGGTTCTTGACCTGTACAAGCAGGTGAGTCCATTACTGACACACCTACATGTAGAAATCACAATACTACCCTAGCTGAGACTGTGTTGGCCTGTATTTTTAGTGCTTTTGTGGAATTGTATATGGGTAAGGTTGTACCTGCACAACAAAGTGGTTGATCAAATTTATTGTACTAATTATATTGTTGTCTTTTAACCTCTGAGATCAAGGAAACGCCGTGCCAATATAATTATGGCAAAGTAACCTTTGGAAACATTCCCACTGTCCACCCAAAACAACAATAATTATTATAGGAACACTACATGTAACTCTCAACTATTTAACTATTACTTGATTGTACTGTTATTGCACTGTATATTTGGCTGTGTAAGTGCCATGTGACCCACTGAAACTCCCCTTCCCTCTCTTTACGTCTTGCAGTATGGCAACGAAGTCCGGCTGCTGCTACCAGTACCCGACGATGCTGCCTCTCGTAGGAAGACACTCTGGAAGACCATCTTTGAGGGCTTTGATCGTATCGACGGAGTGCCAACACAGGCAGAGAAAGAGGTCAGTATCTGCTACTGTAACAGTGTGCACATGCCAGGGTGTCATACAGGGGGGGGAAAGGGGGGATATCCCCCCCCTATCTCCAATTTCCCCCCCCTTTTTTTGCTGACTGAGGGTCCATAGCTGGCAATTTTACATACTATAAGGGTATTGAAATAACAGTTGACCTTTTTTTTAGCAAAATTTTCTGGTTACTTTTCTTATTTCCCCCCTCTACTTCAAAATCCTGTATGACACCCTGCATGCCCATTGAAACCACTAAGGTACATGTTAGTAATAGTTAGCCTTCTTTTCCTGTTACACTAATAATTTCCTAGTCCCTGTACCTACTGTTGCACTAATAATTGCCTAGTCCCTGTACCTACTGTCATACTAATAATTGCCTACTGTCACACTAATAATTGCCTAGTCCCTGTACCTACCGTCGCACTTGTATCAGAAAGGTAGACATACCTACGTACACTGTATATCACAGTAATGGCATTCAGGAAATAAAAAAAGTATGCACTTGATATTAGCTTCTCCGTCAGTATAATATGCTGTGTATGTGCTGCAGGCTGTCCGTGTGGCTGCTGAGAAAGCCAAGAATAAAGAGGTGCAGTACTTACCAGTTAAAACATGGTCGGTAGCTTGTAATCTTGTGCATTTGCGTAGATTCAGAAGCTGCAAGGAGAAGTGGAAGCCCTTCGACAACTGGCTGCTCAAGGAAATGTTGTGAGTTGGGAAACTACATGTACATTGTGTGTTGGACCAACAGTCTACATGTACGTACAGTGCATGGTGTTTCCTTGTGGCTATGTGCAGTTAGAGGGTCCGTGTAGTTCCCACTTGCATCTCTTCATCAGTGGGACATGTCTTAAGAAGTATATTTACTATCCCTCATAATAGTAACTGCTGCATGTATGCAGGTACAGTGATTGTTAAGTGTTGGTGCTACATGTATGTATGTAAGTTACGTACCTCTTCTGCTAGGTGAAGGAAGAGGAGGTGGAGAGTGTATCGGAACAGGCCTCTGTCTCAGCGGGTGGCCCCCCCACGGCGGACACGAGTACAGAGGACAATAGCACTACCAGTAAAACCAGTGACAATATCGACACGTGAGTATATTATGCTTTGGGATAATTCTGTCATTATAACAGAGTTTTAGCTATCCAGTGCACAAATTGCCTTTCATTAGTTTGGATACATGTGCATGTAGCTGCATAGTGAATGTTAGAACTGAAATCTGGCTCCATATAATTCTATGGTTCAATTACACATTATAGAACATACACCTGTACAGTGCGTACTGTACGTTTGATAATGTCTGTATCCTCTTGTGGTTTTGTAGGACGTGTGTGTTCTGTGGAGAGCAGCGTAGAGAGTTTGCTGAGAGTGGGATGGAGTCGCACTACCTCCAGCGCTGCCCCATGCTTCAGTCATGTCCTTACTGCTCTCAGGTAAATACCAACAAGGCACTTCTTTGCAGCATGTACAGTACATGTACAATTAAATGCTGTAAAGAAACTATAATTTCCAAATGTATCAGTGTAGGTATACTGTATGTATTGTCTATAATTAAAAAACTATGCTCCTGCTTAACTTAAACCTGACAATATGCATTAGATTAGTACCGTAGTATGGCTCTCCTTGTGTGTGTGTTATGTATGTTACTCACTGTATCTCTCTCTCGTTGTGTTATGTATTGCACCTGCTAACAATGCATTCTCATTGCGTCTCTCAGGTGATAGAGATTTCTGGACTCACAAAGCACTGGCTGAATGAGTGTGGGGCAAAGTCAAAGTTCAAGGAGTGCCCTCACTGCCGAGAGGCGCTCCTAGAAAAACAATATGAAGGTCATGTGACCAGCTGTCGGGGGAAGACGCTGGCGGGCGGGCACACTCTGTGTCCTCTGTGTCACTCAAGAGTGCAGGATGGAGAGGAGGTAGGTTGTTTACAAATAGCTACATTCCACTGTTAATTATTTTAAGGAGGCACAAAAATGATATTATTTTCTTGCGTGGTATGTATTAGGTGCACGTACATGTATGTAGAAGCCAATAGCCACTTGTGATGAATGCTATAAAGCAAGTTCATAGCCCCACCCTTCAACTTGTTCACATTCTTCTCTTGAGAGAACACAGTGGTAGTATTTGGCTTGAGTCATGCATGTATTGTGTGGTTGGCCTGCTCTCAGCCTTTCATTTTTTAATAATATTATTATGATACAATACACATGTATGCATAGAATGTACACACGTGTACTGGCATGTACCTACATCCGTAGCATTCCTGGTGGTTTATTCAGTTGGAATACTGACAATTTATTAGCAATTCCTCTACCATTATGTCATTGTTATCAACTGCCCCTCCCCTTTGCAGAGCTGGCGGGGTCACCTAATGGGCAATGCCCCGAAGGCATGTCAGAAGAACCCTCGTAGGAAAGGGGCTCCCCCTAAGAGGCCAGTCGGACTGAAGAAAACTACTACTGGTAGAGGAACAAATATTCCCAAACCAGGGGGGCGGGGCCCTAATAAGATTAGAACAAAGTAACTGAACCTTTTTCATCCCTCATAACGCGCAATTTTGCGTATGTAATAATTATCTGATTATCATTCATTATTCAGTTCAATTCTTACACTCTGTGGCCTTATACGTATATACATATATCGTACCATTATACCATTATACATGACTATAATATTATTATATAATTATTATTCACTGTTACAGTTTAATGTGAAGCAGTAATCGTTACTATGGACTTGCAGCACCAATGATAATTAATCAGTGTGGTCTGTAGGTAAAGTGACCTTTTCAATTACTTTTAAATTACCATTTCTTTCTATACACACACATGCATACCAGCACCATAATATTATGCCCGCACACACACACACAAAAGATGCAAGCACAAGCACACACATGCATAATTGCATCCATGCCTGCATGCATGTGATTCGCCCCATTATCATAATTATACCCTTTGCAATCTAATTAACTATTGCGATCTGGCGAGGATCGTGTGTATTTATACTAGTAATATTTTTAGGTTTTGCAATTTTATTGTTGCAGTGTATACCCATTTAAATGTCATCATTCCCAACCTGCATCCAGTCTAGAGAGTAGAATACAAAAATAGGTGAGTAGTTGCATGTACTTAAATGTATCTCAAGATTGGAACATTTCTAAGAAATTGTGCTGATACCTTTGTATAGGTAAAAGAATAAGCTACAACATGATTCAAAAATATTACCCCAAAAGTTGTTGTAGTTTTAGGTGATAAAGGGGGTGATCGTAAAAAAATGTACGTAACACCAATTATCTCCAGAACTAAACAGAAAAATTTTTCTTCAAAAGTTAGACGATTTATTCAAGCTTACTCCGTGTAATTTTTAGACCTTAGCCGTAAAATTTTCTTCGAATCTCTCCCTAACTGAAACGGCACTAAAAACTAGTAATGTTGAGCACTGCGGAGGATGTGTAGATATTAATTTTAAGCAATATCGATTCTTTCATAAGATAGCCAAACTATCTATAGATGTTGTGACAAAGTTCCAAACCTTAGCCGGAAACCGTTGGCCTTTTCTCTCCTTAACCGATTACCCACTATAACAATGTTTTATTAATCACCCACCACCTTATGTTGTCATGGAAACAATTTTGGATATGTTGTAGCTTATTCATGCCTACACAATGGTATCAGCAGATTTTCTTAGAAATGTTCCAATCATAAGATATTTACATTTAAGTACAACTACTCTTTAGACTGTAACATGTTTGCCATAAATACTGCAATCTGATTAGCTATTAGTATCCAACTTAGAAAATCATGTACATTGTACTTACTTAGAAAATCATGTACTTCACTTAGAAAATCATGTAGTAAAGATTAGGTAAGAACATTCAAGGCTAGATATTAGCCTCGGTCCCAGGCCAATTTTTTTTTAATAGAACAAAGTTGATAGTTGTCGAAACAACTCGGCCTGGAATCGAGGCTAGGCTATATATCTGCTCATGGTTGCTATGCTTAGACACTGTTTAGGAAGATTCCACGTGATTTAGAAGTCCTCAGGGCTAGTAGAACCCTCACTGCGTTTGGGATACTATAAATCATGTAGAAACTTTCTAAACAGTGTCTAACTATTATGTATTATACTCGTATATATGCGTTGCTGTGTTTAATTAGATCATGTTTGCCATAAATACTGCAATTTGATTGGCTAAAGGAAGTGTTCTATCCAACTTAGAAAATCATGTACTTACTTAGAAAATCATGTACTTCACTTAGAAAATCATGTAGCAAAGATAGAAGAACATGATTGGCTAATTATAAATACTCATGGTTGCTATTAGCCTCCTTCACAAGGCCTCAGTGCGGCCTGGAATCGAGGCTAGGTTGCTATGATCTAAAATGCTTAGACACTGTTTACCACATGATTTAGAAGTCCTCAGGGCTAGTTCCTAAACAGTGTCTAACGAATTCATTCATTGAACAATTGCAAATTATTTCGTATAACACATTACCATGCATAATTACACAGTACAATACAGTTAAGGCAACACTAGGAGCGAGGTAAACATGCTGAGAAGCAGCGGTGCTTGCAACATTCATAATAAAAGTCTATCATAATTCCACTCCAAAAACATCACCAATATTGCACAAAAACTTATCATCTTTATCATCGTAGTCTAAGCAAGCCACTGCAGCCGGACTAGAATACAAGTTATTGAATTCATAGTTTTCCTGTTGCCTCACGATCACCTCCTCGGCCGACCTCCTCTTGGTGGCAGAGTACATAAAGTAGTGAAAGGCAGTCCCAAACTCGGAGTGTCGTACGTTCCAGCAAAATGTGTGCGGTTGGTAGAGCAGCCTGCCTCTAAAATGGGGCTGAGAGAACGTGATGGAGAGAAGCTGACCGCCCACTTTCAGCACTCGGCTTACCTATACATGTACAGTGAAAATAGAGAAATCAAATTACAGCATGCTGACTATGCTGTTATCTGATCCTAATACGTACATACATTGTAGCTTGATAGATATGCATCTATATTATATTCAATATTATGCACGTACGTACGTGCCTCTGATAGAGCTTTTTCCAGTTGTACTTTGACCTCTGGTCGAGGGTCCCAGACGTCCCCCTGGTCCACTTGTAGTGCATCAATACTACCCTTGTCCAGTACGACATCGAACGTCTCATTATCAAATTTCAAATCTAGCATGTCCATCACATGCCAGGTCATGTCGACTAATGAAACATGCTTCCTCTTCATTCCATCAATTACGATAGGAGAGAAATCAATGTTGTGGATATTGTGATAGCCTTTGTCGTACAGTGAACTGCTGAGTGTGCTGTTTCCACATCCCAATACTAGGATGTTGTCTGTTGGTTTTAGCAGATCATGGATCTGACTGTCCAATGCTTGGAGATCACAGAACCAGTCATAACTTTCTTCACTCGTGTACCTCTCGTCCCAGTAGCTTTGGGTCTTGTATTTATTAGCACACTGCATGGAAGTGTTAATCTGGGTGTTAAGCCTTTATCTTTCAAGTTTTCACTTCAAAAGACATGAAACAGCTCGATCTTGTTCAAGTTTCTTGTTTTTCGGTTAAATAGAGCTCGTTAGTGCAGTGAAGCACCACACCCACCTTTTGATCTGCATTACCTATTAATTTGTGTAAAGCCTAGACAAAAATCAAGCTAGAGCTAGCTAGTAGAGTTAGTTCTATTTTACAGTCTGTGCACACAATCAAACGGCGACAGATTTATAAGGTTAGTTTTGTGGTATATGCAAGCCGGCCCATATCTGATTGTATCGTTCACTTGCACGTACCTGCACTGTGCTGTCTCTCTAGACCAGATTAAATTTGATGGTCTGGTGACCATGGCTATCTAAAATAACTCTGTAGACAAAATAATGCTATCTTATGTACTCTCTATAACATGGTGTATTGTTTAGCTATTTTTTCTGTAATCTTAGACCTAATTAATTACCATGTTTATAGATAGGAAATTGCAGTGTACAAACTTTTTTTTTTAAATACTCCTTTTCATAGTGCATAGCCTGTATAGTAATAGTATATCATTCATACTATATCAACCATTAGTACATGTTATGCCCCATTTAACTACAGAGCTTCAGAACACACCAATCTGTCTCCTTCAAAGGCCCAGCTAATTGAACGCAATTAATAATTTGTGGTAACCAGTGGTGATTTCAAAATGGCTTGCGGTTTCGACTGTAATGCTACGATGGTGATGCTGGAGATGCTGGAGGACCAGAATCGAGATATTTGTAACTACCTCGGCGAAGCAATGGTGGCTGGATGTCAACCGGATGTTCTCGATAACATTACAGCACTCTACAATCAAAACTGTACTAGTCCAATCGGAGTAAATGTAGAAAGAGGATTTACGGCAGTTTTAATCTTTGTTGTGTCACTCATTGGAAACACTTGTACAATCGCTTTGCTTTCAAAATTTAAGATACACAAGATTCCAGATGTCCTTGTTGTAGGGCTTGCCATAACTGACCTTGTTGCAGCAACTATTCCTGTGCCCTTCTCAATATACGCTTATTTCTCAGGGTTCCGATTTATGCACAACAGTGCAGAGTGTATAATCTACGCTACTGTGGCCCAGTTCACTCGCTACGCATCAGTACTGATCGTTACGATAGTATCCATCGAACGATACCTTGCTGTGATACATCCATTCTTCTACCGGAGACATGCCACTCCGAAAAAAGTTGCAGTGATTCTGGTATTCTGTTGGTTGGCTGCAATTGCTCTGAGTATTGTTCCCGCACTGGACCCCTGCACTAGTATTCTTCCCCATGAAGGATTTTGCTTGTTCGATGTCGACAGTGATTATGCCTATTCAATCATTGTGTACGGTGCAGTGCAGTACATTATCGTTCTGTTCTGCTTTGTTGCCGTGTCAGTGCAGCTGTCTCTAGTGTACAGACGGAGACAGAGGCTCAGAGTACAGGACAAGTATAACAAGCAGTCCAATGCTCAGGACCGACAGCATGAGGTCAAGTTCAGCAAGCCCAACCTCACTACCAGGTGTGTACAATGTAGTAAATTGGGTCTGCATGACTCTGAATGTGTTAATGGCGTTGTGAAAGTATGCACTTTTATTCACTCTGTGTGTGTCCATGGAAGGGTAGGTTTTGATATAAGTAACTAAGGCCACTGTAGATAGCTGCTCCCTCCCTTAGTAAGAGGAAATGATCGAGGTTAGCTGTACATGTGACTAGATTGAGTGGAAGTTAACGTTTGTTTAGTACCCTCATTTGGATGTGTAATGTGTAGCCTCTACACAGGCTCTCCTTTTTCTGTTCTTTATCACAATCGTTCAATAAGATAAAATACTGTCTTAATCGTTCAATGAGATAAAATACGGTATTAATTGGAGGAATAAAGAAAGAAATAGACGTAGAGTTAGGAAAAAGGAGAGCCTGTATCGGGAAGTCGCGTGAGGGTAGAAGGGTGGTAGAAGGGTGAAAATGAGCGTGGGCATGCTGAGCTAGAGATGTTGGACTGCCCACGCAGATATCTATGACTAATAAAACTTTGCCTGCAGCAAGCTGGACATGGACTTGGAACTGGAAGTTTGCAAGCACTATAGCTAGCTATATACCTTAGGCTTAGCTAGATGATCTACTAGTCTAGATTGTGTGTTTAGATTCTATCAGACTATTACCTTTTCTTGTGTCTTTCTACATGCTAGTATAGATCAAGAATAGCTTAGTCATCATTATCATATAGCAGGTAGCTACTGCCACCAGAGCTGGCCACGCTGGTTCTCTGATCTGACTTGCAGCACAGCTTGGGTGGTTGTCTCAGTACAGTTTTATTAACTCTGAATGCGTGGGAGAATACCTTACGTCATGATTGTGGGCTACATATCGCCCACGTTCATAAAAATCCTTGTGGATCACGCGATTTCCCAAACCAGGCCTTACTTTTCTTAACTGTACGCCCATTTCTTTCTTTGCTGCCTCACTGTGTCTTTCTTGTGATTTATGGATGAACAGTGACAACAGCAAGAAAAAGTAAGCCCTGGGAACGAGGCTATGTAATGTGTACAAATTTTACTTTGTAGGTACATGTACTTGCTTGTATGTACTTCCTAATGAAACCTTAGCAGTGCACCACCACACAGACACTGTGATTTTGTTACTGGTCTGACCATCTGTTTGTTTGCCTTCTACTGGCTTCCCTCATCCCTTTGTTCTGTCTGCCCATTTCCCTTGCACTGTGCATGATGGTATACAACCGACCCTACCTTGCACTGTGACCAGCTAGACCAGTGTACAATGTACATGTCTGCATAATTATTAAGACATGTAGGTATTAGAACCGTTTCTCATGTTTTACGTGTAATGTATATATCTGTGGCCTACTTATTGTCATGCATTGTCACTAATGACAATGTAGTTGATATGTTTGTACAGTACCTTTGTCTCCACTTGTGTTACTCCAGGTAACCCGAAACTACCTCAATTATTGGAGTACTCTTAGAGCGGCCATTGTTGTAGAGCTAACTGCCACTATGATATCAGGTTTCATGTTGTCATGCTTCAATGACAGTCAGTGAAGGAACTGTAGCAGGATAATTGTGCTGCTATAGTAACATTAGCCAATGTATTAAAGACTGAAGTGCAGCCGTGAGGTCCAGTCTTGTTTGTTTCCCAAGATCTTGTATTCTTTCTTGGCTTTTACTAGATAAGAAATGAGGACATAGTTCAAAATTAATGTTGTTTTATGGGGAGGGATTGTGTTCCTGTTAGATTACAATCTAGCTCTTCAAGTATGTTTGAGAGTGTAGTCTTTTAATGTCCACTATTTGGAGAAAACTGAACCCTTCAATACACACTCACACACACACACAGGATCAGTGATCTGAGCAAGTCCCTGCGTAAGGCCGCTCCTCTGGTAGTTGAGAAGTTCCAATTTGGAGTGGAGGCTCAGTTTGCAGTCATGTTGTTTGCGGTCGTCTTTCTCTTCTACCTCACCTGGACAGCCATTCTTGTGAGTGACATCATTATTACTTTATGTCTATAGCAACCTCTCATAGCAACCTCTACGTCTAGCCGTTTATAATTTTAAAGTAGTGTTGAGTAAGGTGTATGACTCCTGCTCCCATACTTAGAGTTTATGTAATTGTATTAATTTTGGTTTAACATTGTGCTTGAGAATACCAAGCCTCTTAAGTAGAATTTGTTTGTTTTGTGGGTAGTGCTCCTGTACGTCAGGAATATGTGTCTGTTCTCTTTGTCAAGAAGTATGTCATAATATTATTAGCACAGTTGCTGTGAACATTATTCTCTTGAATAGTGAAAGGCCTGTCTTCATTGAAGTTGTTTTAGCACCCCCAGGCACACACTGGGACTTTCCTCAATGCATATTTGATGATTGGTTGGCTAGCTATAGTGGCTGTAAAATATTAGCAAGTTCACAGGAAACCAACTTTTAAGGATACAACTCAGTTTGGCTACACTGATTCATAAGTTGATACATGGTGTCCCTGTATGGATGAGCTAACTGTGTGTTAGGGGTGGAAATGTCATCAACTTCCTCTGGCTTCTGTCCCACTAAGGCCTTGCTGTACATATGGGTGGGTGGGTGTGTGGACAAAGTTATCTCAGCTATGGGCTCCCTTAGACTTGATGTGTATTTTTTCCAGGAGAGAAGCACTTATAAATACCGTTGTGTCTAGTCTGTCCCCATGTTTTAAGCAAGGCAGTATGGCCTTTGTGTTTTGTGTTTTGCTGATTTTTCAATGGCTGCATGGTGTTTGTACACTGTGCTACGTTGTAACGTGTGTGTCATGGCAACCTCCTACATGTACATGTACATGTACTATTAATAATTTAGTATACATGTCATTCAGTTTCTTGTCTAAATTACGTCAGTACACTTGATTTAATACACTTAATTAGTGAGTACATGTACTTATAAACACATTGTTTTGAAAAGACGGTGATTGCTGCATGCATTGTTTATAAACATACAGCACTGCATGGTAACTGAGTTTTTGCTGCAATAGTGGTCGGTAAGAAAAGCATTAATTGCATGATCAACTACACTATAATTAAAGCACGTGTCCCTTATCAGGACATTTAACAATTAGGATTCTCATTATACCGTTATCTTTTAGTTGATATATTAGTTGGGAGCTGTCGATCTTTTCGTGTTACATTTTGTTTCTGTTATAAGTGTCGGCAATACAGAGCGGCTTGCTCAGTTGTCATTGCTAGTTCACTGGTTATTCTGTCAACATCTAGTGACGATAAGAGCGTGTAATGATTGTTCTGAACCGAATTGGTAGTGTCTAAAGTTGTGGTTGTGTACCGTAGTTTTAGCAGTGAGCAAACTTGTTGCCACTGTAATCTCAGGAATGTGTACAAGCAATGTTTACAAGCATCCTTTTATATATAATGAATTATCAATTATACGTCCAGTGTGTGTGTAAGGTAAGGTATGTGCATGGTGGTCTCTTGTGTTTGTTTGCAAGGTTGTTGTCACTGCAACCAGCAATGGCAGTTAAAGCTAGACCACCCATTCACCCATTGCTCGTACTGTGCGTGTTAATAGTATTCATGGCCTGCTCATTTCAAAAGGCTGTAAGTTAATAGTGTGTCAACCACACAAATTTAGTGTGTTTCACGAGCGGGCACTCGTTACTGTATGCTGAAAGACGAGCGGCAATCATTATTCATTTACAATGTAGGTGCTATGTTCATGCTTGTATAATTAGGCTACATCAATGAGCTGAATGTTGTTAGACCTAAGCAAACCTACAGACCTAATACCCACTCCTGCTGCCAGAAAGGAAACTTGTCAATTAAACTTTCGATATTACCCACTTAGTGGGTGTTTTGTGTAGGTTTTACTCAGCATCCTGGTCGGTAATTGAAGAAACTATTCGGTAGCTGCTGTGCTCTGTGTCTATAGTTGCAGTTGTTGAAGGCCCACACAGGTAGCTAGGCAACAGGAAACACTGCTAAACTGTACCAAAGAAACCCATGCTGCTTGGCTGCTATAGATTCTAGCCAGGAACTTATGGTTGTGTAAGTGTCTTAAGTAAAAAAAATACCCCCATTATGTAGGGTGTAGCTAACTTACCCTATGTGGGTACACACCCACTCTAGTAATTAAGGGTGTGTCCTGTTGTCCCATGTTACATATTCCTCCCTTGTGCACACAAACATTGTGTACCAGTGCCATGTTTGGCTATGTAAGTACGTTGTTTGCTTGTAGTTGCTAGGCAACAGAGTGATAGTTCATTAAAGTGATGGTTAATCAGATCTGCTCACGTATACTCTGCATACTCTTGCATTTAATATCAACAGCTGTTAGTTTCAGTTGTCGTATACGTATATTACAACAAAGGACAGCCTTTCGCAATGCGTGTCCATTCCAACATCTGGGAGCATAATACTTAATAGTATGAAACAAACATACAAACATAGTTGGCTCCTTGTTTTCTGTATAACTCCTTGACATTACTGTTGACAGCTAGCGTACTGTACGTGAGTGCTAACACTGTTTGAGTAATGTGTGCTGGGGCTCAGAGTTGAGATTGATGCCCTATACATCAATCACTAATGGCTGCCTTCCAATGCTGATATCATACAATGTATGTGAGCAATAGGTTAACTTTTCAAACGTTTTAATTGCATCCTGTCAATGTGTGTGTGTGTGGTTACTCATGTTTCAGCTTTCCTGTCGTTTCAGCTGCTCCAGATGTATGCTTGTAGGGTCACATTGTGTGTATGTGATGTCATGAACTGTGACCTTTAGCAGAGGTTCATTTGGTGCCTGCTGGGTATGTACGTAAGTGTATGTTTTGAATGCAGTACACCTTGTGTACTTTGAACTTGCCATCTGGACACTGCCTGCCCTATACTGATGTCACTATTCAATAATTGCAGTGACAACAGCTGTGCATGTACATGTAGCTATCCAAACATTTTTGCTGTTACTATTTATCGACATCGTACGTGGGTGCTAACCACTGTTTTGAAGTGGTATTTAATAATATCTGCTGGGGTTCAGAGTTCAGCCATAGTGTGCGTGTAGGGGTGCTTCTCTGTCAGTGAATGTCATTAACTTGGAGACAGTCGTGGTGACCACAGCTGGTCCTGTACGTGTATATACTGTACACGTGCAGTTTTATGAATTGACTTATTTTGCTTTTAATTACTTCAGTTCTAGGACATCCTGCCTTTCTCGGAAGTACCCATTATAATTATGATACCCATTAATTAACCTGGATACTAACTCTCGTATTTACTTCAAGTGCTCTAAATGCTAAGTGCAAAATGGTTGTAGACAAAACAAAGCCGAGTGTTAATGAGTGCTAAAGAAGAATCCAGTTCTGTAGCTGTACTGTATGGTATGATAGTAATCCTGTAGGAGGCAAGATGATTAAGCAATTGGTCTACTCAGACACATATTTGCTAGTTTAAAGTTTGCTCTGCCGCTAAGTGGTTTGTTCTCAGTTGTGGTTGAGAAGCCTCTAACTGGCTGTAAGTTATGCAAGTGTGGTTACCTTAGGAACACCTAGGCATTAGGTTTGTTCCGTGAAGGGGTGCACCACAAACCTGCTTGTTGCCAAGTAATAATAATGTCTTCCTAAGTACACATCCATTGTCATGTTTGCACACTCAGTACATGTATATGCACACCACACCCACACCACACCCACAGGTAGTCATTATCATCGCAGAAGTGCAAGACTCTTCAGAGGGTCTTGAGGATGCCATATTTTGGGGAATTCGTTTCTCAGTGATTGCTACAGCCATAAATCCCCTTCTGTACGGTATTCTTGCCAGACAGTACCGATTGGCCTACTGGTATGTGATCAAACTAGTGCTGAGCAAGTGCTGCAGGTGTGTGTCTCCACCACTCAAGGATGTGTTTGGTGAGTGCTATACATGATTGTACATGTATGTATAATTATGCCCACAAAAGTTAACTTTACACTTGGGAATTTTCTACCGTGAACTTTGGTGGCAGTGGGGAGATGGCTTAGTAATAGTTAGTACCCTTTTACTCGCATGCTTTTCCCCATTAAAGCCACAGTTAATATCCCACGTTAAACAATGGTACTTGATTAATGGTGGTCTCAGTCACTATAGGTACAATCTATCTGTGGATATAATACCATTGCCTGATACAATGGCTACTACATTGTGCATCGTTTGGCCCTGAGGGAATATCACAAACAATTTGGAGTAACACAGAATTTTAGTGAATGTATTTGTGTCCATTACCGAGCAATTACAGCCTTGCATCATGAGATTCCGTGATAATTGCGTGTACCTCAACAGCTGTTGGGGTGTTCGGTGTTCGGTGTTCAAGGAGTGCTACACACATCCTAATCATAATTATTTCCTGTTCTGTCTGCATTATGAGTGCCCCTCTCCCTCACAGCTGCCGCCCGTGCACCTGCCGGGGACGTTCGCTCAGAAAACAGTGAGTACAATCGCAGGAAGAGGTTCAGACAACAGGATGGAAGTGTGGGAAGACAGAGCATTGGTGAGAGTGACATACGTACGCTTAGTCAGGTTGGAGCAGCAAATACAAAGTTGTTTAGGGCACTTGTTCAATAGTTTGGGCTGCTGTACGTTAGCCTGTGGCTGCATGAAATTCATATGCATACTGTGACACCTTTGCCTGACAGACGCTGGTTTAAATGTGAATTAATATAATTATAATAACATAACAATAACCCCTCCCCCCCCCACGCACACACACGCAGGCACAGAGAGCACGTGGAGCAAATCAACGGCCGTCCTCACACGTACAACAGCTCACACTCACCTCACAAACGGGAGAGACCTCGAAGCCATTGAAGAGTTGGACTATTCCTGCAACAACCCTGACTCGGTCATCGAGGAGCACTCCACATACGTCAACTCGGCCGGGGAGCTTGCTTCCACCGTCATCATCCCTCATCAAGGCCGAGAAAAAAACAGCGAGACTGACCTCACAAGGAACACATTACGTGCGACAGCCTCGCTGGATAATCTGGTGGACGGACTGATATCTGATTTTGGGTACAGCCAGGATGTCCAGGTAGGTGTGGAGAACCCTCTGGTGAACGTCTTAGCAGAGGGTGAGGAGATGTCATCCTCAGAGCAAGGATCGACCACAGAGGATGGCTTTCAGGTGAGCTTACTGATCTTTACCAAAATTAATGTTGATGTTTACCAGATGTGGATATTCCCACACATACAATGGCATAGGATACGTGCCAAACATTTCATTTCGTACTATTGATCTTTACCAAATGCCTGTAAAACTAGTTAGCATCTGCCAAACTCTCATAAATATACTCCCCGCCCACTCATAGATTGGGAGACTCTACTCCAACCCAGTCTACCAGATTGAGCTGGCTCGTCGACAGCGAGAGTCCCAAGTCCTCTCTTCCCTTGTGGCCGCCTCCTCTGCCGATGACATCACTCTCGTTTCTAAGGTCCCTCTACACAAGCCAGCTGTTAACTCCACCCTCACAACCACTAGTGCTACTCTTCCCAATAACCACCCTATGTCAAAGTCCATGGATCAAATTGCTCCTGAAGGATCACAGACTTGGTTGACGCGTACCAATACTAACGAAGGCAATAAAGACAGTGAAGAAGTGCCAGCAAAGGAAGTAAAGGACGAAAAAGTACATTTGGAAGACAAAAGATTGGATCACATGAAACGACTACAGCCCCTCTCACGGTCCCAAGAATTTGATGTTCATGCCGCCACCGGTCAGAGGAGACCCAAGACAATCGAGCCCGTGTCTAATGGAGTAAATGTGCTTCGTATGAAGTATGAATCTTCCAAACCCCAGGCTGCACATATCCCGCCCACCTTACACCCCACACGCATTACACCCTCGCTGCAGCCCAACGGGAAGTCGGGTCGCTGTAACTCTGTCGGGAACTCAGACTCTGGCAGAGAAAGCATGGTCTTAGAGACTGATGTATGAGTATATGCATGCATGTGTGTGTGTGTGTGTGTTCTGGTTGTGTCAGGTGTTCTGTATAATAGTTACATGTATCCAGCTGTTCACTTCTACTTTCTAATAATGCTAATGCACTTTTTGTATTATTAATTTTCTTCGAAAATAAAATATTATATTAATTTGAGAGCGATGAAAATTAAAATAGGACATTAAAATTTTTCTTCCGTGCATGCAAAATGTAGAGGACAATGTAATAAAAAGTGACATTTTGAGCCTTAAGCTAAATGCAGTTAAAAAACACCCACAATTGCATGAGTGATAGAAACTCGTAGTTAGTTACATAGTAGTATGTAATAGTCTATAATACTGTACGTGTCCCAGTAAAACTATTTTGTTCAGACTGTGTTATGACTCCCTGTGAAGATAGCAGCATGTTGCAGAGTACACAGAACAAGTGTTCCCCCACAGTGTAGCTCTTTTCACCACCTCCAGACTTGCTGGCCAACTGTTTGCCACAGGACTGCATTGGGTAAAGATCGTTAACAAACAATCGCCATACTGACAATTTGTGTTTGGTAAAGGTCACCATAGATAGATGTGTACAAGAGTGTGTTGTTTGGTAAAGGGTCACCATAGATAGATGTGTACAAGAGTGTATGTGGTAAAGGGTCACCATAGATACATTGTAGATGTGTACAGGCACACTAACCTCGCACTTGAAGCACTCAATGTGGTAGCTCTTGTCCAGGGCTCTCACTCTCAGGCTCCTGGATTTACCCTGCGTAATGCATTGATCAATTCTCAATGCATGCAATAAACAAAACTAACATACTACACAACTAACTAACTAACTGCGCGCTAAAGTAACATGCTACACAATCAACTTACCTGCTCGGGAACGATGGGTTCCTCACAAACTATACACTTTGGAGCGTATTTCCTGCAAAGGAGAACAGTATCACATCACAATAGCAATTGTTACATGGCTAGCTAATTTGATTGAGGAAGCTGTCCGATGATGCATGTGCGTTATCGGTGCTGGAAAAACAAATAATTAATTATTGACTATTAAGCTTCACAAATTCACTATAGACATTTATCTTATGACATGCAGTGACATCACAAGGTGCAATTGAGCAATTGAGTTAGTCAGAAATACGATATGTACACAGAAAATTATCACGTCTTTACCTACTACCGTATAGCGGGTAAGTTTCGTGGGGTAAAAAGTTCGTTCAACTCGAGAAACGGTAGTTTTTTCGTGAGTAAAAATTTCGTTTAGTCTCGTGGCTGCATGGCATTCCTACGTTCAGATAAGCCACGCCTACGATAAAATTTCGTGGAGGTCAGCCTGCCCACGAAAATAATGAATATTTTACCCCACGAAAATTACCCGCTATACGGTACCTAGTGCTAGAAATTAATGCATTGATGCTAACTAATGCTGCTATTTATGCGAGCGGCTATCTAATCGCATATTTGTATCGCACAATTAATTCTCGGCCTGTACCATTCCCATGAAATTGCGATGTTAATCGAGGAAATAACGCATTTTGTTTTCAGAGCATTAAAATTGGCCAAAACGCAAGTTTTTTTTTTATGCCCGTATTATATTTATAGCACTATACGATACCAGGAAATGCAGCATCACACAATGTAGCAATTCATAAAACACAGTCACTTGCTCTATAGTTATAGGTAAGGCTGGAAATCTTCAAGAGGAACGACACAACTTTAGACAAAAATGGCCAGACAAATTCTAGACTGGAAGATTAATTAGTTTAAGACGGTGTGTCTATGTATCTATTGTAACCCTTGTTTGGAGGTCTATGGTGGACAACGTTAATTGTAATCGCTTGCCAAATGAGTGTACAGTGCCGTAAGTGTGACACATGGCTACTACATACCACAAACACTTCAATTACCACCACGTCATCAGCTAGTACAAGCACAACATCTGTAAACAATCTACAAATAAAGTGAAACAACACAAAAACTGGGCTGAACAACCACAGAAGTAAATACTACAAATTTCTGAATTTTTAAGGAGGCCAACTCTTTGAGTTTTTAGTAGCACTTGTACGAACTCACAATATTTAGTGCACCCACGTATGTACTGTATTGCTAATACGTCAAAGACGAAACAATCAGAGTACACATAACAAGGGAATTGGACAATTAAATCCGAGATACTAATTAGATCAGTGGGACAATTTGATCAAGATGTTGGCTGTTCTGTCTAGTCACCAAGCAACAGACAGTAGCACAAGAGAGCCGGACAAGTGTATCAAACAGCATGCCTACGTATGGGAGAGGTTTGCCACACTGGGAGGCTAGCCAGTTTACGCAACAGTGTGTTGTCTACAGTTGAGGAGGCAATGGTCAACAAAAATAATGCTTGGAAACACAAATTTATTGTTCAGCCCTGTCACTATAGATACTCGTTGTGTTCACTCAGCCATGTTCATCAGGGGGTGGGTATGCCTCTACAGTTATCTCTTAACGGATAACAGGAGATATTGTACACATCACAAAAGGCTTGTTGCATAGTTGCATGATTAAACTACAAACATACACTGTAGACAATGAGTTACAATGCAGCTCAGGTTAGCAAGGAGATGTGAAGTGTCTAACACAACTACATGTACATATTATGTATAAGAGGTTAGTACAACTATATATAGTGAATGTACAACTAGCCTTAAGATAAACAGTACATGTCACCCTCTCTCACTTACTTGTGATAGTCTGCAATGCAGTAGACCACCCCTGCCGCATCACTGATGTAAGGCACTCCATCGAGGCACTCACAACACATGGAGCATCGGAAACAATCGGGATGATAGGACCGGTCCAGAGCTCGTAGCACCTACACAAAAGAGGGGTTGGAATCATTACTGCATGGTAATGCTTCACTATCGAAAACTATGAAGCTACATACAAGTAAGTATACATGTAGCTGTATATAGCACATGCACGTAATTAAATTTTGCGTAGTGAATACTAATTATCATTCACCTTCAAAAGCCTACCCACACTGACAATGAAGCCAATTAGACTAATTACATAGAGATTCAATAGAGAGTGAGAGAATACAATACAATTGGTGCCAGCTCCAGTTACTGTTATTATGACTGTCTCTAAGTGCTTCTCCCGAGAGAGATTAAAGGTATCGGCAATTGAAGGGTGCAATCACTTCTTTGAAACTATGTCATTGACGTAAGCGACCTGGAATTTATCCTTCAGAATCGACTACAGTTGCTATAATGCTATAATTATAATCTTCCAGTGATCAGTACAACCTTTTCGTACATGTATGTATATTGATGATGTAATTATGGTGTACATTACTAACAGTACGTTTGAGTTAGCGTTGACTTTCTGTAAAGCTAGTGTTTGCATGCTTGAGAGACTCAGGCTTTACGGATGTACAGTGTATCTCACTAGGCCCACTTGAGTTTTAGTACGGTTCACCGAGTTAGACTAATCATCTCTGTGATCATACACACTCAGTCGAGTGCACACACTGCTGCTAAGCTACTGTATATCGGGTTTCAAATGTGAGCTTCTTTCGATTGCAAATTGCGAGTTTTCGCATAAATCACATCGAAATACATGCAAAGAGAGCATGCAATCGCAATTAGGCTTATACGCATTAATTTGATTAACCTTGCACGAAACCCGCTACACGGTATGCAATGACCACAGCTGTATATAACCACACAACAGGCAGTCAGCATTGACTGATTTAATTATGGAGAGCAGAATTGAATTACTGCATAATTACTTACCCGATCTCGAATCCTCAGTGAGCACAGGTGGCAGGTGTCCATCAAACTCTGCGCAAAGAGAGAGTGTATGTTGATGAGCATTAATGATGCACACAACGAACCTTGACTAGGTTACAGATAGGCAGAAATTCTCCGCATGTTACATGTACATGTACATGTACATGCGGAGAATTTCTAGATTAGGTATTGTTTCCTTTAGCAAATGACACTAGAGTTTACGGTCAATAGTCTAATGTATTATTTAGCAATTGAGGTAAAGTTAGACACAGCATTCAAGAGGCCTCAGGTCATGAATAGATCGACAACTAACCTCGCAGTCTGCACACACCCCCACAAACTGGCCAGTTAATTATATTCATGATTCAAATAGACCCAAAGGAATGTGTTAAACCAGAAACATGACGTTGTGTAGAGAGATTTTCCCACATTCACATACAGAGGCTATCACAAAAACGACAAACGACACGCATCATACAATGTATGTACATGTACAACTATTAAGCAGATGCATGCAAACATTAAGCTGATAGTGTGTGAGGGTGCAGCTTAATGCTTGATCAATACAGCACACCCAACACCATAATACAACATAACGGACTACTAAGGTTACTTAATTAAGAGCTTACCCAATAGTCCACCTCACAGAGGACCTGGTCGTCAGCAGTGTAGAAGTTGAAGCCAGAGAGAGGGGTGGCTGTGTGTGTGTGGGTGGGTGGGTGGGTGGATGTGTGTGTGTGTGTGGGTGGGTGGATGTGTATGTGTGTGTGTGTGTGCGGGTGGGTGGGTGTGGAAATGTGTGTGTGCCACAGTACGCACTAGCTTGAACTTACAAATGTAGACCCTTCTACAATTGTATATAGCTCAAACCAAAGGCCATAAATGGATGTCTATAGAGACAAATCTATACAGAGGTCAGAGTACAGGTTCAGAGGAGGCTGTTACCTGTGCATGTACATGTAAGTGTTATAGTTACCCCCAAGGAAGAAAACTAACCAACCAAAAATTCTATAAAATCACTGTTATGATACACACACTCGTTCACACTAATGGCATTAACAATCAGTGTACAAACACATACATGGGGAGCATGTAGAGTCTACACTTACTAACACAGCAGGGCGATGGGAAACATGACTAGAATGCAATTTGAGAGCTGTTTTGTAGCCTGGGGGGTGCCTAGGAATGCAGAATATGAGGGGGAGGCAGCTGACACTGCTGCAATGTACGTACAAAGAGATTGAGGGTGTGATTGCTTCGAAATACACACGTACATGTACACGATACATTGCTTGGAAACACACACGTACATATACATGTGTGTGTATACGAATTAGTAGCCCTAAGTGGAGTGGAATATGTCACAATGGGTCATGTGTAGAGCAATTTGTTTGTACAGAAGGGAGTAAATATCTGTGTACGTGTGACGGAGAACAAAACAAACCAATGACTATTTGATTGAGTTATTTGTAGGGAATTACTGACATAGCAAACATCAATTACAAATTGGAGCTGGCTTCAACTTTGATGCAGTGTTTCTTTCGCAGTGCTGCATACCGTGCATTGGGTTCCTGTAACTCAGACACTAAGCTTCCCCTTGTGGACAAACAACCCTTCACTGCTTCACACAACACATTGTTACGTACAACAAAGCCTCTCTCTTCTATTCAAAAATGACACTGTAAATAATGCACACTTCGCTTTCAATATAGTACATCACTGTTACATGTATAGGGTCAGTTGTATTGTTGTCAAACATGTATACACTATCAATTACAACCTCTTCTGTTGTCATAATAATCGTACGTGCACATGAGCTAAGTGTAACCAGGAGCCCACCAATTAAGTAACAGGTCTTGATTGAGGCAAAGCTATTATAATGAAATTCAAAACATTCACTGCAGTGCTTGCGACAGACAGCTAGACTGTTAGTCTGACAATCAGCAAAGTACAGGGCGGTACAATAACTGGCACTAACTGCTCATACTTCAGCTACAATAATATCCATTAGAAGTAAGTGCCAATTTGCTTACGATAGCAAATATAGCAGCCACAGAATGGATGTGGGTGTGATGTGAACACAGTAATCGTCATACAACAACTCCATAAGCAATCGCGTCTAATACATACACTGGCAGTGCTTTATCTCAGGAACTAATTTTCGATTGTAAATGATTGTCAGTCCCCAGAGCGTAAGATTGTAATTTGAATAAAAACGATGCTATTTCACTTCTAAAGGAGGGGGGCTACTTCTGTGTAAGTGAGACCATATCTCATGAATGGTTCAACTATCAGTTAACACAAGCTATAAGAAACAGTATCCTACAATTATTCACTTTACAAAGGATGTGCCAACACAAGATCGACACTTGTACGTGACAGACACGCTGGGTAGGATAATAACCTCACACGGTGTCCATTTACGGTTAGACTTTAGGCTCAACCCAGGCTACAAACACACAAATGCTACTCTACAACTGAAATATCATAGCCCAGGGTAAACAGTGGAAACAACATTGAAGGGCACAATTGAAGGAATGTCATTGCACAGGAATGATATAATTATACAGGTATGTTTACACGTAGAGTACGTGCCAACACAAACACTCGGTGATAGAGCTTAGCGATAAGAGCACACTGGAAGAGGGGATACGTTTAATTACCATTCAACCTTAGTAAAAGAGTACTAGGCTCAACCCAGGCTAAAACACACACATGCAGATGCTACAATTGAAATATGAATAGCCCACTCGTTGCAGCTAAATTGATACAGAAGAGGCTATTCAGTGTATACAGAAATTATAACTATACACGTAACAGGTATGTTTAGGAAGTCAGCAAAGGGAGCTACATGTACTGTTACATGTATAGAGCAGCCCTGCTTTACTAGGTGAAAGGACTCACAGCATTTTGAGCAGGTGAAGCACTTGAGGTGATAGACACAGTCCAGAGCAACGCAGCCATTGTTCATCCCAATCACAGGCTTGGTGCAACGCTGACAGTAGCCTGTGGTGTGTGTGTGTGTGTGTGTGTGTGCGTGCGTGCGTAACATTCACATACAGGGAAAACAAAAAATTGCAGAATCACAAACAAGGGAAGTACATGTGAAAGGTATAGAACAAAAGACAACAATTGGCACAGGATTCGTATTGTCACAATAACTGGATTTGCTGCAAATTTTAACTCAAGCTGAAATAATTATTGTATGTATGTGTGTGTACTCACCAAAGAACTCTGCATGGTACTCCGGGTCCAGGATAGCGTAGTCATGTAGCTGAGGATCAATTAATGCGTAGTCATGGATACTTGAATCCCCGTTGCTCAGGCCATTCACGGCGACATCATTAGTAGTCTCCTGGCTCTTGGTAGGGTCTTCGAGTGAACGTCTTTCTGGCAGAGTTATTTTGTGATTTGATGAACGTTCTTTCTTCTTGCTGATTTTTTGTTGCTGGGGCTTGCTCTTGTTATTGTTCTTAGTATGTGGAGGGATCTTTGAAGGAGTTTCTTTCGATTTCTCTTTCTCTATTGATGTATTCGAGGTTTTAACTCCATTATTAACCCCATTTTGTTTGACTGTTGTTAGAGTTTTCTTTTCTTCCACAATCTCTACTGGACTATCGGCAAACCTGACCTTTTGAACCACCCGAGGTTCGGATTTGGTAGTGGTGGTGGTGGTGGTGGTGGTGGTGGTGGATATTGAATTGTCGCTAACAGACGTGGTGAAAGGACTCTTAACCCTGGGGCTGGAGGTGGGCTCACTGGAGCTAGTCGGAATGAGCTCAGGGGAGAGGGGGGAGAGAGGGTAACTTGAACTATCCGAGTCGTCCGTCTCCGCATACCAGTTTGGATTTAGAGGGACTGGGGAACCCTCGTACTCGAAATGATGGTCATTTAGTTTGGAGGCTGGATCGGGGGTGAGCACTTCCATGAGTGTGCTTAGAGCGTGCACTGTCGATGTGGCCACTTCACTCATGTTTCTATCGAGGGACTGTTTAGACCAGCTCATATTGTCCAATCGTGACCTTTTTTCGTCGCTGTCAGGTGTCTGTCGATCGGAAAGTGGTTCTGGAGAGCTCAGTGTGGCTGTCGAAGAGCTTGAAGGTGATTGGACGGTTCTCTCAAGTCTATAATCACCAGCCTTCGCTGCTGGTGCCTGTGTAGCAGAGGTTGAGGCATTAGTGCTTTTGATGTGTAAGTAAGGATCTGCAGAGGAGTGTCTTCGAGTCTGTTTCAGACTCTTAGATGCGGATTTGTCTGAGGTGACAGGAAGATTGCTTGGTTTGCGGTTTTGGACAGTGGTTGTGGGTTGTTTGAGATGTCTGTCCGACTGAGAGCTATCAGAGTTCGTACTACTAGCAGTGCTTTCTCGTCGGTATATCTGTCTGGCTGGCTTCTCTTGACTAACCTCCTGCGAGATTTGTCGGATTGCAGCTAACTCAACTGGACTCAACTTGTCATAAGCACCCGATAATGACTGTGCTTCTGATTGCTTGATCCCCCCTTGTGTGGATGTAATACCTCCTTCAATTAGAGTAGGTGACTGTTTCAAAGGTGATGTAGGTGGGCTCAAGCTGTCATACACACCACTGTTGTTGACATCACTAGATGGTTGAGTCTTCTTCTTCAACTGGGTGAAGATTTTTGGAGTAGGGAGGCTCTTGCTGGGTCTGGAAACAATAGGGTGTACAGCTTTCATCGGCTGTGATTTTGCCGTCGGTTGAGCGTCGTCGTTGTAGTAACCAGTTCGAAGTGACGGCTTTCTTTTTGTGTTGGCTCCATCTTCGCTAGTGTGTAGAATTCGATGGCTTGATGTGGATACGATATGAAACGAAGCTGGTGTTGTTTCAATCACTTCAAAAGTCGTATTCTTAGATCGATCTGTATTCTTGGATTGATCGGGATTTGACGCTATCCTTCGCAGTTGCTCCTTTGGTTTAACCGGAGAAGTTATTTTCGAAACTTTGGTCCCATCTATGGAATCAAACAATTTAGTCTTAGGTTCAACTCTGGGCACGGATGTGGGAACTTTGACATTTGAGGGCTTGTTGCTCAGTGAGCTAGGGTTGCCATTGATTACAGCACCTGCACTGGAAGAATGCCTCAGCGCAGGTGTCACTCGAACAACTGCCTCAGACTTCTTGGCATGGACAGCTATTACCTGGGTCGGTGGTTTGGGGGCAGGGCGAGCAATGACCCTTTTGGTAGGGATAGTAACAGCCGTCTGTACCTGCAGTGCGTGTGTGTGGCATTAGAACAAACAATTGGCGTTTATAGGCTTAGCAGATTATTACAGTGTGCTGGCAGATATTTAACAGCTAATGAATATAGGCTGAGACACACCCATGCAAGAACAAAGGCTCTTCATGCATTCATGCAGCACTGTAGCTACAGAAGTAGGTTATATTACTGCTTCTGACTCAGTAGGAGTGCCAGCTCACTATAGCATCAAAACATACCACTAGCAAATATGATCTTACTGGCTGAGTATGCGTTTCATTTGCAGAAGTGGTTGAGCCACCGTATCCGAACCTCCCATCAGGTCCTCCTCCTGCAGACTGCTTACTGCTTGTTGTGATCTGTCCTGCAGAGCTAGAGCTGTAATACTGTGGAGCTCTCAGTATCTTTTCACCACTATGCCTTCGTTGAGGGTTGGCACCATGCTGTTCAACACTGAGCTTTCTTGGAGCAGTACTGTTGGTTCCATACTGTTCACCACTTAGATTTCTTGGAGCAGTGCTATTGGTACTATGCTGTTCATCACTTAGCTTTCTTGGGGCAGTGCTGGTACCATTCTGGTCACCACTACTGAGTTTTCTTGGAGCATTGTTGGTACCATTTTGGTCACCACTGGGCTTTCTCTGAGTACCATTTGGTTGTTGCCATGCTCTAGCAGCTAGCCTTGTGTGTGCTGTTCCAGAGGCACGTCTGTGCTTGGGAGGTAAGGGCACTTTGATAGATGACTTCCAATCAGTAGAGTGAGGTTTAGTCTGGAAAAAGTTCAGAGTATCAGTGTCTTGAACGCCTATATCCTTCAGTAGCTGTGAAGCTAAAGAGTTAAACTCGTTGTCACTCATTGCTTGCTTCTATGAGACTATTCTTGAGCTTTGAGCTGTATTAGAGCCGAGATTAGAGTCCATGACAACTTTCACTTCAAAATGTGGTTTGTAGAAAATGCCTAATGAATATCATTACTTCGACATTGGAATGTTAGTCCTTGGCTTAATTGAGATGACCTTTGTACTCACAGATGCACATGGCTAGGCAAGATCATGTCAATGCAATGTCGACCAGTGCTAGCCAAATTCCAAGCTCTAGCAGACACCAAGTAGTGTCCCCTCTAACTGGAAAGGTGATTCCTCTGCCACAACATGAGATACTGGGAGCGACCAGAAGTGTGTCAAATTTTGAGAAGCTGAACAGAGTTGGTGAAGGGACTTACGGCATTGTGTATCGAGCCAGAGACGTGAAGACCAAGGAGGTAGTGGCACTGAAGAAGATAAGAATGGAAAAAGAAAAAGAAGGTTAATAGAACGGTTTGGCTTGATTGATGGTCATGTATAAAACGAAACCGTAGACTACCTATACCGTACCGTGTACCGGTATTGCATCAACTCTTATGATAATGCACCGTACCCATAGAGGCTTGTAAAGGTGGTGCTGTCACATGATAATTGTTCCCCCATGTTTTGCCCCCAACCGTCCGTGGTAGTATACAGATAGTCCCCCTGCCACAAATAGTCCTCCTTGCGGACAATCCGTGGCACTGCGCGGTCCTCCGATACCCCAAACCGTCTGTAGTGCTGTAGGTGGTCCTCCTAGGACTGTTAAGAGTAGCATAATAACTAGGGATACACTGGAGGGCAGTGCAACCTCGCTATGCGTATTCAGCACATTCAATAATGTTGGGGGTGTCAGACGTACATGTAGCTGGGCGGAGCCCAGCCCACTGTCAATACACCTGTGTTAATATAGAATAATTATATAGTAAACCTATGCAATAAAAGGTTGACAAAGTGATGCTATAATAATTTAGTAATTATCCCTCGGTGCTTATGCGCAAGCGAGGTATACGGTAGTAACGTTTTCTTTGGATTTTAATTCGTGGATTTGCAAAATAATGCTTCGTTCTCTACTTTTGCTTACTTGGAATGCCATTGCAGCCTTTTCAGAAGAGTGCGTAGCAAATTTAGTAGTTAGGTCTGCACTAGAACGCTAGCTATTGGTAGCTGAGAGAGCTGCAATGCTCTTCTGATGCAGCCATTCATTTTAGACTTGGACTTTTGGCATAGATCGTTTTTAACAACAATAATGGTCGATCATTACCCACTCGTTGAGTTTCTCTGCATGCAGCAAAATTTATAAAAATATTCATCATGTTTGCTATAATAGCTAGTAGCTTTGCTTTGACACCTCCACCAAGGCATCAGCACCACGGTGCTTTCATTAGTTCTCAGCTTCTGGCGCACGATGGACAACACCATGGGAGATCCTCTTTCTGCATCGATTTTTTTGGAAACTATGACACAATCAATGTGAAACCACTCTTCTTTGCGTACCCAACATTCCACACATTGATGTATGCCTTCTCCACCAGT
Source organism: Halichondria panicea (assembly GCF_963675165.1). Classification (NCBI taxonomy): domain Eukaryota; kingdom Metazoa; phylum Porifera; class Demospongiae; order Suberitida; family Halichondriidae; genus Halichondria; species Halichondria panicea. The sequence goes on from NC_087379.1 coordinate 2,889,552, forward strand.
ACTGTTTCAACTTCTTGCACTTGCGCTGCTATTCACTACCGCACTTGCTATAACGCTATCTTCAATCTCGGTTAGTACTGGGTAGGTCCGTTTGTATTATGGGGAGCTGTACAGTTTGGGGAGTATGTACAGTTGAGCCTTGATTATCCAAACATCCGAACGGGGAGCAATTTTTAATTTTTTACTGGGCTCCACCCAGCTACATGTACCTCTGCCACACCCCAAAATTATTGAATGTGATGAATACGCGTAACGAGGTTGCACTCCAGTGTATCTCTAGTTATTATGCATGCAGTTCTTGCTGCTCTTGACAGTCCTAGGGGGATCACCTACAGCACAACAGACAGTCTGGGGTCCCGCGCAGTGCCACGGATTGTCCGCAGGGGGACTATCTGTACTACCACAGACAGTAAGGGGGCAAAACATTCAATTATTATGTGACAGTACCACCATAATTATTAAAAATTAATTTTTAATTTTCAAGAGTATAATATAAAGAGAGGGACCATCTACGGCGTCACAGTAGTACTTTGATAGTTGCATGATATACCAGACAGAACCACAAACAATGATAAATGTACCGTGCAAGTCACCATAATTATCTGTTAGTTGTTTCTAGGTGCATTGTGTTTCAGCATTCCCCTTTCCTCCTCCAGGACTCCCGATATGCAGTGTGCGTGAGATAGGCATTCTGTTGAGTCTGAGACACAAGAACATTGTGGAGCTGAGAGAAGTGGTTGTGGGGAGGGACTTGGAGAACATGTTCCTCGTGATGAGATATTGCGAGCAAGACCTGGCCACTCTCATTGACAACATGAGTACCCCTTTCACAGAAGCTCAGGTAAGCTCGGTTTCATGGGTGAAGCTTATAAATGACTTGTACTGTGTTAGGTAGGGCTTGTAAAAATGGCTTGTAAATAGCTTGTACAGTAGAACCTCGATTATCCGGCCCTCCATTATCCGGAACCTCGATTATCCGGCTTGGCAGTTTTCTTGTTATCAGATCAGAAAATGGGCGTGTCCCTCAAACGCGCATGCACGTTGCAGCTGTTACCATGGAGACATGCCTGCTTATCTTCTGCGCATGCGCAGACAACCATGTGGCCCTGCTGTTTATCAATAAAGTGGGTGGATCAAGGCGTGGTTTATCTATTCGATTATCCGGCATATTCACTTATCCGGCCTGCTTCTGGAACCAAAGTGTCCGGATAATCGAGGTTGTACTGTAGTAGTTCAGCTTAGCTTGTAAATGGCTTGTAGTAGCTCAGCTTGGCTTGCAAATGGCAAAGTCTGTTTTCTACTTGTAGAAAGCTTGTAAATGGCTTCAGCTTTGTGCAGCAAGCTGTTGTATAGAGCTGTTACCGTATATCTTCTAATTTATCGGACAGCAAAAAATAATTATTTTGGAAATTGTCCGGGTATAATTGGAACAGATTTTTATAGAACATGCGAAGTGTCCAGAATAATTAGAACAAGCAAGCAGCTTGCATGCGAGCTAGCTAAGTTTAATAGAACAGGGTACGACTGAATAGTTGCACTAGCTATCTAAAACTAGCTAATCAAAGCTATCTAACTGCAGTACTGTAAGTCTTACTTGCCGTCTATGAATGATAACTCAACTTTTCAAGGTATTGTCCGGATATTTAGAACGAATGTAATATTAAAGTACTGGAGTGTCCGTTGTATTAGAACAACGAAAATTGCCCAAAAGAGTGTCTGGGGTAATTAGAAGTGTCCGATAAATTAGAAGATATACGGTAATAGATGTTTAGTTCCTGTACAGTACACAATGACATGTATGGTCTTGAATCCAACTATTAACACGTATTCTATATCTCTCCAGGTTAAGTGCTTACTGTTGCAACTCCTAGATGGTATGGCCTACCTACACAGCAACTACATCATTCACAGAGACCTCAAAGTATCCAACCTCCTATTGACCGACAAAGGCTGCCTCAAGATCGCTGATTTTGGACTGGCCAGAACTATAGGCACTCCACCCAAACCACTTACCCCTCGAGTTGTGACACTGTGGTATCGAGGACCGGAGCTGTTGTTTGGTTGCAGAGTGTACTCAATGGCACTGGACATGTGGGCAGTGGGGTGCATCTTTTGTGAACTGCTTAGCAACAAGCCTCTGTTTCCGGGAAAATCAGATACAAATCAGATTGAACAAATTACGAAGCTACTTGGAACTCCTAATGACACGATCTGGCCCGGCTATTCATCCATGCCTATACTCAAGAGCATTTCGCTGAAGAACCAACCGTACAATAACTTGAAACTGAAGTACCATTGGCTGTCTGACGCTGGAGGCAAACTAATCAATGATTTTTTGACTTACAACCCAGACGAGAGAATAACTGCCATTAAGGCCAGAAAGAATGTCTATTTCCGTGAGAAACCACTTCCGATCGAACCTGAATTGATGCCTACTTATCCACACCTGAGAAACACTAAGCCACAAGTGCAAAGAAAAGTACCATGGGAAGATGAAGATTCTGGACATGTATCTAAGAAACCTAGAACATTACATCAGTGAGAATCTGAACCTTAATTGTTGTAATTGTTAATTAATCTGAAAGAGATTGGTTATTATATGAATCCACTTACAATAATGCATGGGAGTGTTCCAATGGATGCAGAACAGGAATGAAGGAAACTATTGCATAATTATGATATTAAAAGACACCAACTCAAGGGAAAAGTGCCATGCATGAGTCTTGGTGCAGTACTGTTGATGGTGATAGCTACTGGCCGGAGCAATGGTCCTGGACAGCAAAGTATGAGCACTATTATAATAGCATTGTGCTTTTATAGTGTCTTTCTAATCTATGCCATCGCAAATCGTAAACGCCTGATTAGGCCACTCCAAATGATTTCCCGTCCTTTGCCTGCATCCTGTTAAAGTGACCGTAATTGAGTCTAAAAATTGACGTTACTTTCAAACACGTGCATGATCCTGTTGAATTGTTGCGGTTGTTGGTGAAATTCATCGATTGATAGTTATAGGCCGAGTCCAAGGTATACCTACGCTATTTCAGAGACCAGAAGGCCTGAGGCTCTATGAATAGAGACCATGCATTGGACAAGGCCTATAACTGATTTCAAATAAGAGGAGGGAATTAAACATCCATGCATGGTAAATAAAAAAACTTAATTCCTCGAGTTATGGGTAGTTTTGCAATTCAAACTCGTGCGTAGCAAAATCTGTTAGATATTCTACTTATAATAATTATAATTTATAGTAGTTCACTTTTCACTAGAGCGCTAGCTATTTCTGAGTCCATGGTGGCTGCAATTATAAGAGTCAGGAAAGAGCTGCAAAGCGCATTAGAGAGCATGCAAACATGAAGTTTGAACTTTAAGCATCCTTTTAACAACACATACAGTGTCATGCATGATCAATCATTTCCCACTTTTTGCATCGTTCCTGCCAGCCAGACTTGTTATTCCTGCATGCAAATAATAGCATTTACAGTTGGCTTCTTCCACCGAGGCATTATGCAGCACCTGCGGTGCTTTCATTTATTTTGTGATCATTGAAAAATTGTCCAGTGTCATCGCAGTATATGCATGAATTCATTTTGGAGGGAAACATCCATGGTAAATAGTACCATGATTAGCAGTTCGGGATCATCACTTTCTTGGTGAGGAGACCCGAGGAAAATTACCCTCCCCATATCACATTATATAATATAAGCGGATGGAGTCCCATTGATGTTAGACAACCTATAATGAAAGGAATAAAACAGGATGTATATAAAATACAGCATGAATGAGGTAAAATAAGTGTGTGGATATAATTAATGGATTGTCATACCACAACAGCTGATTTCTGATTCTGAGGGAACCGTATTACTATAGATGCCTTGTGATCTCAGGGCCTCCCATGCATGCATCAGTATCTTATTAGGAGGCAAAAACAGGAGGCATTCTTGTAAAAATTGGACTTCTCTTACCACCATCTAAATGACTGCAGTAGCAACGTCACAATAATTATAGCTCATGGCCACTTATGACATGGGCGTGGCTGAGACATACTGTATTTTAATACATCTACTGGTATACGCTAGTCTCGCGAGCAGACGTTTGGAGGGAGGGAACCCCAACGTCTGCTCGCGAGACTACCGGTACGCGGTATAGTGAGTCGATTTAAATAAATAGTGCATGACAAGTTGTCATAATTTTATTACAAGGGAACTGTCTGTCAGCATTGTATTATTTGTAATATACTGTATACTGTAGATCTATAGCATACCTGATAATGGAAAAGGAGGTTTGTACTATAGTGCGCATGCGCAACTGTGTAATGCAGGCAAAACATAAACATGGCTGTCATTTTATCACTGTCTCACCAATTCAACATCCCTGTCTTCTCTTCATGAATTTCTACGCTTCTTAACGTTCCACTTACGCATTTCATTATTAAAACGTAAAATTTATACTACTGTACTGAGAATCTGACTAGAAAACATTTGCTATGGGGAAATACCAAAAAGCGTGGAAACAAGAAATTCCGGCGAGAGCATAACTCCAATCTGTTACAACATCATGAACATGTACAGCTCACATTAATTAATTAGGGGAGATGTCTATACTGTGTAGCTTCTGTCACCACATCATCACATCCATATCACCATAATTATATGTATGTATTGTCCCAAAACTCAAACACCAACATTGTCCCCCAAAATGCATGTACTGTAATAAATTGAACATCACCAGCAATGTGCTAGGGACTGGCGGCGAAAACCATCATTTTGCATGGAAAAACTACCAGCAAAAAATGTATTTGTGTAACAGATTGCAGCTATGCTCTCACCAGATTTCTTGTTTCCACACTTATTGGTGTTTCCCCTGGCCAATCATAGCAACTTTTTACATTGCAAATGTTTTTCTAGCTGGTGTACATGAGTGTATGCATTCATGAATATAAACAATGTACTGCATGACTTGTATAATTTATTATGATTCACTTGCCGACAGTTACATGGTAACAGGCAAATAATGTGTTGATCACTCATTCATAATAATAATATCTCTTGATTCCCCCACCTTCTGCTGGGACAGTGTCCCCCACCACCTCCCGGTCCTTGTTGTTCCAGCTCAGACTCACCAACATCAACAACTGTCTGGACTGGGTCGTGAGTACATAATTATGACATTGTGTCCTCTAGTTAACCAGTGTCTTCGTTTCAGGAACAACCAGACAGGATAGCTGCTGTCACTGAAGCACTGGTGTCTGAGATCCAGGGCCATTGTCAATGCTCGTTTCCTCGTAGTGATATCCAAGAGCCATCCTTTCAATACTTCCCAGAGTCAAACCAAGCTGTAACCTTCCGTGCTATCACTACCTCTACCTTCATTGATGGTATATCAGGCTGGATTACTGAGGATGATTTATTGAGAGTGCAGATGGTTATCATAATTATACGAGTGGACAAGTCTTGTCAGGTGGAGATATCGAGTCTTACGGACATAAAGTGTAATGTTCCTGAGAGCGGTAACTCGGTCGCTGTGGTCGGAGGAGTGCATGGTGGGGGTGGTCATTGTCCTTATCATTGCTGTTACTACTTTTATAGTGATTGCTGCATGTTCTGGTGCTCAAGAGCAGGAGAGATAACGAGACCCTCCAACATAATTATATAAATTGTCAGTTATACATAATTATAGTTTATTGTAATTGTCTGCTACAAGTACAGTAAAGACTGTATACCACTCAGAGGCCAAAAAATTATATAGCTTAACTACCGTATAGCGGGAAATTTTCGGGAGGTGCAAAATTTCGGGTTTTTCGAGGGTAGAGCAGTTAACGCAATACCAAGAAACCACACCGACTAATAGTTTTGCATGTGAAATACCGGTGCGTGGGAGTTTTTATCCCATGCAGTTTATTTTGCAGTGGCTGGGTGCATTGCTTACAGCACGACGACCCATGGCCGCCCTCCCCCCCCCCCCCACCACCACTCTACCACTACCATGCAGTGAACACCCTGCATGGAGACCACCCTCTGTATGATGACTGAACAGACTTTGTATAACTATTATATCTCCTCCAACATGATTGTAGAATAGTACACTGCTTATTCAAACTTTAATTCAGCATTTGCACACTGTAAAAAAATGATGTTTGGGTTTTCACACAGAGTGCGTGACTATTGTGGCAAATGTGCGTTTTTTCCCCGCAATAGTCACGCACTTGCTGCGTTGCGTGAAAACCACACATTGATTAGTGTAGTAATTTACATTATATAACCTCTCATTTTGTATTTTGCGTTGATCACTATCAACGCAAAATACAAAATGAGAGGTTATAATGTGGGTTATTACTTTGAATCCTCGATAGAAATGACTTGCTTTGTGTGTTTAACTTAGTCTCTTTTAATAAATAAAACTGCATGTGATTCTACTCCTCTATAGAAATGACTTGCTTTGTGTTAGTCTCTTAAAGCAATAACTGCATGTGATTCTGCTCCTATACTCCTCCTGAAATGAATTCTCTGAACTTTTCTTGTTCAAATTGTCTCATGATTTCATTCAGTGCATATACCTGCATGTGTATAGAAATTTAAGGAACATAGTCAAATGATAACGAATTGCATGCCCATGTATTGTTCAGCGGTGATTACCAGTGACTGTACTTCCTCTACTAAATATTATTACCTCTGCTCGTTGCTTTGCCTTTAGTTTGGCTACTTCTTCATTGCGTTTTCTCTTTTCCTTCATTTGACTCTCCTTGTTAGCAGCTGACTCTTGTTGACCTCGTAGAGCACCTGTTGATAAAATATAGAATCATGGTACTACTATAACCCTGGCTATCTGTAAAGTAGTAATAATAAGCAATTGCAACTTACAGAGATCTTGCAGTTGACTTCTTAGCTGCCTCTGACTCTGTGTATGATTATAATAGAGCATCATCATGCATGCATGCATGCAGTAATAATTGTGCTTACTTTGTTATCACACAGTGACTGGATGTAGTTGTGACAGCGAGCAAAGTTGGAATCTGGTGAGGAGGGTGGTACGTTAGGAATACCACTGTCTTTTGGAGTGATAGAGTGTCTTTCTGAGAAATAAACGGTCTTGCAGGGGGACTGCACTAATGAAGCAGGTGAACGAGGAATCTCAGGGAAATTTGATGATGGTTTTCCTGACTCTGAAAGTCTTTTTGATAAATCTTTTACGGGTGACTTACAGGGACTACTATGTTCAGATGTGGTCAGTGATGATTTGTCAGTATTGCTAAGTGATGGTCTAATGGCGGGTGTGCCTTCAGGGGGTACTTTTTTAGGGGAAGGTGTGTTGTAATTACAAGACTTAATTGAGCTGTCCTTGGAGACAGTTTTTCGCTGCTTTGGTCTCCGCCTCAATCTCACTTTAGCTTGATTGACTACATGCTCAGCAAGTTCTTGACATCCTACATACAGGTAAAAAGGGCAAGTCATTTACTTATTTCACATGTAAAATGTACTCTCATTGATCTACTATTTAATAGCTACGTGTGTGTGTGTCGTCTGGGGTACATTTTATATACCCATTTCTTCCATTTTGTTGCTTGTGGGTCGATCTGAACAACTTGTGGTAGTGTTGTCACTCATTTTGTATCTAAGCTTCATACGAGCATTGCTACATTTTGATACTGTCACTTCATTGTTTCTTTTATCAGCATAGACACAGTCAGTTTGATCATAATCATTGATTAGTTTGACAGGAGAACACTTCTTGATGTCAATTCGCTCAGTCTTGAGCACAAAATTGTCACTGCTCCTAGTTTGAGAGGCCAAGTAACTGTGAAACCTTTTGTTCAGGAGTGTGAACAAGACCTCTTGGCTGTTGCTCAGTGGTTTCTTCCTCGATTGAGCAACCAGAACGGGAGCCTTGCTTACAATCATCATGGGAGAAGGTTTCACCTCTAGCTCGAGTGAAGGACCCATGGCATTAGCCATTGATCGACCTTACCCTTAGCGTCAAGTTTTCTCACAGGCGAGAGCAGCTCCTCCCCCTAATGTGTCCATTCCGTTCAGCAAACTCACCCCGATTCCAGAACCACATTAGCTTGTATTTGACCTTTTAACCTCTGACTTTACAAATCAACCTGTATTTCAACCACGTGGCCGGCCAAAAAGATGAGACCTCTCACTGAAGATGAGATGAAATCTGTTTTTGAGAAGCTTTCTAAATAGTAAGTGAGCTCATAACCATGGGCTATAAGCTATTTCTCAGTTTGGCAAGCTGCTTTCAGGAGATTGATCATAACTTCACCACTAAAATTAATGTCTAAAACTAGGATATGTACGTATACATGTACTGTACAGATGAAGATGAATGTCGTGAAGGTATATGCATTCCTCACAGTATAGGGGAGAATGTGAGGCTACTGGTGGACAGACCTGATGGAAACTATTGCTTCCGACTGCATAAGGACAGAGTGTACTATGTCAGGTATGCAGAAGTGATGCACTGTTGACAAAATAGAGGGCAAGTGGTGCAGTGGTGCAAGTGGTGTAGTGGTTCCTTCCCACGTAATAGCTTTGTTCTTTTCTTTTATTCTTTGAAGCTCTAGCTTCTTACGATAGTTTAATACGGTGGAAGATTAGTAGAAGTTTTCAGGTTCACTATTATGTGCATCAAAAGCATTGCACGATACTTATTAGGTGCACACACACACACACACACACACAACAGTGAATCTATTATGAGAAAAGCTACAAATGTTGCCAGGAAGAATCTCATAAGCCTAGGCACATGCATCGGAAAATACACCAAGAGTGGCAAATTCCACCTCCAAATCACAGCACTGGATCTACTGGCCCCTTACGCGAAGGTGAGCTTAGCGAGTGTTGCAATCTAGGTGGGTACCATTTGCACAGCGTGGATTCTAATCATTATGGGCCCAATATCACCTTCGTTCCTCATACCTTGATGATGCTGATATAGCAGTCAGTGTATATAACTATACGCCACTGGTCTGTTCCGTTCCTGTGATGGTGCAAACAATATAAAAACTTCGAGCTTTGAAGTCGATGACTTTGTTTTAGTTGACTTTCATCTTTTGAGCGGCAGTGTAAGAAGTTGGAGTATTCCAGGAGCTGGAACTGTAACACTAGCTGAGAGTTCCCCCGTGGATTCCAGAGAACCTGTTGTATACAGCTTATATGCTTGTAAAATCAGGTGTATAATTATGGCTTAATAGTTTGTTCATTCAGCGGAGACTCTATTATGGTGTTACGGTAATTAACGTGTACGTTGAAGCCAATGAGAGTTCATTTTCCTAGAAATTCTGTACATATGGTATGTAAAATGTTGGCTTGGATTTTAATTGTGTCAGTGTATTATTACAATGTTTACGAGAGATTGCATTCTAGACAGCGTCTACAATTTCCTATCCGTTATTTTTGTGTCTTGTAAAAATTGTAAAGCATCTGTGGTTGTGGTTTTGAGTATCTGGCATGTCAGATGTTCATATTGAAACAAGAATACCGTATCACTCAGTTGCAGTAACGAATTCAACAATTTCCTGGTATTAACCATGAATTGCCACGGTTATATAAGTTATGTTCATTACTGCATGTAAGTTTATAGTCAAAACAATGGTACTATTTTGAGTTGACCAGGAGGCCTCATGGAAAACAACTTAATTTAATGTTCTAACCGATTGCTTCCTAGTGCATACTATGTTATGCACAATAATTATTTTAAAGCCAATACTCTCTACCTATCATTACCCCCCCCCCCCCCCCACACACACACACACACTTACACAGTACAAAGTGTGGCTGAAGCACGGCTCTGAGCAGTCCTTTCTCTATGGCAACCACATACTTAAGTCTGGACTGGGCCGGATCACTGAGAACACAGCCCAGTATCAGGGGGTGATCATGTGCTCCATGAACGACACTCCTCTGGTGAGCAGCTGTGTGTGTGCGTGGGTTGTGTCTGTGTATGTAAGTATTAGGGGGTGATCATGTGCTCCATGAACGACACTCTTCTGGTGAGCAGCTGTGTCATCTGATAGTATGCAAGTGTTAAAAGGTGCATAGGGTCTGCCAATTTACAGTTGGGAAGGGACTTTCTTTGAATTGTGTTTGTGTGTAAAAGATTGTCATCTGGTGAGGGGATTCTTGTATTTAATGTTGGCAGGGAAATACGATAAAGTGATTGTCTGTTAATTGCCTGATGCTTAGTGATGCACGCACCCTTAATCAGTGGTAAACTTATATTAATCTGTTTTCCTTAACACTTATTTTGCAAGCGTAACAGTTGTACAGCGTTTCCTTAGTTACGAAACAACCAGTTGTGGTGCCATTGTTTGCACATTCGAAGTGTTCCGGACAAGTGGTATCATCATAATTGATGACTGCTCTGTAAGTTTGTCGCCTGTGTGTGCTCATGAGATCATTCATCTTTCCCCGGAATCTCTAATTTTTGTTGTTCCCATTCCACCTTCCGTGGGCGTGGAAACTGCAATACTAGGGAGTTATAAACCGCTAGTTCCATTTAGCAAATTAGGACCTACTCTCCTGAGTGTAAAATATAAAGGTAATCCCTTACCTACACCACAAGTCACACAATCCCACGGTGGCCAGACCTCATTATTATGACAGTGTCTTCTCCACCATGCACCAAGTTGGTTGGCATTTATAATTATCACCATTATATCAGTCTCTGTCTGTCTGTGCTGGGATTAGGGACTCGGGTTATGATACCTCCTACCATCCTACTCTTTCTTATGTACTATATCACTATTGCTGTTCCAGTAAAGTCACTGTAGCTGTCTTCCATTGTAGACATGATACGGTGTAGTTGGTACAATATTCCCGTAGCAGTCTACTCGACCCAGGATGTTATGGGAAGTTTGATCAAAGCTATTGTTTCTGTAGTGTGTTTCCTCACGAGTCACATTATACAGTATTCAGTCTACTTAACCCTGGATGTTCTGGGAAGTTTGATCAAAGGTATTGTTTCTGTAGTGTGTTTCCTCACGAGTCACATTATACAATATTCAGTAGAATCATCACTTGTGAGCCATGAGTAACAATTAATGTATACTAGTTGTCAGCAGATACATAGCTGTACTTCAATCGGTACAAATGCTGATAAATTCGCTTGAATAACCAACGTTGCACAACATTGCCTTCAAGCCATGGTTCCTGTTCCTTGGTGCGTATAGTTGTTACTTCCAAAACCTGTATTCAATTTTCACTTGGATTTGTGATGCGTGAAAATACATGTACTGCTAATTAACCTGTTGAAAATGTCACAACAGCACTAATCAAAGTTGTACTGTTAGAGTAATAACTGGTCATGTGCACGATTGCAATAACATTTGTTAACTCATAGCAGTACCAGTGTGAGACGTCTGTTTAGTGTCAAGTTTCAATTGACATTCAGTACGTTTAAACAAGTGATTCTGGTTATTGGGAAGTATTGAGTTACCCTTCAGGAAGTCTTAGAGTATACTTCACTGGAAATATTTCGCAGCTGAAACAATGAAACTCTTGTTCTCGTTACACTGCAACACCGTCTGAATGGCACTTGTGGTTTTTTAGTTCCCCTTCATTATTTATTAATCACACCACTGTTCACTTGGTATTCTCAATACCACCTGGTGTTACATATAAGTATAGGTATACGAAGGTTATTCCTACCAAGTATATTCACACAAGTGGGAGTTGACGGGCAATCACATCTGACCTGTGTTTATTGTTGTAACAGTAGGCTTGAGGCTCTGTTTTTACACTCCTCTGGGTGCAGTGTGTTTAGTGGTCAGCAGGGTACAATAGCCTTTGTTTTTCACTCGCTCCCCAAATAGATCGACACTCAAATTCATAAATTCTGTGTGTTGTTGCTGTTTGTGCACGGTAATTTATGAGCCCTTGGTACTATAGGAGAATGCAGTTTTGCAAAAGAGTACTTGTTATGTTTGCCCATGGCTTCCATTGACTGATGTTTACGTGTGCACATCAGGGAAGTCATTCTTTTTCCTCTATTTCTGTAGGGGTTTGGAGTGGTTGCCAAGTCGACGGCTGACTGCAGACGTGCTGACCCTGGCACAATAGTAGCGTTCCATCAAACTGATATAGGAGAGTATTTGAGATCAGAGGACACTTTAACCTGACACTGTGCGTTGTTCAGTTATTGTCTTCTTGTTTTGAGTGTCTCCTTTTATACGGAAGAGCTTGTACAATAAAAGTGTACATTTCTGTTGTGATTTTCGTCTCAATGTATGCATGTGTATAATTGGTGTGGATATATTGCAGTGCATGCATGGGGAGATTTATGAGGTTGCATGGTGGTTGTAACGTTATTCATGAGACTGGAATAAACAAGGAAATGCAGGAAGGATGTGTTATTTCCATGAATTCATGTCAGCCTTGTAGCAATAACTTGTTGATTATACTATGTACTACCTTTTATCACTTGTACTGTAGCTCCAGTTTTTTTCTCTAGCCTGTAGCAGCCTGTAGGGCTGTCCCAATTAAAAACAATTTGCCTATTAATTATTTTTATTAGAATTTCTCAATTATTATTCCCAGATAATTACCCATTATTCTCCATTGAAAAACCAACATGAACGTGAACCATAAATAACAACCATATTATAAAACTAAACAACTGATATGTGTACTGCACTTGCATTAGTATTATTGACCGCTATGACCTTTTAAATCTCTGACTCTACCTAATTTTTTTAGCCTCACTTATTATTCTCAAAATTATTCTAGTATAATTGGGACAGCCCTAATAGCAGGCATACAAGATGCTCCGCTGGGGATTGCTGTACAAATTTCCTGATATGCATATATAGACTTTATGTGGATTGATGTGTTATCAAGTTGCTTAGTTGCATAGCAGCAATCACAATGTAAATCTATGTTGCCATTACCGTGCTAACAACAATGATAAATGAAAACAAAATAATGTGCAACCCCTTAATTGTATGTAAGTTCTTCTTTGACTTAGAAAGCTTCCTCATGACAAGCTAATTCTATATGTTGTCTAAGTCTTGACCTAATAGATATCATAATTATAGTTTCCTTCTTCAAGAGCTTCACATGATGCTTGCGCTGCTTCGATCAGCGCACAATGTATGTTAACACACAATGGCACATTCTAAAAGTGCACAAAGCCTTAAACTATGCACTTTAATTAATGTGTGTTCCAGCTCTAGTATTTTCGTCACTTAATTATATATACTGTGGTGGAACTCTTACGTTTTGCATTGAGTTGTAGCATTGAGTTGTAACAATTATATTTAGTGCTCATAAAAATTAATCAGAGATTATACAGACAGTCACACATTGACAAAGACAGCACACAAAATAAGGTACGTCATGGAACACCATTGCTTAAGGGAATAGTGGAACTGTGGGTAGTAGCTAGAGGGGATGGTGTAGAAGGAAGGTATTCGTGAGACTGTTTCAAAATGGAGGAACCTGACGAGATAATTGGTTCAGGGGTGACTGAGAGGGAGTGTGAGTTTTTGTCTTCGTTGTTTTCTATGTTCTCTAAATCATCCTTTTCTGTTGATTCCTCAAATGTAAATTTCACGTGATGTTTTGGCGAGCCGTTTTGTTTGGGTGTCATAGGTAAATTGAGAGTGTTCAATGAGCTGCTTACAATGTCTGGAGATTGCTTTCTAGATGCGGTACTACTACCCATCCTGCAGCATTTTGTTAATCCTCCTCTCAATGCAATCAATAAGGGGCGATAATCAGTGATTGAGTATGTTAATAGGACAGCCAATAGAAACTCGAGTGTGAAGAAGAGATAGCTTACGACCAGCCACACAGCTGGGTTTTGTTTCTGCATGTTGACAATGAATCCAGGACATCCATCAAAGATTGTCAATATAACCCTGACTAGGTTTCCCAAACTGAGAATTGAATACAGCATTCCCAAGATGACCGTCAAGTACATAATGATACTAACTTTCCTGATCGCTCTCTTGTGTTGATCCCTAACCATGTCCTTTAGTTTTAGGTTGCTTGCAGTTCGTCCCCTGTATTTCTGGTTCTGAAACTTAGATTTCTCGATTAATTGCTGCCTAGTTAAGTTAGGTGAGTCTTTGCAAATCATTGAGCTGTTTCTGGCCGATTTCTCAATAGAATGGAGCAAACGATGGCCTGCAAATAAATAACCAAAACAAAGGAGGAATCCCCACAGAGAAAAAAGAGCCTCACAAGAAATTAATAGATACATAACGACTACTGGACCAGATGGCCATGGAATAAAACCAACAGTTTCAAACAGTATTGCCACACAGTAGTGCACAAAACACAAAGGAACGAGAATCTTGAATGTCTGATAAGAAGAGCGACCCAATTGAATTCTAGCACTCATCCAAAGGGTAATGAACACGAGAGAATAACTGGCTGTGATACTTGGGAATGCTAGCGCTCCAGACAGTCTTGATAACACTTCACAAACTTTGTGTGTGCAGAATCCAGATTGACCCCATGGGTCCAAAATTAAGAAGAATACTCGAGAGAATCCCAATATTGTGAGCGCCACGTCGATAGCAATGAAAGTTCTTATTTTTTTAAATCTTTGAACTAAATGTCGTTTCGCCAACATCAACAGACAAAATATAGCTAATGCAAGAAACAGAATCCCAAAGAGAATTAACATAATGTAAAAGAAAGCTTTCCATAATGGTGTTTTTTCACTCCAATAATCATTGTCAATGACTCCATTGCTCGGTGGAACCAGCAGTTGCATGAATTCTCCAGTTGTGTTGAATTGAGGCAAGGTCCTATTGCAGCTGCTATCGGTATACATTGTCGTGTTTTCACCCATGGTTCTAGATAGATAGTGTTGAGATACTGGTTACAGCATTAAACTGTTACTCTGCTTTGTCTTGTGCTCAGCTACTGTATAAGTAATAGTAATTATAAACTGTCTAAACCACACCTTTTCTATGCTTAGGAATGTGTGTGTAAATAATTGGTAAAGATCACTAAATACACACCCATCATACAGATCCTCAATACATTGTGTTGTGCCGCGCCGCCCACAAAAACTGCAAACAAAATCCACATATATACACATGTTAAATCTTCCCCTTTTCTTTATAACTGCACTGCACAGGAAATAAGCTATAAAAGCAATAGGGTAAATCTGAGCTGAAAAGTAAAATCTATTAGTACAGTGAAATGGAAAGCTTCATTTCAAAGAATGATAGTTCTGCATTTACATGTGAAGAGCACAAAGCGATCTTCACTGAAAACCTGGAGCCATATCAAATACTTGCACTCACTGTGCCCCTCGATACTGCTGTCTGGACAGAGAGAGATGAGGCGTGGAAAATCTGTTTCTATGTGTATATTGCTGTGATGAGTGCAATCTTTCTGAAATTAGGCATCGTATCGATTGTAATGCTCATTAAGAAAGACTGTATTCGATTACCTACAAAGACATTCTTTGCTATCTATATGTCAACAGCAATCCTCGGCTTCAGTCGAGCACTTCATCTGGTGCTTGATCCATTTGGACTCGTAGGATTTATTTCAGATCGTTTCCCGGCATGGTTCATTGTTTCAAGAATGCTGAGTGCCTTTGGATTTCCTAGCCTGGTAGCAAGCACAACACTAATGATATTCACATTAGTAAAAGTGGCAAAAGCAGTCCCTGGAAAACAGTGGTACCATTACTGGAAATTCATAATTCTGATTATGCTGACACCTTATGTTATTGCTTTTGCTGCTGAGTTTATTGCAAACTTCAACCCCTACCCTGGGCTTGTAATTGTAAAGGTCTGTGAACTATCCTTTGCAGTCTGGGGTCTTGTGATGTGTTTGACCTTTATTTTCGCAGGGAACCGTTTGCTTCGTCAGCTTAGATTGCGAGGGAGAAAAACGGTTCGTGTGTCTACCTTTCGTGGCACTCCAGGACGTGATATGGAATCTCAAATGGCAACAAGACATGAATTCGCTTCCAGAGAGCAGCAAAGACATCAAACACGAAGTAGAAAAACTACACGAAAAATCACAATCATTACTTATGGAACTGCACTCTTCACAATTTCGTACTCTCTAATATCAATCGCGAGTGCTGTCATGATTTCAATACTCTTGTATGCATCATGTTTCGGATTTCAAGGAAGAGAACAATCAGCAATATGGCTGGCATTTGAGTTTAGCAAGAGAGCCAATGAAATAATTCTCACAATTGTGCTTCTCTACTCAGTAACTGATGTAACAGGAGTATTGCGAGTATTTTTCGGAAAGTGCTGCATGACCGAGGTGCAACGTGGTCGAGTTGGACAGTGCAATAAGTTCAACAATCTTCAGAAAGACTCATCAACAAGTATTTTGTGCACACCAGAAAGACAGGGTGTTAGAAGTACAGAAAGCTTGAATGTCAGCCCAGATCAAGAAGGTACTGTTAGTGATCGATCTGATGAAAACAATGTCACTAACGAAAGTCAAGACATGAGCACTGAAAGTATTCAAACGGCCGAAATTAATAGTACTGAAACTACTCCACAGTGCATACCCACTATCACTCTGACTCTGAGTCAACCGAGCTCAAGTGGAATTGAATTACCCACCGCCAGTCAGCCTCTTGAAATAACAACACCAGATGAACAGATTGAGAATGAAAGGAGAGAAACAAGAAGATCAAGACATAGTAAAAGAAAAAGTTCTTCTAAGACTATTGGAACCCAAACGACAGAACAAGTTGATTCTGCTGTACAAACCGAACCTAATCGAATCAAACCTATTCCAAAGAAACGACAACCAAAAAAGTCGAAGAATCAAATTTTGAATGATCGGAGAATTCCAGCTTTAAGGGAGACACCGCACACACTAACTGCTATGCAAAATCGAATAACCCGAAAACGAACCGTATAGTCATTCACTGTGCTTTTTATGTATACTTTGTTCCCATTATTTTGTATTGTATAATTGTGCACATCATATTCTCATGCACTGCTCACACATGCTGTACTCACTCATATAAACTGTAAACTTATCGGAATCCTCCAATGCAATATCTATCACTATGGTAACTCACACTACGATGTGATTCTGATGAAAGACATGTGTATGATTTTCCCATACCATAATATCACATGTCTAAAAACATGCAATAAAAGTTAAGAGGTCCAACAAAGTTTGACAACATAGACCCACAATGTACACATGGACACCTTTGTGAGGCTTTTCTATTACATAACTTTATCATTGCTGCTGTATGTACACTTGTGCACTCAATAGGATTGACCCTTTCCCAAACAAAATTAATGATTCAAGTAGATGCAGTGCATGTGTTCCAACAAGGGCGTATGCCCTTGGTTCCAATGAACCATAATAATTATAGTGGTTTCTCCAGCTACTGAATTGTCCCCTACACCATGCAACTATCGAAAGCACTGAGAGAGTGATTATAATTATGTTTACAATGTACTGACACGTTATAGCTGCACTCGGCTTGGATTCATCCTTTTTGATATACCAGTATCAGTCTTGTGTTTATACAAGGCCATTCACATGATTATGGTGACAGACTGACACGTTTATTGTGATAATTATTGTATGTCTGAGCTAATAAACCCACGAGTATACACAATCTCTGTTGCTTGTGTATCAATAAATTAGGCAGCTTCCCGAGTCAGAAGCCATGCATGCACTTTTGATCATTAATGGTACTCCTCCAGGTGTGGGGTAGCTGTGTTGACATACATCAGCATGGAGATACTGCCCTTGATGCATAGGTGGGTTGATGGCTATATATGCACTCACAAAACACTTGGTTACACTAAATCACCATATTTGTACATTTTCCTCACATTTTCAATCTGAGGGCATGACCCATAATATAGTGGTTTCTCCAGCTACTGAATTGTCCCCTACACCATGCAACTATCGAAAGCACTGAGAGAAGTGATTATACAATGTACTGACACGTTATAGCTGCACTCGGCTTGGATTCATCCTTTTTGATATACCAGTATCAGTCTTGTTTATATACAAGGCCATTCACATGATTATGGTGACAGACTGACATGTTTATTGTGATAATTATCGTATGTCTGATTTTTTTAGCTAATAAACCCACGAGTATACACAATCTCTGTTGCTTGTGTATCAATAAATTAGGCAGCTTCCCTTAATTGAAGTCAGAATCCATGCATGCACTTATGATCGTTAATGGTACTCCTCCAGGTGTGGGTAGCTGTGACATACAACAGCATGGAGATATTGCCGTTGATGCATGGGTGGGTTGATGGCTATATATGCACTCACAAAACACTTGGCTATACTAAATCACCATATTTGTACATTTTCCTCACATTTTCAATCTGAGGGCATGTCACCACATGCTCTAGTTAGTATAGAGTTGAAATTGCTTTTAGTGTGTGATACACACATAATTATGGCCTAATAGTATCGAGCTATAGTATTATTGCTGCTGTATGTACACTTGTACACTCTATAGGATTGACCCTTTCCCAAACAAATGATGTAAGTAGATGCAGTGCATGTGTTCCAACAAGGGCGTATGCCTTGGTTCCAATGAATCATAGTGGTTTCTCCAGTTACTGAATTGTCCCCTACACTATGCAACTATCGAAAGCACTATAAGAGAAGTGATTATACAATGTACTGACACGTTATAGCTGCACTCGTCTTGGATTCATCCTTTTTGATATACCAGTATCAGTGCCATTCACATGATTATGGTGACAGACTGACATGTTTATTGTGATAATTATCGTATGTCTGATTTTTTTAGCTAATAAACCCACGAGTATACACAATCTCTGTTGCTGGTGTATCAATAAATTAGGCAGCTTCCCTTGAAGTCAGAAGCCATGCATGCACTTATGATCGTTAATGGTACTCCTCCAGGTTTGGGTAGCTGTGACATACATCATGCAACATGGAGATATTGCCGTTGATGCATGGGTGGGTTGATGGCTATATATGCACTCACAAAACACTTGGCTATATACTGAATCACCATATTTGTACATTTTCCTCACATTTTCAATCTGAGGGCATGTCACCACATGCTCTAGATTTATTTTGGTATAGAGTTGAAATTGTTTTTAGTGTGTGATACACACATAATTATGGCCTAATAGTATCGAGCTATAGTATTATACTACAGTGGAACCCCTGTATAACGTACACCTTTGGGGAACAATGTTTTGGCCTTTATACAGAGGTAGCCTTTGTTGAGAGGTTGTTTTGTACACAAACTGTTCATTTGGGACCTGGGTGCCTGGTCGTTATATAGTAACTGGCCTTTATTCGGAGGTGGTTGTTAACAGAGGTTCCACTGTATAGCTATCCTGCAGGCAAACATAACCATGCATGGCTATGTAAACAGAAGTCTTTATGTGCCTCTGCATGTCAGATGTATGGGATGTTATGACACGACTGACTGTACATGCTCAGCTGTATGAGTTACTGTGCATGTATACACAAAATTGTACTGATTATGCAATGTACATGTTGGGAGCATCTCATAGAAGGCTGCTGGATCTCCCTGAGATGTTTGAAGTTGCATTTGTTGTATGTTTTCCAACACTTATATGACTCCTTCCTTTCAAGGATATCACATTCAATGCATGAATCAGTGTTATTACAGTACATTACTACTACACATGCCTGTAGACATGCATCTAATTGATTGCAAGCTATAGGGTGTTACAGTAGTCATCATTTGTATAAATTTATCGTATAGTGTCAGAAATTAATGCTGTTTATGCGAGCCGCTATCATGTCCCAACTACTTGTAATCATAATAATATATAATATTTTCAGAGCCTTAAAATTGCATAAATTTATACTCGCATATTATTCTAGCACTACATTGTACAGTACCGAATAATAACATCATGGCCATTCTAATTCGTAGCCCATTTAGCACCACAATATTATGGTAGCCACTTTTTAATTGACATGACTCCAGCAAAATGAATAAGCCACTGTATACATGTTAATGCGTGTGTCTTAGACTAGCCTCGACTCCAGCCCCTTCAGCCTGGAATCAAGGCTATAGTCTTATAGATCTACTTTTTGGTCAGCCTAAATATTCCCTAACCCTAATTTAATAAATCTTGGCAATAGGATCTATTATGAGGCCACAAATCAGATGAACTTGGTAGGCTTTGTTGTGTAGCACATGCATGCACGTACACAATTAAGGTGTATAGATCTAATGGCCCCTCAATCTGTTTGATAGATAGGTGTATATAGTTTAAGAAGTATATATATATAGGAAATAACTCAGTAGATACTATAGCCTGTGTGTAAATTCTGCTACAAATTCTGCTACAATGAATGTCTCTGTGGACAACATGTCTTCCTTGACTTGTGAGGAGAGACGTTACATTGGTAGAACAACTGTGGACTTTGATACAGAGGCCATCTTACGCTACCTTCTTGTGGGATACCTCATACTGCTATTCCCATTTTCAGTATGTCTCAAAGGATTTCTCATTATTCTCATGGCAACGATCAAGTCACTACACCAGACTGTGTACTTTCTAGCTCTTCAAGTAGTTGTGCTTGATTTCAGATTATCAATATTTGTACTACCTATCACAATTGCAAATGCAATTGCTGGAAAATGGACATTTGACCCTACATTTTGTTTGCTGTCAATCTTTGTTATATCCATTTAATCAGAATGACACGGTATTGGTTGATGTTTGTATTTGTGAGCGATCGATTTGCCTCGGTATTTTTCCCATTCTCGTATTTACAATACCAGAAAAAGTTTGTGATCATCCTGTCCATAATGGCTTGGGCTATTTCACTCTCTTTTGCTATTTTGCCTGTGGCTCTTGACTGTGCAATGTTTAGCCGTACCGCTTTTTATTGCACTGGTGGCAATGGTTGCACAAACACCAATGTCTGTCAGTCTTCCAGATTAGTAACAGTCACTTTGACCAATATCATGGGAAGCTTTGTACCACTTGTGCTCTATATAATCCTATTCCTGAAAGCAAAAATGTTACAGAAATCTATAATTATCGTACCCAACTGTGACGGTGATGATTCAAATCGCAGAAACAATGCTCACCACAATACCACCTTCTTTTTCCTTTTTCTTTCACTATTTGGGGTCAACATAATTCCATTCTCCTTCTTTATAGTTGGAAATTCCATCCTCAACACCCTTTCAATCCCTCCTCCTTCACAGTATGTCATTACAACCATAATTTTTAGATCGTTGTACAATATTCTGCCGCTAATCGATGCCATCGCCATAATGAGAAACAGTGATTTTCGACAGGCTATCCGTTTATTCAAATCCAAACTTTTTGGTTAGGACTTCGTTCGATTCCGATTCAGCTTTATGCTTATACTTAGTAGTCGGTTTATAAACGAAGCAGATTTGTTACTCTGCTAAGAAGAATGGACTCAGTTTAACATTAGTAGCTGGCAGTGCATGTACATCTCATTGATGTTATTGTGATTTGTAAGTAGTGTATCCAGCTGCATTGTATATACCGTATAATTATATATCGGGTATATTATTTTGAGTGTATAAATGTTTGTGGTTTTCGCTGATTAAGCATAATGCATGCTGCAAAAAGGCTGCTATTCCGCGAAAGTTTATCCTGAGAAATATTAACTAATTATGGTATATATAAAGTCATGCATGAGACCTACAGGGGAGAGCCTTTTATTGGCCTGTACGTCAATCCGTCACAACGTTATTTACACATAATAATTATGATCTAGTACTATAACAAGTAAGTCATGACAAGCTGCATGCAATCAAGAGTCCATAATAATTACATGGACTCTTCATGAAAAATTATCGACGGGAATGCAAATGAGCAGTGTTTTAGTTCTTGTTGTAGGTGAAAATGATGTTCGACATAATTATATATATATATGGTGCAGTACATGTACATCTTTGTACATATACAAGCTAGCGGTACATGTATTAATGAATTTTATGGTGTGCACTGGCCCATTTAACCATAATTAGTTATAGCTAGATGCAGTGTTGAATTATTGTCTGATGAGGTTTGGGGTGGCCCATGGCAGGGGAAACATTATCAACCTTACAACAGATTGTGTACTTATCTAACTCTATACAAGCACATGTGTGTACTATTCATGACATTGACGTATATACGGGCCAGTATGTCTCTCCCCCTTTGCTTGTTTCGATGATTTTTGGGGTTATTCCCTGGCCATCGCATAATGTGTATTTCACCTTTGGTCAACCTAGCTTCCCTGGTCATAAATAAAGTCTAGCACTATACTTAATTACTCTAAAACTATGAACCCACAAATCATGCAGTGATACAGTTTGTACGAATTGTATACTGTAGCACCGTAGCAAAGGTGATGCTGGCCCTTATTAGTTTCGGGCCGGGTGCAGCATTGATTATCGATGCTGTATTAGTTCAAGAAGTAGACACTCAGTAGATGCCAGCACTCACTGTGTAGACTTGCTACAATGAATGTCTCGGTGGACAATTAACATGTCTTTCTTGACCTGTGAGGAGAGATGTTACATCGGTGGAACAACTGTGCATGGACTTTAATACATGCAGAGGCCATCTTACACCTTCTCGTGGGATACCTCCTATTCAGTATGTCTCAACAGATTTCTCATCATTCTCATGGTAACGATTAAGCCACTCAATACACCAGACTGTATACTTTCTCTTCAAGTTGTTGTGCTTGATTTCGGATTATCAGCTTTGTACTACCAATCACAATTACAAATACAAATGCAAATGCAAATTTGACCCACATTTTTGTTTGCTGTTGATTTTGTCATCTATTTGATCAGAATGACACAGTATTGGTTAATGTTTGTGTTCGTGAGCAATCGATTTGCCTCAATATTTTCCCCATTTAAAACCAGAAAAGGTTTGTGATCATCCTCCTGTCCATAATGGCTTGGGCTACTTCACTCTCTTTTGCATGTGACTGTGAAGTGTTTAGTCGTTTCGCTTTTTATTACACCGGTGGCAATAGTTGCACAAAATTTAATACCTATGTCTACCATGCAGATTGTTAACAGTTCTGTTGACAAATAAAATCATGGGAAGCTAGCCTTGTACGCTTGTGCTCAATGTAAAAAGCAAAAATATTACAGAAATCTTATTGTACCTAACTGTGACGGTGATGATTCAAATCGCAAAAAAAAAACAATGCTCGCCACAATACCATGCACCTTCTTTTGCCTTTTTTCTTGCACTATTTGGGGTCAACACAATTACATTCTTCTTTAAGCTTATATAATTATAGTTGGAAATTCATCTTTTTACTCTTTCGATCCCTCCTCCTTCACAGTACACCACTGCCACGAATCTAAAACTTTTTGGTTAGGTATACCTTCAATTCCGATTCCGATTCTGATTCCAATTTACCCATTCCCGCTTTATATACACCTATCTAGTATCACTTTACGAACAAAATGGAATTGCAGACCAGTTTTTCTTAAGGAGAATGGACTCATTTTAACATTATATCTGACACAGCCTGACAGTGCATGTAGATCTCATGTTGTAATCGCAATTTGTAAGTAGTATGTCTGTAGCAAAGTCCCACAAAAACATTTGCAATGTGAAAATGTCTATAGGATTAAACCAAGAACTATCGAAACAAGCGAGAGGGGAGAGACTGAGTCACATATCGGCCTGCACGTCAATCCGTCACAACGTTATTACTCACACGTCTATTACTGTAGTTATAATAATTATAGTACATGACAAGTACATGCAATGATATCGGTGCCAATGTTTTTAGCCGGGAATGCAATTGACACATAATTAAATCTGTAGTTGTTGTTGGAGGAGAAAATAATTGACAGTACAAACAGTACATGTATACATCTTTGTACCAAACGTTAGGAAAGTGTATACATGTATAATTTTCATCACTGCCACCTATAGCTATATAGCTAGCTATAATTATATAGAATTCAGGTACGAGGAGTCTCTTCATGCTTTGATATTGCACTGAGTCTGGTGGTCCAAGGATTATTAAAGTGTTGTCAAATGTATAGTGATACAAGTGTATTGATACGGGCCAGTATGTCTCTCCCCCATTGCTTGTTTTGATATACATGTGAGATTGATACGGGCCGGTATGGCTCTCCCCCATTGCTTGTTTTGGTTACTCAGAGTCCCAGGCCATGCTTTTTGGAAAGATCGACTTTTGGGCTTTGGTCAATCTAAATGAGCTTCCTGACCATAAAAAGAGTACTAGTACTAGAGTCAACGTGTATGAAGCCACAAATCAGTAATACAGTTTGCAGGCTTTGCTGCGAAATGTGCTGTAGCACAGTGATTTACACAAAGGTGATGTTGGCATGTTTTAGGTGCTATTGTAATGGTTGAAGACGTAAACACTCAGTATGATGCCAGCACTGTGTAGACGTACTTGCATGCTACAATGAATGTCTCTGTGGACAACATGTCTTCTTCCTTAATCTTGACCTGTGAGGAGAGACGTTACATTGGTAGAATAACTGTGGACTTTGATACAGAGGCCATCTTTCTCGTGGGATACCTCATACTCCTAGTGACATTCTCAACATGTACATTCAACGGATTTCTCATTATTCTCATGGTAATAACGATCAAGTCACTACACCAGACTGTGTATTTTCTAGTAGTTGTGCTTGATTTCAGATTATCAATCTTTAATTGCATTACCATTCTCATATTTGAAATACCAGAAAAAGTTAGTGATCATCCTGTCCTTAATGGCTTGGGCTATTTCACTCTCTTTTGCTATTTTGCCTGTGGCTCTTGACTGTGCAATGTTTAGTCGTATCGCTTTTTATTGCACTGGTGGTAATGGTTGCACGAATACTAACGTCTGGCAGTCTTCCAGATTAGTAACAGTCACTTTGACAAATATCATGGGAAGCTTTGTACCACTTGTGCTCTATATAATCCTATTCCTGAAAGCAAAAATGTTACAGAAATCTATAATTATCGTACCCAACTGTGACGGTGATGATTCAAATCGCAGAAACAATGCTCGCCACAATATATACCACCTTCTTTTTCCTTTTTCTCGCACTATTTGGGGTCAACATAATTCCATTCTCCTTCTTTATAGTTGGAAATTCCATCCTCGACACCCTTTCGATTCCTCCTCCTTCACAGTATGTCATTGCCACCACCATTTTTAGATCGTTGTACAATATTCTGCCGCTAATCGATGCCATAGCCATAATAAGAAACAGTGATTTTCGACAGGCTGCTCGTTCATTCAAATCGAAACTTCTTGGTTAGGTTTACCTTCGATTCAAATTTACCAATTCCCGCATTACACCTATATCTAATCATTTCAAACTGAATAGCAAACTATTGTTACTCTGCATGCATGCTAAGTAGAAGGACTCAGTTTAACATGATCTAACTGAGTGTGCATTAATTATTGTGATTTGTATATGAGTAGTATGTCTATAGCTATAAATATTATATTATTGTAGAAGTACCACAAAACATGTGAACATGTCTACATGTATAGGATAAAGTATCGAAACAAGCTATTATATCGGCCATCTGTCACAACGTTATTCACATGTATATTAGGATGCATGGCAGTGTCTATATTTTGAGTGCAACTGACAAGGTTCAGTTATTATTATAGACGGGTATTATTTTATTATAGCGCGAACATAATTTACTAAAATTCACTAAAATTAGTACCAGTTTATAATTAGCTTCCCTGCATGACCATGAGTCAATTTTAGCCCACAAAAATCAGTTAAAACTGTCACTTATAAACTGAATTGTGTCATTATTCACATTTTGTGCAAATTCTGTGATTTAAATAATAGACTGATAATAATTTAAGCATTGTATAATAATAACAGTGCACAAAATAATAGTAAGAGTGCATGCTTGTTAGTAAAAGAGGTCCTCTTCATTAAAACTTGGCAAATCATAATTATAGTCAGTTCGCTTGGGCAACAGTGAACTGATAGTACTTCGAGTTACTGGTGGCGTTGACTGCAGAAGCATCTTGTACGATGTGTTTTTTTTCAGTACGGTCAAACCTTCAGTAAAAGAGAGTATGTTAATTTGCTATTAATTTATAAGCAATGGCAATATTAATTATACAGACAATACAAATGTAGCTGTACCAGCTATCTTGCAAGCCATGTCAAGGTCCTCAGACTCAAGGTAAAGGGCGTGCAGATTCTCTTCCCCCTTCCAACATTGGTACGAATGACATTCACAGGCAGTGACAATAAGCATGCATCCTTTAGGCTTCAAATACCGACACACATTCTTAAAATAACGATAGAAAGTTTCCTTATCATCACATACTGCCTCCAGACAAAGATTAGTGTGGATGATGTTAAACTCCTCTTGGATATTATCGCCAAGGGGCTTGTCAGCTCTAGCATCACAGGGGGCCAATTGATGAATCTTATCCCGGATTTCTTGCTCACGGAGGTTAACAGCATTAGGGTCACTATTGTCTTCGAGTGTTCTCACCATATACTCGATATACGGTTTCCAGTTGTGACCTTTTCAAATAAGGTCAAATAAAAGACATAGCAGTATACACAACGCATTCATATCAAATACTTGCACTCACTGTGCCCCTCGATACTGCTGTCTGGACAGAGAGAGATGAGGCATGGAAAATCTGTTTCTATGTGTATATTGCTGTGATGAGTGCAATCTTTCTGAAATTAGACATCGTATCGATTGTAATGCTCATTAAGAAAGACTGTATTCGATTACCTACAAAGACATTCTTTGCTATCTACATGTCAACAGCAATCCTCGGCTTCAGTCGAGCACTTCATCTGGTGCTCGATCCATTTGGACTCGTAGGATTTATTTCAGATCGTTTCCCGGCATGGTTCATTGTTTCAAGAATGCTGAGTGCCTTTGGATTTCCTAGCCTGGTAGCAAGCACAACACTAATGATATTCACATTAGTAAAGTGGCAAAAGCAGTCCCTGGAAAACAGTGGTACCATTACTGGAAATTCATAATTCTGATTATGCTGACACCTTATGTTATTGCTTTTGCTGCTGAGTTTATTGCAAACTTCACCCCCTACCCTGGGCTTGTAATTGTAAAGGTCTGTGGCCTATCCTTTGCACTCTGGGGTCTTGTGATGTGTTTGACCTTTATTTTCGCAGGGAACTGTTTGCTTCGTCAGCTTAGATTGCGAGGGAGAAAAACGGTTTGTGTGTCGACCTTTCGTGGCACTCCAGGACGTGATATGGAATTTCAAATGGCAACAAGACATGAATTCGCTTTCAGAGAGCAGCAAAGACATCAAACATGAAGTAGAAAAACTACACGAAAAATCACAATCATTACTTATGGAGCTGCACTCTTTGCAATTTCGTACTCTCTAATATCAATCGCGAGTGCTGTCATGATTTCAATACTCTTGTATGCATCATGTTTCGGATTTCAAGGAAGAGGACAATCAGCAATATGGCTGGCATTTGAGTTTAGCAAGAGAGTCAATGAAATAATTCTCACAATTGTGCTTCTCTACTCAGTAACTGATGTAACAGGAGTATTGCGAGTCTTTTTCGGAAAGTGCTGCATGACCGAGGTGCAACGTGGTCGAGTTGGACAGTGCAATAAGTTCAACAATCTTCAGAAAGACTCATCAACAAGTATTTTGTGCACACCAGAAAGACAGGGTGTTAGAAGTACAGAAAGCTTGAATGTCAGCCCAGATCAAGAAGGTACTGTTAGTGATCGATCTGATGAAAACAATGTCACTAACGAAATTCAAGACATGAGCACTGAAAGTATTCAAACGGCCGAAATGAATAGTACTGAAACTACTCCACAGTGCATACCCATTATCACTCTGACTCTGAGTCAACCGAGCTCAAGTGGAATTGAATTACCCACCGCCAGTCAGCCTCTTGAAATAACAACACCAGATGAACAGATTGAGAATGAAAGGAGAGAAACAAGAAGATCAAGACATAGTAAAAGAAAAAGTTATTTTAAGACTATTGGAACCCAAACGACAGAACAAGTTGATTCTGCTGTACAAACCGAACCTGATCGAATCAAACCTGTTCCAAAGAAACGGCAACCAAAAAAGTTGAAGAATCAAATTTTGAATGATCGAAGAATTGCAGCTTTAAGGGAGACACCACACACACTAACTGCTATGCAAAATCGAATAACCCGAAAACGAACCATATAGTCATTCACTGTGCTTTTTATGTATACTTAGTTCATTTGTATTGTATAATTGTGCACATCATATTCTCATGCACTGCTCACACATGCTATACTCACTCATATGAACTGTAAATTTATCGGAATCCTCCAATGCAATATGTATCACTATGGTAACTGACACGACGATATGATTCTGATGAAAGACATGTGTATGATTTTCCCTTACCATAACATCACATGTCTAAAAACATGCAATAAAAGTTAAGAGGTCCAACAAAGTTTGACAACATAGACCCACAATGTACACATGGACACCTTTGTGAGGCTTTTCTATTACCTAACTTTATCATTGCTGCTGTATGTACACTTGTGCACTCAATAGGATTGACCCTTTCCCAAACAAAATTAATGATGTAAGTAGATGCAGTGCATGTATTCCAACAAGGGCGTATGCCCTTGGTTCCAATGAACCATAATTATAGTGGTTTCTCCAGCTACTGAATTGTCCCCTACACCATGCAACTATATCGAAAGCACTGAGAGAGTGATTATAATTATGTTTACAATGTACTGACACGTTATAGCTGCACTCGGCTTGGATTCATCCTTTTTGATATACCAGTATCAGTCTTGTGTTTATACAAGGCCATTCACATGATTATGGTGACAGACTGACATGTTTATTGTGATAATTATTGTATGTCTGAGCTAATAAACCCACGAGTATACACAATCTCTGTTGCTTGTGTATCAATAAATTAGGCAGCTTCCCGAGTCAGAAGCCATGCATGCACTTTTGATCATTAATGGTACTCCTTCAGGTGTGGGGTAGCTGTGTTGACATACATCAGCATGGAGATACTGCCCTTGATGCATTGGTGGGTTGATGGCTATAATTATATATATATGCACTCACAAAACACTTGGTTACACTAAATCACCATATTTGTACTCACATTTTCAATCTGAGGGCATGACCCATAATATAGTGGTTTCTCCAGCTACTGAATTGTCCCCTACACCATGCAACTATCGAAAGCACTGAGAGAAGTGATTATACAATGTACTGACACGTTATAGCTGCACTCGGCTTGGATTCATCCTTTTTGATATACCGGTATCAGTCTTGTGTTTATATACAAGGCCATTCACATGATTATGGTGACAGACTGACATGTTTATTGTGATAATTATTGTATGTCTGATTTTTTGAGCTAATAAACCCATGAGTATACACAATCTCTGTTGCTTGTGTATCAGGCAGCTTCCGAGTCAGAAGCCATGCATGCACTTTTGATCGTTAATGGTACTCCTTCAGGTGTGGGTAGCTGTGTTGACATACATCAGCATGGAGATACTGCCCTTGATGCATGGGTGGGTTGATGGCTATAATTATATGCACTCACAAAACACTTGGTTACACTAAATCACCATATTTGTACATTTTCCTCACATTTTCAATCTGAGGGCATGTCACCACATGCTCTAGATTTATTTTGGTGTAGAGTTGAAATTGTGTGATACACACATAATTATGGCCTAATAGTATCGACCTATAGTATTATACTATAGCTATCCTGCAGGCGAACATAACCATGCATGCAGGGCTATGTAAACAGAAGTCTTTATGTGCCTCTGCATGTCAGATTTATGGGATGTTATGACACGGCTGACTGTACATGCTCAGCTGTATGAGTTACTGTGCATGTATACACAAAATTGTACTGATTATGTAGTGTACATGTTGGGAGCATCCCATGGAAGGCTGCTGGATCTCCCTGAGATGTTTGAAGTTGCATTTGTTGTATGTTTTCCAACCTTATTAAGTTAATGACTCCTTCCTTTCAAGGATATCACATTCAATGCATGAATCAGTGTTACTACAGTACATTACTACTATACATGCCTGTAGACATGTGATTGCAAACTATAGGGTGTAGTCATCATTTGTATCGTATATAATGTCAGAAATTAATGCTGTTTATGTGAGCGGCATCATGTCCCAAATACTTGTAATCATAATATTTTAGGATTATTCTAGCACTACATTGTACGGTACCGAATAATAACATCATGGCCATTCTAATTCGTAGCCCATTTAGATATTATGGTAGCCACTGTTAAAATTGAGAAATGACTCCAGCAACATAAATAAGCCACTGTATACATGTTAATGCGTGTGTCTTAGACTAGCCTCAACTCCAGCCCCTTCAGCCTGGAATCAAGGCTAGTCTTAGATCTACCCTAAATAAGCTTCCCTAACCCTAATTTAATAAATCTTGGCAATAGGATCTATTATGAGGCCACAAATCAGATGAACTTGGTAGGCTTTGTTGTGTAGCACATGCACGTACACAATTAAGGTGTATAGATCTAATGCCCCTCAATCAGTTTGATAGATAACTGTATTTAGTTTAAGAAGTAATAGGAAATAACTCAGTAGATACTATAGCCTGTGTAAATTCTGCTACAAATTCTGCTACAATGAATGTCTCTGTAGACAACATGTCTTCCTTGACTTGTGAGGAGAGACGTTATATTGGTAGAACAACTGTGGACTTTGATACAGAGGCCATCTTACGCTACCTTCTCGTGGGATACCTCATACTCCTATTCCCATTTTCAGTATGTCTCAACGGATTTCTCATTATTCTTATGGCAACGATCAAGTCACTACACCAGACTGTGTACTTTCTAGCTCTTCAAGTAGTTGTGGTTGATTTCGGATTATCAATATTTGTACTACCAATCACAATTGCAAATGCAATTGCTGGAAAATGGGCATTTGACCCTACATTTTGTTCACTGTCGATCTTTGTTATCCATTTAATCAGAATGGCACGGTATTGGTTGATGTTTGTATTTGTGAGCGATAGATTTGCCTCGGTATTTTTCCCATTCTCGTATTTACAATACCAAAAAAAGTTTGTGATCATCCTGTCCATAATGGCTTGGGCTATTTCACTCTCTTTTGCTATTTTGCCTGTGGCTCTTGACTGTGCAATGTTTAGCCGTACCGCTTTTTATTGCACTGGTGGCAATGGTTGCACGAACACCAATGCCTGTCAATCTTCCAGACTCTTAACAATCACCTTGACCAATATCATGGGAAGCTTTGTACCACTTGTGCTCTATATAATCCTATTCCTAAAAGCAAAAATGTTACAGAAATCTATTATCGTACCTAATTGTGACGGTGATGATTCAAATCACAGAAACAATGCTCGCCACAATACTACATTCTTTTTCCTTTTTCTCGCACTGTTTGGAGTGAACATAATCCCATTCTTCTTCTTTATAGTTGGAAATTCCATCCTCTCCACCCTTTCGATCCCTCCTCCTTCACAGTATGTCATTACAACCATCATTTTTAGATCGTTGTACAATATTCTGCCGCTAATCGATGCCATCGCCATAATAAGAAACAGAGATTTTCGACAGGCTATCAGTTTATTCAAATCGAAACTTTTTGGTTAGGACTTCGTTCGATTCCGATTCAGCTTTATGCTTATACTTAGTAGTCGGTTTATAAACGAAGCAGATTTGTTACTCTGCTAAGAAGAATGGACTCAATTTAACATTAGTAGCTGGCAGTGCATGTAGATCTCATTGATGATATTGTGATTTGTAAGTAGTGTATCCAGCTGCATTGTATATACCGTATAATTATAATTATATCGGGTATATTATTTTGAGTGTATAAATGTTCGTGGTTTTCGCTGATTAAGCATAATGCATGCTGCAAAAAGGCTGCTATTCCGCAAAAGTTTATCCTGAGAAATATTATACTAATTATGGTATACATAAAGTCATGTATGAGACCTACAGGGGAGAGCCTTTTATTGGCCTGTACGTCAATCCGTCACAACGTTATTCACACATAATAATTATGATCTAGTACTATAACAAGTAAGTCATGACAAGCTGCATGCAATCAAGAGTCCATAATAATTACATGGACTCTTCATGAAACATTATCGACGGGAATGCAAATGAGCAGTGTTTTAGTTCTTGTTGTAGGTGAAAATGATGTTCGACATAATTATATATGGTGCAGTACATGTACATCTTTGTACGTATACAAGCGGTACATGTATTAATGAATTTTATGGTGTGTACTGGCCCATTTAACCATAATTAGTTATAGCTAGATGCAGTGTTGAATTATTGTCTGATGAGGTTTGGGGTGGCCCATGGCAGGGGAAACATTATCAACCTTACAACAGATTGTGTACTTATCTAACTCTATACAAGCACATGTGTGTACTATTCATGACATTGACGTATATACGGGCCAGTATGTCTCTCCCCCTTTGCTTGTTTCGATGATTTTGGGGGTTATTCCCTGGCCATCGCATAATGTGTATTTCACCTTTGGTCAACCTAGCTTCCCTGGTCATAAATAAAGTCTAGCACTATACTTAATTACTCTAAAACTATGAACCCACAAATCATGCAGTGATACAGTTTGTACGAATTGTATACTGTAGCACCGTAGCAAAGGTGATGCTGGCCCTTATTAGTTTCAGGCCGGGTGCAGCATTGATTATCGATGCTGTATTAGTTCAAGAAGTAGACACTCAGTAGATGCCAGCACTCACTGTGTAGACTTGCTACAATGAATGTCTCGGTGGACAATTAACATGTCTTTCTTGACCTGTGAGGAGAGATGTTACATCGGGGGAACAACTGTGCATGGACTTTAATACATGCAGAGGCCATCTTACACCTTCTCGTGGGATACCTCCTATTCAGTATGTCTCAACAGATTTCTCATCATTCTCATGGTAACGATTAAGCCACTCACTACACCAGACTGTATACTTTCTCTTCAAGTTGTTGTGCTTGATTTCGGATTATCAGCTTTGTACTACCAATCACAATTACAAATACAAATGCAAATGCAAATTTGACCCACATTTTTGTTTTCTGTCGATTTTGTCATCAGAATGACACAGTATTGATTAATGTTTGTGTTCGTGAGCAATCGATTTGCCTCAATATTTTCCCTATTTAAAACCAGAAAAGGTTTGTGATCATCCTCCTGTCCATAATGGCTTGGGCTACTTCACTCTCTTTTGCATGTGACTGTGAAGTGTTTAGTCGTTTCGCTTTTTATTACACCGGTGGCAATAGTTGCACAAAATTTAATACCTATGTCTACCATGCAGATTGTTAACAGTTCTGTTGACAAATAAAATCATGGGAAGCTAGCCTTGTACGCTTGTGCTCAATGTAAAAAGCAAAAATATTACAGAAATCTTATTGTACCTAACTGTGACGGTGATGATTCAAATCGCAAAAAAAAAACAATGCTTGTCACAATACCACCTTCTTTTGCCTTTTTTCTTGCACTATTTGGGGTCAACACAATTACATTCTTCTTTAAGCTTATATAATTATAGTTGGAAATTCATCTTTTTACTCTTTCGATCCCTCCTCCTTCACAGTACGCCACTGCCACGAATCTAAAACTTTTTGGTTAGGTATATACCTTCAATTCCGATTCCGATTCTGATTCCAATTTACTCATTCCCGCTTTATATACACCTATCTAGTATCACTTTATGAACAAAATGGAATTGCAGACCAGTTTTTCTTAAGGAGAATGGACTCATTTTAACATTATATCTGACACAGCCTGACAGTGCATGTAGATCTCATGTTGTAATCGCAATTTGTAAGTAGTATGTCTGTAGCAAAGTCCCACAAAAACATTTGCAATGTGCTATAGGATAAAACCAAGAAGTATCGAAACAAGCGAGAGGGGAGAGACTGAGTCACATATCGGCCTGCACGTCAATCCGTCACAACGTTATTACTCACACGTCTATTACCGTTTAATTATAATAATTATAGTACATGACAAGTACATGCAATGATAATATTGGTGCCAATGTTTTTAGCCGGGAATGCAATTGACACACTGTAGTTTTTGTTGGAGGAGTTGACATACTAACAGTACTTAAAGTGTTGTCAAATGTAATGTAGTGATACATTGTCAAGTGTGTGTACATGTGAGATTGATACGGGCCGGTATGTCTCTCCCCCATGCATTGCTTGTTTTGATGTACATGTGAGATTAATACAGGCCGATATGGCTCTCCTCCATTGCTTGTTTTGATAATTATTTGGCTTTGGCCAACCTAAATGAGCTTCCTGACCATGGAGTCTAGAGTCAATGTGTATGAAGCCACAAATCAGTAATACAGTTTGCAGGCTTTGCTGCGAAATGTGCTGTAGCACAGTGATGTACACAAAGGTGATGTTGGCATGTTTTAGGTGCAATGATTCTATTGAAATGGTTGAAGACGTAAACACCGATATGATGCCAGCACTGTGTAGACTTGCATGCTACAATGAATGTCTCTGTGGACAACATGTCTTCCTTAATCTTGACCTGTGAGGAGAGACGTTACATTGGTAGAACAACTCTGGACTTTGATACAGAGGCCATCTTACGCTACTTTCTCGTGGGATCTCATACTCCTGGTCCCATTCTCAACATGTCTCAACGGATTTCTCATTATTCTCATGGTAACGATCAAGTCACTACACCAGACTGTGTACTTTCTAACTCTTCAAGTAGTTGTGCTTGATTTCGGATTATCAATCTTTGCATTATCAATCACAATTGCAAATGCAATTGCTGGAAAATGGACATTTGACCCTACATTTTGTTCGCTGTCGATCTTTGTTATCCATTTGATAAGAATGACATGG
Organism: Halichondria panicea; assembly: GCF_963675165.1. Classification (NCBI taxonomy): domain Eukaryota; kingdom Metazoa; phylum Porifera; class Demospongiae; order Suberitida; family Halichondriidae; genus Halichondria; species Halichondria panicea. The sequence goes on from NC_087379.1 coordinate 2,924,407, forward strand.
TATTGATTAATGTTTGTGTTTGTGAGCGATCAATTTGCCTCAGTTTTTTCCTATTCTCATACTTGAAATACCAGAAAAAGTTTGCAGTCATCCTGTCCATTATGGCTTGGGCTATTTCACTCTCTTTTGCTATTTTGCCTGTGGCTCTTGACTGCATGTGCAATTTAGTCGTATCGCTTTTTATTGCACTGGTGGCAATGGTTGCACAAACACCAATGTCTGTCAGTCTTCCAGACTGCTAACAATCACCTTGACCAATATCATGGGAAGCTTTGTACCACTTGTGCTCTATATAATCCTATTCCTAAAAGCAAAAATGTTACAGAAATCTATTATCGTACCTAATTGTGACGGTGATGATTTAAATCGCAGAAACAATGCTCGCCACAATATCACATTCTTTTTCCTTTTTCTTTCACTATTTGGGGTCAACATAATTCCATTCTCTTTCTTTATAGTTGGAAATTCCATCCTCGACACCCTTTCGATCCCTCCTCCTTCACAGTACGTCATTGCCACCACCATTTTTAGATCGTTGTACAATATTCTGCCGCTAATCGATGCCATAGCCATATTAAGAAACAGTGATTTTCGACAGGCTATTCGTTCATTCAAATCGAAACTTCTTGGTTAGATTTACCTTCAACCGATTTACCAGTTCCCGATTTACACCCATGTATGAATAGCAGACTATAGATTTAATTGTTACTCTGTATGCATGCAAAGTAGCAGTTTAACATTAGATCTAGCTGAGTGTGCATGTAGATCTTATTATTGTGATTTGTATAATTATGAGTTAGTATGTCTATAGCTATTATGTACAATGCAATGTGCTATAGGATAAAGTATCGATAAGCGACAAGAGAGTACCATAATTATATCGGAAATCTGTCTCACAACGTTATTCACATGTATTAGTATTATCATGACAAGTGCATTGCGGTGTCATACTTTGTGCCGGGAATGCAACAGACTGAACTGACAAGTGTTTTACATAATTATGTTGTAACATGCAGTTGTTGGAGGTGAAAATGATTTGACATACATACTACGGTACAGTATACATGCATGTACCAAAAGTATTGTACAATAATTTGAAGTGGTATATACATGTATATATTTCCTCAAAGACATGTGTATATAGGGCCATTAATTTATCACGTGCACTATAATAATAGTTAGCTTGAATCCAGATATGAGCCTCAGGAGTCTCTGGTTTTATATTGTCACTGAAGTCTGGTGGTCCAGGAGGATCGAACATAATTAGCATACTCTTAAAGAAAAAAAGAACTATACTTATAATTATAAAACGTATAACTATTTCTATAGCGCGGACATGTTAATTTGCTAAAGTATACATAACACCAAGTTAAGAACACTAACTAGCGAAGCTTAAGTACAGAACACCAAGTTGAGAACACATGCAGTTACTCACTTTCCCCTACTGACCTCCCCTCCTTTTAACTCGGCCAGTGTTGACTGAGTACGATGGAGGAACTCTGACAAAGAATAGCGGGACCAGATTTCTCTGCTACTGAAATTAATTTGTGAGCGACCAGATCTGGAAACCATGCACACACCATCTTACATCTCTAGATCTAGTCACCTTTGGTCAGCCTGAATGAGCTTACTCCGATTGATGCCTGTGAGGACAGAGACACACACATGCACCGTTCAGTGCTCAGCATTCCCTGGCCATGTTGATGGCACCTATGTTATAATTGTGTTTATTAGGTGCAATGAAGCGTTTCAGGGGTGCGCAGTGATAGTTGCATTAGACTATCAAGTTCATTGTTCAATTAGTTCAAGTTAGGGAACTCATTAGATGCCAGCACTGCAAAAATGAATGTCTCTGTGAACAACATGTCTTCCTTGACTTGTGAGGAGAGACGTTACATTGGTAGAACAACTGTGGACTTTGATACATGCAGAGGCCGTTTTACGCTACCTTCTCGTGGGATACCTCATACTCCTATTTCCATTCTCAGCATGTCTCAACGGATTTCTCATTATTCTCATGGCAACGATCAAGTTACTACACCAGACTGTGTACTTTCTAGCGCTTCAAGTAGTAATGGTTGATTTCGGATTAATAATCTTCGTAACACCTATCACAATCGCAAATGCAATTGCTGGAAAATGCACATTTGACCCTACATTTTGTTCGCTGTCGATCTTTGTTATCCATTTAATCAGAATGACACGGTATTGGTTGATGTTTGTATTTGTGAGCGACCTCGGTATTTTTCCCATTCTCGTATTTACAATACCAGAAAAAGTTTGTGATCATCCTGTCCATAATGGCTTGGGCTATTTCACTCTCTTTTGCTATTATTTTTGCCTGTGGCTCTTGACTGTGAAGTCTTTAGTCGTGTTGCTTTTTATTGTACTGGCGGCAATGGTTGCACGAACACCAATGTCTGTCAGTCTTCCAGACTCTTAACAGTCACTTTGACCAATATCATGGGAAGCTTTGTACCACTTGTGCTCTATATAATCCTATTCCTAAAAGCAAAAATGTTACAGAAATCTATCATCTGTGACAGTGATGATTCAATTCGCAGACAGAATACTCGACACAATACCACATTCTTTTTCCTTTTTCTCGCATTATTTGGAGTGAACATAATTCCATTCTTCTTCTTTATAGTTGGAAATTCCATTCTCTCCATTCTTTCGATCCCACCTACTTCACAGTATGTCATTGCCACCATCATTTTTAGATCGTTGTACAATATTCTGCCATTAATCGATGCCATCGCCATAATAATAAGCAGTGATTTTCGACAAGCTGTCCGTTTATTCAAATCGAAGCTGGTTAGGTCTACCTCCAATTCCGATTCATCCATTCCCGCTTTACACCTATAGAACTCATGTTTAGCCGTCACTTTATGAACTAAAGTGAATAGCAAACTATTACTCAAGTTAATGACTCAGTTTTAACATAATACACATTACGTAGATAGATCTAGCTGTCGTAGTTTTTGCATATAAATTATTTTCACTGTGTTCAAAGTGTGAATAATACGATCTCCTTATCTCAATTGTCAGTATACATGTAGAGGTTACTTAGAGCCTCTAACATGTGCATGTTAAGTCATGTTACAAGCTCTGTATATTAAACTGTTTAGCGGAATTTTTTCTGGTGCAAATTTTCGCTCATTTGGCTCCAGCAGAAACTTTTGTGGATTCTATAATAGGTATCGAATCCATTTATAGGTTGTGCTCCATTGTCACTTATAAACTGAATTGTGTTCATTATTCACATTTTGTGCAAATTCTGTGGTTCAAATAATGTATACTGATAATAATTCAAGTATACATAGCATTGTAATAACAGTGCACATTATTTTAGTAAGAGTGCATGCTTGTTAGTAAAAGAGGTCCTTTTTATAAACTTGGCAAATCAATTATAGTCAGTTCTTTTGGGCAACAGTGAACTGATAATACTTCGAGTTACTGGTGGCGTTGACTGCAGAAGCATCTTGTACAATGTGTTTTTTCAGCACGGTCAAACCTTCGGTAAAAGAGAGTATGTTAATTTGCTATAATTTATAAGCACAATGGCAATATTATACAGACAATACAAATGTAGCTGTACCAGCTGTCTTGCAAGCCATGTCAAGGTCCTCAGACTCAAGGTAAAGGGCGTGCAGATTATCTTCCCCCTTCCAACATTGGTACGAATGACATTCACAGGCAGTGACAATAAGCATACATCCTTTAGGCTTCAAATATTGACACACATTCTTAAGATAACGATAGAAAGTTTCCTTATCATCACATACTGCCTCCAGACAAAGATTAGTGTGGATGATGTCAAACTCCTCTTGGATATTATCACCAAGGGGCTTGTCAGCTCTAGCATCACAGGGGGCCAATTGATGAATCTTGTCCCGGATTTCTTGCTCACGGAGGTTAACAGCATTAGGGTCATTATTGTCTTCGAGTGTTCTCACCACATACTCAATATATGGTTTCCAGTTGTGACCTTTTCAAATAAGGTCAAATAAAAGACAAAGCAGTATACACAACGTATTTATAGCTAGCCTACGCTTTTCTTTTAATTACAGCGCCACTCTAATAGAAGCACCAATTGCAAGTCCTGCTTATTTTACAGTAACAGAGTGCCAAGTAAATTATATATGTTTTGCTGGTGCTTAGGTAATTATTATAGCGCAGCCTGAAATCGAGGCTACATTATCTCTATTATACAGCCTCGTGGAGCAGCTAACTATTACATTGCCACTCTAAATAATAGTTATAGACTGAGTCCAAGGTCTCTATGGGGTTTTGAGACCTGAAGGCCCGAGGCTGTAGCATCTCGAGCGTAGCGAGGGTGCTACTAAGGGCCTGAGGGTCTCAAAACTCCATAGTGACCGTTGACGAGGCCTATAACTGGTTTAGAATAGTGCTAAGCAAGCTAGGCTATATTAACACAAAGAAGACTCTGAAACCAAGAGTTTCTACAAGCCTCAAGCAACGTTAAAGCTTTGCTCTGGCTAGTCTACATAAAAAAACTCACATTGATGAAGGCAGTTTCTGTTTCTTGAGAATCACGCATTGCAAATAAAAAGTTGCTATTGTCATAGTAGTTAGCTCTGCACTAGAGCACTAGCTATTGTAGCTGCAAGAGAGAGATAAAAGCTGCAAAGCGGCACTGCAGAACACAAAACTTTAAAAAAAATTAATTTTTTATGATGCACTGTATCATCGTTACTATGACTTCAACATAAACTGTGTGATGTTGCCATGTTCCATACAAGTTAATCTTGACATCATCTTGCCTGTAGGCATAATCAGTATAATAGACCTACTTAGAAGACCTCAGGTCCATAAGTGAAATAATGGACCTCTCAGTGACCTATCAGATTGCAGTATTACTACAAGCATTTTCTAAATAATTATATATGATGCGCAGTAGGCATGGATGCTCAGCACAGGACTAAGAATCCCAGTGGGACGCTTTCCTGCTGGGTTAATTGGCGGGGTGTCTGGGGCGAAACACGGATCAACTTCTGGCATTACACAGACGTGATTTTGTGTGCACGTGCTCCGTTTCCAATCCCCTTCCTTCTTATATCCATTACCTTACTCTGCTCACCATCAGGATTCTTGCTTTTCCACAATTGTATTTCTGTCCTGCTGGTGTCCGCAAAGTCAGTGAAGGTGATGCTGCTAACGAATGGTGTAACACTGATCAGATCCCACACTGTTGGGCCCCCACCAAATTCAAGCATTGATGTTTTTGTGGGGTCAAACTCCTTGCCATGCTCCTGATAGAATGTGTGCCAACATTTGAGAATTGCAGCATGATACCACAGGTCATGCGGATCGGTGAATCGCTGAAGATAAGCCTTACTATTGAAGTGGAGGTTAGTCTCCTCTCTGTACGACAGTACTTCTTGATCCTCCATATCCCACAGCTTCAATGTCAGACCCAGTATAGTATAGTACTTATGAGAGGTGAATAGCACTCTTTTTTCTGTTCTTTGACAATAATTCAATAAGATAAAATACGGGACAAATTGGAAGAACAAAGAAAGAAAGAAGGAAGCTCTTCTTTCTTGTCAGCCTAGCCCAGATCGAAGGTACTGTTAGTGATCGATCTGATGAAAACAATGTCACTAACGAAAGTCAAGACATGAGCACTGAAAGTATTCAAACGGCCGAAATTAATAGTACTGAAACTACTCCACAGTGCATACCCACTATCACTCTGACTCTGAGTCAACCGAGCTCAAGTGGAATTGAATTACCCACCCGGCGCCAGTCAGCCTCTTGAAATAACAACACCAGATGAACAGATTGAGAATGAAAGGAGAGAAACAAGAAGATCAAGACATAGTAAAAGAAAAAGTTCTTCTAAGACTATTGGAACCCAAACGACAGAACAAGTTGATTCTGCTGTATAAACCGAACCTGATCGAATCAAACCTGTTCCAAAGAAACGACAACCAAAAAAGTGGAGGAATCAAATTTTGAATGATCGGAGAATTGCAGCTTTAAGGGAGACACCACACACACTAACTGCTATGCAAAATCGAATAACCCGAAAACGAACCATATAGCTCTAGTCATTCACTGTGCTTTTTATGTATACTTTGTTCCCATTTGTATTGTATAATTGTGCACATCATATTCTCATGCACTGCTCACACATGCTGTACTCACTCATATAAACTGTAAACTTATCGGAATCCTCCAATGCAATATCTATCACTATGGTAACTGACACTACGATGTGATTCTGATGAAAGACAATGTGTATGATTTTCCCTTACCATAATATCACATGTCTAAAAACATGCAATAAAAGTTAAGAGGTCCAACAAAGTTTGACAACATAGACCCACAATGTACACATGGACACCTTTGTGAGGCTTTTCTATTACCTAACTTTATCATTGCTGCTGTATGTACACTTGTGCACTCAATAGGATTGACCCTTTCCCAAACAAAATTAATGATGCAAGTAGATGCAGTGCATGTGTTCCAACAAGGGCGTATGCCCTTGGTTCCAATGAACCATAATAATTATAGTGGTTTCTTCAGCTACTGAATTGTCCCCTACACCATGCAACTATCGAAAGCACTGAGAGAGTGATTATAATTATGTTTACAATGTACTGACACGTTATAGCTGCACTTAGCCTCGAATCCAGGCCGATTAAAATACGGCCTGATCTCGAGGCTAAGCTGCACTCGGCTTGGATTCATCCTTTTTGATATACCAGTATCAGTCTTGTTTATATACAAGGCCATTCACATGATTATGGTGACAGACTGACATGTTTATTGTGATAATTATTGTATGTCTGATTTTTTGAGCTAATAAACCCACGAGTATACACAATCTCTGTTGCTTGTGTATCAGGCAGCTTCCCGAGTCAGAAGCCATGCATGCACTTTTGATCGTTAATGGTACTCCTTCAGGTGTGGGGTAGCTGTGTTGACATACATCAGCATGGAGATACTGCCCTTGATGCATGGGTGGGTTGATGGCTATAATTATATATATGCACTCACAAAACACTTGGTTACACTAAATCACCATATTTGTACATTTTCCTCACATTTTCAATCTGAGGGCATGCACAAAACACTTGGTTACACTAAATCACCATATTTGCACATTTTCCTCACATTTTCAATCTGAGGGCATGTCACCACATGCTCTAGATTTATTTTGGTGTAGAGTTGAAATTGTGTGATACACACATAATTATGTATCGAGCTATAGTATTATACTATAGCTATCCTGCAGGCGAACATAACCATGCAGGGCTATATGTAAACAGAAGTCTTTATGTGCCTCTGCATGTCAGATGTATGGGATGTTATGACACGACTGACTGTACATGCTCAGCTGTATGAGTTACTGCATGTATATGTATACACAAAATTATACTGATTATGTAGTATACATGTTGGGAGCATCCCATGGAAGGCTGCTGGATCTCCCTGAGATGTTTGAAGTTGCATTTGTTGTATGTTTTCCAACACTTATTAAGTTAATGACTCCTTCCTTTCAAGGATATCACATTCAATGCATGAATCCGTGTTATTACAGTACATTACTACTACACATGCCTGTAGGCATGCATCTAATTGATTGCAAACTACATAGGGTGTTACAGTAGTCATCATTTGTATCGTATATAATGTCAGAAATTAATGCTGTTTATGTGAGCCGCTATCATGTCCCAAATACTTGTAATCATAATAATATATAATATTTTCGGAGCCTGAAAATTGCATAAATTTATACTCGCATATTATTCTAGCACTACATTGTACGGTACCGAATAATAACATCATGGCCATTCTAATTCGTAGCCCATTTAGCACCAAAATATTATGGTAGCCACTTTTTAATTGACATGACTCCAGCAAAATGAATAAGCCACTGTATACATGTTAATGCGTGTGTCTTAGACTAGCCTTGACTCCAGCCCCTTCAGTCTGGAATCAAGGCTATGGTCTTAGATCTACCTTTTTGGTCAGCCTAAATATTCCCTAACCCTAATTTAATAAATCTTGGCAATAAGATCTATTATGAGGCCACAAATCAGATGAACTTGGTAGGCTTTGTTGTGTAGCACATGCATGCACGTACACAATTAAGGTGTATAGATCTAATGGCCCCTCAATCTGTTTGATAGATAGCTGTATTTAGTTTAAAGTATATATATAGGAAATAACTCAGTAGATACTATAGCCTGTGTGTAAATTCTGCTACAATGAATGTCTCTGTGGACAACATGTCTTCCTTGACTTGTGAGGAGAGACGTTACATTGGTAGAACAACTGTGGACTTTGATACAGAGGCCATCTTACGCTACCTTCTCGTGGGATACCTCATACTCCTATTCCCATTTTCAGTATGTCTCAACGGATTTCTCATTATTCTCATGGCAACGATCAAGTCACTACACCAGACTGTGTACTTTCTAGCTCTTCAAGTAGTTGTGCTTGATTTCGGATTATCAATATTTGTACTACCAATCACAATTGCAAATGCAATTGCTGGAAAATGGACATTTGACCCTACATTTTGTTCGCTGTCAATCTTTGTTATCCATTTAATCAGAATGACACGGTATTGGTTGATGTTTGTATTTGTGAGCGATCGATTTGCCTCGGTATTTTTCCCATTCTCGTATTTACAATACCAGAAAAAGTTTGTGATCATCCTGTCCATAATGGCTTGGGCTATTTCACTCTCTTTTGCTATTTTGCCTGTGGCTCTTGACTGTGAAGTCTTTAGTCGTGTTGCTTTTTATTGCACTGGTGGCAATGGTTGCACGAACACCAATGTCTGTCAGTCTTCCAGATTAGTAACAGTCACTTTGACAAATATCATGGGAAGCTTTGTACCACTTGTGCTCTATATAATCCTATTCCTGAAAGCAAAAATGTTACAGAAATCTATTATCGTACCCAACTGTGACGGTGATGATTCAAATCGCAGAAACAATGCTCGCCACAATACCACATTCTTTTGCCTTTTTCTCGCATTATTTGGGGTCAACGTAATTCCATTCTCCTTCTTTATACTTGGAAATTCCATCCTCAACACCCTTTCGATCCCTCCTCCTTCACAGTATGTCATTACAACCATAATTTTTAGATCGTTGTACAATATTCTGCCATTAATTGATGCCATCGCCATAATAAGAAACAGTGATTTTCGACAGGCTATCCGTTTATTCAAATCGAAACTTTTGGTTAAACGAAACAGATTTGTTACTCTGCTAAGAAGAATGGACTCAGTTTAACATTAGTAGCTGGCAGTGCATGTAGATCTCATTGATGTTAGTGTGATTTGCAAGTAGTGTATCCAGCTGCATTGTATATACCGTATAATTATATATCGGGTATATATTTTGAGTGTATAAATGTTCGTGGTTTTCGCTGATTAAGCATAATGCATGCTGCAAAAAGGCTGCTATTCCGCGAAAGTTTATCCTGGGAAATATACCGGCTATTATAATTATGGTATATATAAAGTCATGCATGAGACCTACAGGGGAGAGCCTTTTATCGGCCTGCATGTATATACGTCAATCCAACGTTATTCACACATAATAATTATGATCTAGTACTATAACAAGTAAGTCATGACAAGCTGCATGCAATCAAGAGTCCATAATAATTATATGAACTCTTAATGAAAAATTATCGACGGGAATGCAAATGAGCAGTGTTTTAGTTCTTGTTGTAGATGAAAATGATGTTCGGCATAATAGGGCGTATGCATTACTACAATTCCTATTATATATGGTGCAGTACATGTACATCTTTGTACGTATACAAGCGGTACATGTATTAATGAGGTGTGCACTGGCCCATTTAACCATAATTAGTTATAGCTAGATGCAGTGTTGAATTATTGTCTGATGAGGTTTGGTGGCCCATGGCAGGGGAACATTATCAACCTTACACCAGATTGTGCATGTACTTTTCTAACTCTACAAGCGCATGTGTGTACTATTCATGACATTGACGTATATACAGGCCAGTATGTCTCTCCCCCTTTGCTTGTTTCGATGATTTTTAGGGTTATTCCCTGGCCATCGCATAATGTGTATTTCACCTTTGGTAAACCTTCCCTGGTCATAAATAAAGTCTAGCACTATACTAAATTACTCTAAAACTATGAACCCACAAATCAGTGATACAGTTTGTACGAATTGTATACTGTAGCACCGTAGCAAAGGTGATGCTGGCCCTTATTAGTTTCAGGCTGGGTGCATTGATTATCGATGCTGAAATCTGTTGAGACATGCTGCATTAGTTCAAGAAGTAGACACTCAGTAGATGCCAGCACTCACTGTGTATACTTGCTACAATGAATGTCTCTGTGGACAACACGTCTTTCTTGACCTGTGAGGAGAGATGTTACATCGGTGGAACAACTGCGCATGGACTTTAATACATGCAGAGGCCATCTTACGCCGGGATACCTCCTATTCCTGTTCCCATTTTCAGTATGTCTCAACAGATTTCTCATCATTCTCATGGTAATGATTAAGTCACTCACTACACTAGACTGTATACTTTCTCAGTTGTGCTTGATTTCGGATTATCAACTTTGTACTACCAATCACAATTGCAAATGCAAATGCAAATGCAAATTTGACCCCACATTTTTGTTTGCTGTCGATTTTGTCACCTATTTAATCAGAATGACAGGGTATTGGTTAATGTTTGTGTTTGTGAGCAATCGATTTGCCTCAATATTTTCCCCATTTAAAACCAGAAAAGGTTTGTGATCATCCTGTCCATAATGGCTTGGGCTACTTCACTCTCTTTTGCATGTGACTGTGAAGTGTTTAGTCGTTTCGTTTTTTATTTAATACACCGGTGGCAATAGTTGCACAAAATTTAATACCTATGTCTACCATGCAGATTGTTAACAGTTCTGTTGACAAATAAAATCATGGGAAGCCTTGTATGCTTGTGCTCAATGTAAAAAGCAAAAATATTACAGAAATCTTATTCTACCTAACTGTGACGGTGATGATTCAAAAACAATGCTCGCCACAATACCACCTTCTTTTGCCTTTTTTCTTGCACTATTTGGGGTCAACACAATTACATTCTTCTTTATTCAGTGGAACCCCTCTATAACGGACACCTTTGGGGAACAATGTTTTGGCCTTTATACAGAGGTGGCCTTTGTTGAGGGGTTGTTTTGTACGCAAACTGTTCATTTGGTATCTGGGTGCCTGGCCGTTATATAGCAACTGGCCTTTATTCGGAGGTGCAGAGGTTCCACTGTATAATTATAGTTGGAAATTCATCTTTCCACTCTTTTGATCCCTCCTCCTTCACAGTACGCCACTGCCACGAATCTAAAACTTTTTGGTTAGGTATACCTTCGATTCCGATTCCGATTCCAATTTACCCATTCCCGCTTTACACCTATCTAGTATCACTTTATGAACAAAATGGAATTGCAGACCAGTTTTTCTTAAGAAGAATGGACTCATTTTAACATTATCTAGCTGACACTGACACAGCCTGACAGTGCATGTAGATCTCATGTTGTAATCGCAATTGTAAGTAGTATGTCTGTAGCAAAGTCCCACAAAAACATTTGCAATGTGAAAATGTCTATAGGATAAAACCAAGAAGTATCGAAACAAGCGAGAGGGGAGAGACTGAGTCACATATCAACTGCACGTCAATCCGTCACAACGTTATTACTCACACATCTATTACCGTAGTTATAATAATTATAGTACATGACAAGTACATGCAATGATATCGGTGCCAATGTTTTTAGCCGGGAATGCAATTGACACATAATTAAATCTGTAGTTGTTGTTGGAGGAGAAAATGATTGACATACTAACAGTACAAACGATACATGTATACATCTTTGTACCAAACGTTAGGAAAGTGTACATGTATAAATTTCATCATGCACTGCCACCTATAGCTATATAGCTAGCTATAATATATAGATGTAGTACATTTGAATTCAGGTCCAAGGAGTCTCTTCATGCTTTGATATTGCACTGAGTCTGGTGGTCCAGGGAATATTAAAGTGTTGTCAAATGTAATGTAGTGATACATTGTCAAGTGTGTGTACATGTGAGATTGATACGGGCCGGTATGTCTCTCCCCCATTGCTTGTTTTGATGTACATATGAGATTGATACAGGCCGATATGGCTCTCCTCCATTGCTTGTTTTGGGCTTTGGCCAACCTAAATGAGCTTCCTGACCATGGAGTCTAGTACTAGAGTCAATGTGTATGAAGCCACAAATCAGTAATACAGTTTGCAGGCTTTGCTGCGAAATGTGCTGTAGCACAGTAATGTACACAAAGGTGATGTTGGCATGTTTTAGGTGCAATGATTCTATTGAAATGGTTGAAGACGTAAACACCGATATGATGCCAGCACTGTGTAGACTTGCATGCTACAATGAATGTCTCTGTGGACAACATGTCTTCCTTAATCTTGACCTGTGAGGAGAGACGTTACATTGGTAGAACAACTCTGGACTTTGATACAGAGGCCATCTTACGCTACTTTCTCGTGGGATACCTCATACTCCTGGTCCCATTCTCAACATGTCTCAACGGATTTCTCATCATTCTCATGGTAACGATCAAGTCACTACACCAGATTGTGTACTTTCTAACTCTTCAAGTAGTTGTGCTTGATTTCGGATTATCAATCTTTGCATTATCAATCACAATTGCAAATGCAATTGACATTTGACCCTACATTTTGTTCGCTGTCGATCTTTGTTATCCATTTGATAAGAATGACACGGTATTGGTTAATGTTTGTGTTTGTGAGCATTGATTTGCCTCCCATTCTCATACTTGAAATACCAGAAAAAGTTTGCAGTCATCCTGTCCATTATGGCTTGGGCTATTTCACTCTCTTTTGCTATTTTGCTTGTGGCTCTTGACTGCATGTGCAATGTTTAGTCGTATCGCTTTTTATTGCACTGGTGGCAATGGTTGCACGAACACCAATGTCTGGCAGTCTTCCAGATTAGTAACAGTCACTTTGACAAATATCATGGGAAGCTTTGTACCACTTGTGTTCTGTTGTTACAGAAATCTATTATCGTACCTAATTGTGACGGTGATGATTTAAATCGCAGAAACAATGCTCGCCACAATATCACATTCTTTTTCCTTTTTCTTTCACTATTTGGGGTCAACATAATTCCATTCTCCTTCTTTATAGTTGGAAATTCCATCCTCGACACCCTTTCGATCCCTCCTCCTTCACAGTACGTCATTGCCACCACCATTTTTAGATCGTTGTACAATATTCTGCCGCTAATCGATGCCATAGCCATATTAAAGAAACAGTGATTTTCGACAGGCTGTTCGTTCATTCAAATCGAAACTTCTTGGTTAGATTTACCTTCGACCGATTTACCAGTTCCCGCTTTACACCCATGTATGAATAGCAGACTATAGATTTAATTGTTACTCTGTATGCATGCAAAGTAGCAGTTTAATATTAGATCTAGCTGAGTGTGCATGTAGATCTTATTATTGTGATTTGTCTATAGCTATTATGTACAATGCAATGTGCTATAGGATAAAGTATCGACAAGCGACAAGAGAGTACCATAATTATATCGGAAATCTGTCTCACATCGTTATTCACATTTATTAGTATTATCATGACAAGTGCATTGCGGTGTCATACTTTGTGCCGGGAATGCAACAGACTGAACTGACAAGTGTTTTACATAATTATGTTGTAACATGCAGTTGTTGGAGGTGAAAATGATTTGACATACATACTACGGTACAGTATACACGCATGTACCAAAAGTATTGTACAACAATTTAAAGTGGTATATACATGTATATATTTCCTCAAAGACATGTGTATATAGGGCCATTAATTTATCACGTGCACTATAATCATTAGCTTGAATCTAGCCTCGATTCCAAGCCGCTGAGGCTATTCAAGGGGCTGGAGTCGAGGCTAGCTTGAATCCAGATATGAGCCTCAGGAGTCTCTGGTTTTATATTGTCACTGAAGTCTGGTGGTTCAGGAGGATCGAACATAATTAGCATACTCTTAAAGAAAAAAAGAACTATACTTATAATTATAAAACGTATAACTATTTCTATAGCGCGGACATGTTAATTTGCTAAAGTATATATACATAACACCAAGTTAAGAACACTAACTAGCGAAGCTTAAGTACAGAACACCAAGTTGAGAACACATGCAGTTACTCACTTTCCCCTACTGACCTCCCCTCCTCTTAACTCGGCCAGTGTTGACTGAGTACGATGGAGAAACTCTGACAAAGAATAGCGGGACCAGATTTCTCTGCTACTGAAATTAATTTGTGAGCGACCAGATCTGGAAACCATGCACACACCATCTTACATATCTAGATCTAGTCACCTTTGGTCAGCCTGAATGAGCTTACTCCGATTGATGCCTGTGAGGACAGAGACACACACATGCACCGTTCAGTGCTCAACATTCCCTGGCCATGTTGATGGCACCTATGTGTTTATTAGGTGCAATGATAGCGTTTCAGGGGCGCGCAGTGATAGTTGCATTAGTTTAACTATCACTATCAAGTTCATTGTTCAATTAGTTCAAGTTAGGAAACTCATTAGATGCCAGCACTGCAAAAATGAATGTCTCTGTGAACAACATGTCTTCCTTGACTTGTGAGGAGAGACGTTACATTGGTAGAACAACTGTGGACTTTGATACAGAGGCCGTTTTACGCTACCTTCTCGTGGGATACCTCATACTCCTATTTCCATTCTCAGCATGTCTCAACGGATTTCTCATTATTCTCATGGCAACGATCAAGTTACTACACCAGACTGTGTACTTTCTAGCGCTTCAAGTAGTAATGGTTGATTTCGGATTAATAATCTTCGTAACACCTATCACAATCGCAAATGCAATTGCTGGAAAATGCACATTTGACCCTATATTTTGTTCGCTGTCGATCTTTGTTATCCATTTAATCAGAATGACACGGTATTGGTTGATGTTTGTATTTGTGAGCGACCTCGGTATTTTTCCCATTCTCGTATTTACAATACCAGAAAAAGTTTGTGATCATCCTGTCCATAATGGCTTGGGCTATTTCACTCTCTTTTGCTATTATTTTTGCCTGTGGCTCTTGACTGTGAAGTCTTTAGTCGTGTTGCTTTTTATTGCACTGGCGGCAATGGTTGCACGAACACCAATGTCTGTCAGTCTTCCAGATTAGTAACAGTCACTTTGACCAATATCATGGGAAGCTTTGTACCACTTGTGCTCTATATAATCCTATTCCTAAAAGCAAAAATGTTACAGAAATCTATCATCTGTGACAGTGATGATTCAATTCGCAGACAGAATACTCGACACAATACCACATTCTTTTTCCTTTTTCTCGCATTATTTGGAGTGAACATAATTCCATTCTTCTTCTTTATAGTTGGAAATTCCATTCTCTCCATTCTTTCGATCCCACCTACTTCACAGTATGTCATTGCCACCATCATTTTTAGATCGTTGTACAATATTCTGCCATTAATCGATGCCATCGCCATAATAATAAGCAGTGATTTTCGACAAGCTGTCCGTTTATTCAAATCGAAGCTGGTTAGGTCTACCTCCAATTCCGATTCATCCATTCCCGCTTTACACCTATAGAACTCATGTTTAGCCGTCACTTTATGAACTAAAGTGAATAGCAAACTATTACTCAAGTTAATGACTCAGTTTTAACATAATACACATTACGTAGATAGATCTAGCTGTCGTAGTTTTTGCACATAAAGTATTTTCACTGTGTTCAAAGTGTGAATAATACGATCTCCTTATCTCAATTGTCAGTATACATGTAGAGGTTACTTAGAGCCTCTAACATGTGCATGTTAAGTCATGTTACAAGCTCTGTATAATAATCTGCATGTTTAACGGGAAATTTTTGCTGGTGCAAATTTTCGCTCATTTGGCTCCAGCAGAACTTTTTGTGGATTCTACAATAGGTATCGAATCCGTTTATAGGTTGTGCTCCATTGTCACTTATAAACTGAATTGTGTTCATTATTCACATTTTGTGCAAATTCTGTGGTTCAAATAATGTACAGTAGAACCTCGATTATCCGGAACCTCGATTATCCGGCTTGGCAGTTTTCTGATTACATAATTCAGAAAATGGGCGTGTCCCTCAAATGCGCATGCGCGTTGCAGCAGTTACCATGGAGACATGCCTGCTTTTCTTTTGCGCATGCGCAGACAACATGTGGCACTGCTGTTCATCAATAAAGTGGGTGGATCAAGGCGTGGTTTATCTATTCGATTATCCGGCATATTCACTTATCCGGCCTGCTTCTGGAACCAAGGTGTCCGGATAATCGAGGTTCTACTGTATACTGATAATAATTCAAGTATACATAGCATTGTAATAACAGTGCACATTTAGTAAGAGTGCATGCTTAATTGTTAGTAAAAGAGGTCCTTTTATAAACTTGGCAAATCAATTATAGTCAGTTCTTTTGGGCAACAGTGAACTGATAATACTTCGAGTTACTGGTGGCGTTGACTGCAGAAGCATCTTGTACAATGTGTTTTTTCAGCACGGTCAAACCTTCAGTAAAAGAGAGTATGTTAATTTGCTATAATTTATAAGCGCTATGGCAGACAATACAAATGTAGCTGTACCAGCTGTCTTGCAAGCCATGTCAAGATCCTCAGACTCAAGGTAAAGGGGGTGCAGATTCTATTCCCCCTTCATTCACAGGCAGTGACAATAAGTATGCATCCTTTAGGCTTCAAATACCGACACACATTCTTAAAATAACGATAGAAAGTTTCCTTATCATCACATACTGCCTCCAGACAAAGATTAGTGTGGATAATGTCAAACTTCTCTTGGATATTATCGCCAAGGGGCTTGTCAGCTCTAGCATCACAGGGGGCCAATTGATGAATCTTGTCCCGGATTTCTTGCTCACGGAGGTCAACAGCATTAGGGTCACTATTGTCTTCGAGTGTTCTCACCACATACTCAATATATGGTTTCCAGTTGTGACCTTTTCAAATAAGGTCAAATAAAAGTATACACAACGCATTTATAGCTAGCCTACGCCTTTCTTTTAATTACAGCGCCACTCTAATAGAAGCACCAATTGCAAGTCCTGCTTATTTTACAGTATTAGAGTGCCAAGTAAATTATATATGTTTTGCTGGCGCTTAGGTAATTATTATAGCGCAGCCTGAAATCGAGGCTACATTATCTCTATTATACAGCCTCGTGGAACAGCTAACTATTACGTTGCCACTCTAATGTAAGTGCCAACATTTTTTTGTGGCACTGTAGTCTATGAAGCACACCCCTCATTTATAATAGCGTGTCAACAACAATTTCTGTGCACTTCATAGTCTCACGAGCAGACGTGGGAGGGAGGGAATGTCTGGTCACTATTGCAGCAATTCCGTGGACCCCTGCCAGAATGTTGGCAATGCCAATCAGATTTGTCTACATTCCTCAGTGCCATGGAATTGCTGCAATAGTTACCAGACGTTCCATCTAGGACAAGTCCTGCTCGCGAGACTATGCACTTCACTGCTTTAATAGCTAGTTTCAGTCAACATTTTCTTCCTCCACCCCATGTTTCTAGCAAGACCCTTGGCAGTAAAAAGCGCAGTAATACAACACACTAAAAAAACTGCCTTTGAAAGCTTCCAAGCTCCTGGTGACATACAAAACGCTTCTATATAATTATATATGATGCGCAGTAGGCGTGAATGCTCAGCACAGGACTAAAAATCTCAGTGGGACGCTTTCCAGTGCTGGGTTAATTGCGGGGTGTCTGGGGCGAAACACGGATCAACTTGTGGCATAACATGTACACAGAATCGAAGTGATTTTGTGTGCACATGCTCCGTTTCCAATCCCCTTCCTTCTTATATCCATTACTTTACTCTACTCACCATCAGGATTCTTGCTTTTCCACAATTCTATTTCTGCCCTGCTGGTGTCTGCAAAGTCAGTGAAGGTGATGCTGCTAACGAATGGTGTAACACTGATCAGATCCCACACTGTTGGGCCCCCACCAAACTCAAGCATTGATGTTTTTGTGGGGTCAAACTCCTTGCCATGCTCCTGGTAGAATGTGTGCCAACATTTGAGAATTGCAGCATGATACCACAGGTCATGCGGATCGGTGAATCGCTGAAGATAAGCCTTACTATTGAAGTGGAGGTTAGTCTCCTCTCTGTATGACAGTACTTCTTGATCCTCCATATCCCACAGCTTCAATGTCAGACCCAGTACTTTAATACAAGAGCTAGAGGTGAATAGCACTCCTTTTTCTGTTCTTTGTCACAATAGTTCAATAAGATAAAATAAGGAATAAATTGGAGGAACAAAGAAAGAAAGAAGGAAGAGACAGGAGAGCTTCCTTCTTTGTTCCTTCAATTTTCGCTTCTTAAGAACAGAAAAAGGAGAGGCTGCAAAGGAGGCTACATTAGTGGTTGAGCCACTTCATTCGTGGATAATATTTCGTGGTTGCTGCTTGCAAAGGTAGGCAAGATCACTTCATTTGTGGGTAAAATATTTGTGGTCAGAGCTTCAACTACGAAATTACCAGCTATACAGTAATTATAGTACTGAACATTTTCTTATACACTATGGCACAACAAAATTAATGCAGTTAACAACACAGACTATAGTGATTGATTGACGGTAGTAGCAGTCAATAGATACCCGCTGTGTCCACTCATGTTCATCAGGGGGTGGGTACGCTCCTCAAGAACCTAGGGTGAGAGAAAGCATCAAAAGTAAAAGTAAGTATAATTATTATGGGACTACCGTATAGCAGGAAATGTTCGTAAGGTGCAAAATTTCGCATTTTTAAGGGCAGAGCAGTTAACGTGAAAATTAAAAACTGGGGTAAACTCCCAAGCACCGGTATTTCACATACAAAAGCTATTGGCCGGTGTGGTTTCCTGGCATTGAACCGCGAATATTAGAAACCCACAAACATTTCTGCTGAGGGCTCTTGAGACAAATAGCGAAAATGTGTACCTGCAAAAATTTCCTGCTATAACTGCATTTTTACCGAGGATAGCCAAATTTAAAACCGTCAAATTAAAGTATTCCAGTGGACACGTCATTGCAGCAGTAGCCATGCCTGAGACACCAAATTTAAAAACGCCAAGTCAGTTCAAACGGCTTATTCGCCAAATACAATACCCGCTAAATTTTCCACTTATAAAGTATTTCCCTAGGGGTGTTTCAAAATGTGGTATTGTAGTAGTTGATACAGTGTATATTTATTATTATTATTATATAAAAGAAACCCTTTTTAAGCCTTCTATACACCTAGTCTGCTGGATTGCACACCTATATTAAAATGCTCGACTACACTACACTGTACAACCCTCCCACACACAATGTTGCTGACACACACCTGATAATGTCTCATCCAGCTCTCAGAGATCTGGATGTTGAACGCCAGGCCGGATTCTTTTAGGTTCTTGTAGCACTGGATCAGAGGCTGTGGGGAGGATAGACTATTGATCATGAGATAGCATTCATTCTATTATTGGTCGTGGACCAGGAAGCCAAATATCGTATATTATGCTTGATCAGAGACCGCGACTAAATGTTTCATTTTTCTGGCAGAGGAGGCACAATTCGAGAGAGGCGTTTAATACTTAGGCCTACTAACACCCCAGCTAATTAGCACCACGGGTGCTGATGCCTCGGTGGATGTGTCAAAGCTACATAATAAACATGCAGCTACTAAGTTTTGCTGTGTGCTGGCTATAAATATTTATTCTGTAATCTGTAATCAATCACAGGGCCAGGGAAAGTCAAAGAGTGGGAAATGATCTACCCATGATTGAGGATGCCAAAAGTAAAATTAATGGCTGTTGTAGTACAGTAGAGCCTTGCAGCTCTCTTCTCACTCTTGCAGCTACCAATAGCTATAGCGTTCTAGTGCAGAGCTAACTACTAAGTAGAGTAGCAACACTCGATCCATGGACAAGTTTTGCTACGCACTTTTCTGAAAAAGCTGCAATAACATTCCAAGTAGGCATTATTTTGCAAATCCATGAATTAAAATCCAAGAAAACATGACTAGAAGTCTATAGAAACTCTTATTTACACTTCATTGCCTTGAGCAGCTGTAGTAATCTACACACACACAAACACATTACCGTATGCCTTGCTTGCGCATGCGCACCAAGGCATAACAACCTTTAATTTGTTATCACAAGTTTTTTTCACCTGTACAAACTCGAACTCTGCCATGAGAAGTCTTCTAACAAGCTGCTACCTAGCTAGCTGCTATCGTATAGATACCAGTATAATATGGCTGCCAAGTGCAGAGACATAGCCTTAAATTCCACTAAAGCTGCTATTTGAGACGGCTTCTATTGCACTGAAGATAGAGAAGATAGACTGTAGGGAGGCTACTATTTCAGTATGGCCTTTACACAAGAGCCTTCCCTCCATATACGGTACACTACAATATTAACAAGAGTACATAAGTAAAAATAAGAATTCCGACGATCAAAGACAATTTGATCAAGTATTGTCTTTGATTGTTAGCACCATTAGTTTCATAATTAATGCTTATAATAATTATTAGTAACGCCCACTGACCTCTAGTATGTGGTAGTAGACGACAATAGGCCGTGATGGAGCAAGGAGGTGAACCAGTGACATGAGTACTGGCTCGGGGTGGAACCGAGATGCTATCACTAACCTGGAATGGGGTGTACCCTGTCAACAAGCACACACATTTCATGAAGAATGGCATCATTATATGCAAGTGAAAAACTTTTGCGAATGACCTCACAATGAGAGTTACTTTTGCGTTCTGGCAAGGATCGTGATGTCATACACGTTACATGTACAACTACTGGTATGGGCGGGTTTTTGCGATGCGAAAATTAATGATTAACAATCGCAACATTTGCATTTTTTGTTGTTGTTTGCAAAACATTCTAGTAATACGGTCAGTCAAAATTTACCCGTCCATTTTCTTCTGAGACAAGAGTTCAGCTGCCTCTCTGTAAGCATCTTCTTTCTTTTGCCTCTTTTCCTGTTTATCCTATATACAGAATATCATTATAATTTATATGATAAGTCGTTGTGTTTCATAACCAACCATTCTTTGAGGTGTCTTTGTACCAGTTTCATCCAACCGGTGGTCAGCTAGCTTAGGACGCTTGCAAGCAGGTTGCTGGTTGTGGTCGTGGTCTTCACTTGGCTGAAAAGAGAACACAAAACATTATAACTATACGCAAATTGGGCAAAAAAATTGCCACAAGAAAATCAAGCAAAAATTCTAGTTACAGTATAGAGTACTTTAGCAAAATGAATATGAAAGTCGGATACGTATAGTAAGTTGTGTCATACTAGGGCAACCTTTTCATTTTTCTGCTCACTCCCAGTTTCACTAACTTCAACATCCATCGACATTCTTTCACTTTCAGTATTAA
The DNA here is from genome assembly GCF_963675165.1 of Halichondria panicea. Lineage (NCBI taxonomy): Eukaryota > Metazoa > Porifera > Demospongiae > Suberitida > Halichondriidae > Halichondria > Halichondria panicea. The sequence continues at coordinate 2,945,888 of NC_087379.1, forward strand.
CCGGTTTTTCCTCAACACCCTCCCCATCCTTGGACCCCTCTCGGACGCAACACTCGTCACCTCTCACTTTGTCCCCATTGACATCTATTTTTAACTCGGCCAGTGTTTGACTGAGTACGATGGAGGAGCTCTGTTGCTCTGGGCTCAACAGGGAACCTATTCGGTGTATAGGGTACATCTTTAGAATGGAGAGGTCTTGCTCTGAGAGGTGGCCAAAATTGTTCAGAATCAATCTGTAAGGACCATGAAAATAATAAATAGCTAATAATCTGGAGCTATGTCAATAAATTTCGCAATAAACTGTTCAAGAGATAACTGCCCCAGATTAGAAAACTCTATAATAATTATTATAGTCAAGATACCTGCTTTTTCTATAGAATATAAAATCCGGATTCACCTGACAGGAAAATCTCCAAAGAAAATTTGGACAAGATTTCCATACCCTGCATGCATAAAGAAATACAGTTAATGGAGTTTACTGTACCAAGATACAATGGCATGATGTTTCTTACCTCCCATTCTCTCTAGCAGGGCACCAGTGAGGAAGCCTTGGGTAGTCTCCATGACAATCACATTAGAGTTTGCCTGTACATTGCTCATGGTGAGCATCTGAGCGAGAGAATCCTCTCGGAGAAAGCTGAGGGGAGGGGTAGACTTTGGTACATGTAACACTGATACCATAACTAGTGATTAAGGCATTAGTTTTCCACTAACTAGTACAAGTGCAACATTAACAAACAAGCCCTAGCGCAATCACTGAGAAAAATACAACAACAGCCAAGCACCCTACGTACAATCAAATGTAGGAATCCACGCTACATGTACGTACAGTCAGCAACAAATGCGAAATTTCATTGCATGAACAACAGGAATGTAGACAATGGAACGTTCATCTGATACACTCACCATATCTTGGAGGGTGCTACATCTCGATACATTTCACACAGGAGTCGAGTCGAGGGTCTAATGATGCGGAACACTGGGTTGTGCCTGTTATGTGTGGAGGGGGTGGGCATGAGACACACAATATCAATATGCAGATTATGCGCTTTGGTTCAGACTTACTTCCTTTCTTTCTTGCGAATGTACTTTTCTTGAGAGAATTTTGTCTTCTCCTTGAATGAGCTGCTATGCTCAACGATGGTCTCAACAATAGCCTGTGGAACAAGTTCTTTCACACATCACGTTTTGCTGGTTGGCTTTCTACTGGTTAAAATTAACTGCTGCTACCAACTGTTACTAATAGTAGGAGTAGTGTATCTAATATGTCCGCCACAAAACTAAAATAGGCTTATGCATGCTATGTTACACATATACAGAATGGACAGATGTAAAAGCAATAATACTAGAAGGCGTACCTGACCTTTGACACCCTGTCCTTTCATTGTCACCACATCTTCCTCCGTGAGCCCTTGTGCCGCTCCGTCGTCAAATACTCCTCTGTTGTCAGCTGCACTGCTTGTCTCCCCTGTATGGAGTGAGTGTAGGGATGTGAGATGTATGTGGGGTGGGGGGAGTGGCGTTGGCTTGTTGCTAGCTTTATTGGGTATATATATACAGACATACAAAGTGGCAAATACAATATAGGTACATGTATGTTATGGCTTAAGGATCAGTATGTCCATCCACCTTTTAGTTTGTCAGCCAGTTCTTCTGTATTGTCGCTCACAAGGACCAACTGTTTCATGTCAACCTTGAAACTGCTCCCATAGTAACATCCAAGCGCTCCATCGGGGTAGAAACCAACTTTGTCAAAGTTCAATTTCCTGTCAATGAAAGCTATTATAATTAAGGACTTTGATATGAGCATTAACTTTTAAAGCTCGAAACTAGGACATTTTTCAACTATAGATAAGCTACTGCAAGAGATCTCATCTCTGATTCTGAGAATAAGTAGCCTAGTACCAAGAGCAGATAAGAAGAGAAGAGTGTCGAACTACCGATAATTCTACGCAACAACTATGCACAAAGTAACATGACTCGTACTAGCCTCCTTCACAAGGCCTAATTGTTAGGCCTGCTACTGACTGCTTGCGCATGCGCAAAATTATTGGATAATATTCCCGTAATGTTTCCCATTAAACTGAATTTTTACCCGAATTATATCCTGAATAACATAATTATACAGACAAAGAATACTCTTCATAAAGTCAGACACAGAGCTATATAGCTAGCTAGCTAGAGACAGAGCTGTATTGGTTACAGCAGCAATTTCTTTCTGATAGAGTCGACTTTCACCAAGGTTAGTGTCAGATGGGCGTGGCCTATCCATGTAGCTATATAGGCTATTGTCAGCCTTCCCCTCCGTTCAGAGGATTGTTATCCACACTGTTGCAGGCTGTGAGTCCTTTGTTAACATAGTAGGCTAAGGGTAGCTATTAGAATGCTATCACACGGGCTACAATCACACCTCTATCCACTTTCTTCAATCCACTTCCGTTCGTTTTGACGTCATTGTTTTACTGAGCAAAATACAATGGTATCCGAATTACCCACTTTCTGGGTAATAGGTGGCGCATGCGCAAACAGTCGATACCAGGCCCTCTCTTAGCGGCCTGGAATCGAGGCTAGACTCGTACGTGATGAAGTATTGTGAAATTACTAGTAATCTCCTAGTAAATGTTAAACATTATGTTTTTAGGGGTGTGGTAATTGAACATGACATGATTCTAACTAGTCGTTCGCATTCAAGGTTCAGATTCTGCTCACTGCACACTAATAGAAGTTAAATCACTTGCAATCTTTACTTACTGCTAACAATTTGTGTGTTGCGTAATGGATGCCCAAGCTTAATCAATTTGTGCGTTGCTCACGTGTCATTGACTTTGTGCACAGTTGTCGTGTAGATCATCAGTAGTTCGACACTCTTCTTCTTACCGTCTTTCTTCTAATTACAGAACCACTCCAATAGGAAAACCAACTCACAGTTTTTTTTATTCTATTTATGAACCATTTCCATTTCGTAATTATTTTATTGTGGTGCTTAGTTAATTAGAACAGACGAACGTATTAGTTAGCACGAGCATAACCGGTTATAAAATACAGTTAGCATAGCTTCAAGCACATATTCTGCAAGCAGTTAAATGCTGCTGTTGATGATATACATTCAATAGAACTACTTTGAGTGCAGATATAGCTGAATCACAAACGTGTGAGGTCTTGAAACTTTTGTAATCGAATATTTTGTTCTTTTTGTTAGCTCCACCCTAGATAGTAGAGGAAGGGGATTGGAAACGGGATCACGTGAGCTTATGCTTGCAATGTAAGGCATCTGGGACCGTGCGCGTTGCAACCTATGACACCTTGAGGTGTGATTTTACTGGTTTTGAGGTCAAGAGAAGCTTTTGAAAAGAAGCAAACGAGAGGATACTAGGTAAGTAAATGTATGAATAGCCCTATAATTTGTCTTGAGGCATGGCTAGGTACAAAATGAAACATTATTACTAGCTAGAAGTCATGTTCACTCTTGGTAGCACACAAAATTTGAAGATTTTACAACACTTAGCTTCTTCTTTTTATTTGTGGGGTAAGAACTGACATATGAATTGCATCTATTGTAAATGAATGGTTACAGTAGTAGTACATGATGTTATTTTATTGCTTCAGCTACATATATTGGAAGTGGGGATATCATACTTCTTGAGTTATTGACCGATTTGTTGATTTTCACTAGCCATCTTTGCGGGGTAGCATCTCCATAACTAAGCTGAGTTTATATTCGAGACTCGGCAATATTAAAGATCAATGTCCATATTATTGCTTCCAATGCATTAGATTTTGAAAATCACTATTCATGCTCTGATTTTGTCACCGCAGTGTCGATGTGTGGCAAGAACTTGGACTGAGAAATCACTGGAAGAACATTGATAATTCATGTATAATTATGTTTAGACCATGCTTATACCTTATATTGATTGTTCATTGTTGTCTATGCATGACCATAAGCTTGCTTTAAGCTTTTAGTTTAGCATAAACTGCCATTAGTGCACAAAAAGTTTATTGCAAGCTCAGCACTTCAAGTTGCATCCATGGTCGCGGCTATAATTGAGGTTGTAGCAAGGACGGTCCGTGTGAAATAGTGCTAATTGCCTGTGTTTCCAATCCCCTTCCTCTACTATCTATGGCTCCATCCTATTTGATCTAAGAACCGTTCCTCAAAAATAATTCTTTCGTCGTTCCAAATGTGGACCATTTCCATTACTTTTTTTGGTGCTGTAATTAGAACAAAGACGTACCTGTACCTATACTCTCTTCTGACATACTCTTGTTATAATTATAGTTACCTAATCACAGAGACTCATTCTTTAATTTTAATACTATAGACTTACTTTCCTTTCTTGTAGACTTACTTTCCTTTCTTGAGCTTGAAGAGTCTGTAGGTTTTGTCCCTCTGAGCAAGAACTATTGCACCCTCTGCTATTACTATACTGTCTGAGCGTTGAACAGCCATCCTCGACAGTCTATATACTCGATCGCAAGTACAAGTCTCCTGTTCACCTATTTGCCACGTGGTTAATTTATAGAGGGCGGTTGAAGCTTGAAGCCGTAAACATGACAGTGGGAAGTTCCCCCCCTTGATTGCCTGTATCGTTGGGATATCCACACGACTTTTCTCCCCTTCTTCTCCCATATATACCCCCGGCCCCCCCATACTACATTACTTAAAATTGGATGAAGGTATGATTTGCGAGTAACATAACATATCATGAACGTGTGTCCTCTATCAGAATCAGAATGAGCACACCTGAGTATAGGACAATGGTTCGTTGTACCGTCAGCCTTACAAACACACTGGCAGGCGACATAAAAAATATGGGGGACTTGTTTTTTCAAGAAGGTTTCATCTCGCCTGGTGTTCACGAAATCACAAGGTCACATATTAAAGAGCCAGCGGAGAAAGCTCGCGAGCTTGTTGGAGCTCTAACGAGTAAGGTGAAGACGTCGAGATGTTTCCATGATATTGTGCGCATACTGATGAAGCAAGGAGACTGGATCAATGATCTTATTGAAAAACTGAGAATAGAGTATAAAGGTAAGTAAGACTATGTAAGACTATGTTCAGTGAATTCCACATTTTTTTCAGAAAATGATGGGAAGAACTTTCCAGTAATAGGTCGAAAGAGTGTTCAAAGTGCTAGCCCTCCTCACAGTGGTGAGTGTCTTTCCTCCTGGGCAGCCATTTCCATCTGAAGCCCCCCCCTCCCAGTGTGTGTATGCCATTTCAATTGAGGTAGACTTTTCTTTACCAGCTTTTGTCGAGTTCTTGGAAAACCTAGCTGTTACTAGTAGTAAAAAGCTCTCGTAAACTACTGTAAAATGTATCAGCTTGTAAATGCTTGTATATCAGCTTGTAAGAAGCTTGTAAAATGCTTTTGTATCAGCTTGGCTGAAAATGCAGGTAAGCAACTTTTGTTGTGCTATGTTCTCTTATAAGTCATACATATCTCTTGTGACACAGGCTCACGGGAAAACAACAGTTATAGGAATGGTGCCAACAACAGGAAAAAAACTCAAAAGACCTTTCCTCAGAAAGATAGAGAAGGGCATTCATGTAACTCAACAATTTCAGATAATCGTGGAGGTATTTTAATTTTTTATTTCAAATCAATGACTCTGGTGTTTTGCAGGTTTCTTGACATACTGTGTTCTTCCGATCATGACCATATCATTCATTACGGCAGTTATATATATCGGCTATATGGTATTTTGCGTGTGGTCTACGAATGCAATTTGCCCAGGCAATCAGAGTGCAGGTTTCTTGACCAACAAAAACAATGCTAGACAACATTCAAAGGAAGGAACAGGTAAGCTTGCCATTAACCAGTTTGTGTTATTGCATTGCATGCTGCCATGCTGTATGTGTATTACAGACATCTGCCATCGTATTGTCACCCAAGAAGACAAGAAGCTCGTTCACATGTCGCTTAGTATAGTCGGCGACTGGTCAGATCTGTGTTTGTATCTCGATGTCAAAGATAAGATTCGGAATGCATTAAAATATGCTGCTAAGCAAGTGCAACAAAAGAGAACTGAATGCGTGGATGCTTATTTGGAGGACACAGTGCCACTGTGCTTTGAGAAGGTGGTGAAAGTGCTGTGTGTGCTAAACCAGTCCAACCGTGCTAAAGAGTTGGCAGAAAAGAAAGACGTGGACTTTTTGACCGTTTGTGAACCGGCACTATGAAACAATTTGTATAGTTATTTTTTACATTTTGTACTGATTAGATCTATAATATTTTGTATTTTGTAACTTACTTGGTGCAGCTTAATTGTGGTTTTTTGTGGGCTGCAAGTTTCCTCATTGAGGAGGAAGCCGGAAGGTCATTTTAGTATACGCCCTTGGTAGTACATGTACAGCTAGACAGTGTCAGAGTAAGCAGAATTCATGCTGAGGGAGTTGATAGTAGTGTTGGTCTTGGCCCTGAGCCTCTATTTTGAGGTGGCCCAAAGTGCCCCTGCAAGACAAGATCTCCTGACCAGAAGATTGCAGTTGTTAAAAATGAGAGAGAAAGCAAGGGAGCAAAAAGATACATCAAATGATATCGATCATCATTAATTTGTTCAGAAAGCCAGACAAACAAATATCTCCAATAAGCCGCTTGCAGAAGTTATCCATTACTTGTTAAATCCGTCTGCAGGCCCAATCCTGAACCACCCTGTTGATATTGGTGTTCTCAGAAAATTATTGGCTGGGAATAAAAGTTTCGACTTATCCTCTCGTCAGAAGAGCTGAGCTTCAAGTATAGTGAATAGTGAATTATACTGAACAGTAACTTCAATCCAACTGTATAGATAGATAGAGCTTAGAGCTGAGTGTTTGATTGATATATATAATCACGTGTGAAGTTTCTATATCATCAAGTGTAACAGTATATATACGCCCTTGAATGCTTGATAGTCTACAGACATTTGCCATGACATTGTATATATTATTAATTAATCTACTCCATCTTGGGAATTGACATTCCTGAATTGTATGCATAATAATGTGATTGCAAGATATACCAATCACAACTGTATAAATAAAATACCAGGTCCTGTAGTATATCAGGAGTGCTTGGTATAATAATACATAGGGAAATATTATCAAAGTTTTGATTTTTTAGTCCTGAACGATGTGAGATCAAAGGACAGTGGTTTGTTGAGTGTTAGTTCAGTCAGCAATAGTCCAACAACTGGAGCAATCATGGCTCCGTTTCCTAAATGCATGAAGGACATTTATGGTAGCTGTGGGACATGCACTGATATACAAGAGATAAATTGATACTACGTATAATTAAAACAATAGGCTACAGTACAACCCGGTAGTATATAAGGAAATCACCTGACATGCCAGCTGCAAACACAATGTTTGGATATAAAGGTACATGGTCGATAATGGGAATTCTGCCATCAGTCATCTGCGCAAAAAAAAGTAATTGACCCACTGACCAAATAGAATATACATTTTACAGAGTAAATTTTTTTACTGCAACAAATCTTACAGAGTAGACACAAGGCTCAAAGATGGCTGGTGTTGTAGCGACTCCTCTGAGGTAAGTTTTGATGAACTGGACCACCTTCTCCACTGACTCTGGTCCAGCCCCTCCCTCATCACGATTATCAACCTCTATATCACGATACGTGCGATGGTATACCTGCATGGCAATTAACTATATAACCGTCAGGGTGATGGAAAGTCTAGTTACCTTTAACAAGCCAGGGTATTCAATTTCAGGAAAAATGTAAAAGTGCTCTTTGCCATCCTCAAATGCCACACAAGGAAACACCTCAGGCTTAAAATGTTTAGGATTCTCCACCTTCCAGTAGAACACCTCAGCTCTTAATGTCTGCAAAACCATAAGTACACGTAAATTTAAAGAGGGTAATTTGGTAAAAATTGGCAACATGTATGTGTTGAGCTCTTATCTTGGTGTAGAGGGATTCTAGACAGGCTAGACAAATTAGCTAGAGACAGGCTCCTAGCTATAGGCAACAATAACTAGTTACAGACCATTTGACTTCACAGTGTAGCTTAACCAAATTCTTAGATTGAGAAGCATAACATCAACTGACAATACAGGGTAAAACGAAGTTAAAGTGAAGTGAGGCAAAAAAGGTAAACAAAACCTTAAATACGTGGAGCGGGGGGGGGGGGGCAGAGGCTCGTACAACAACAAAGGGAGGAAGTGGAGCATTTAACAATGAGAATTGCGTGATATCAACATCAACATAAATCATGGTTAAGGTAGTAGTAAATATTATGTAACATAAGGTGTTAAGGTACATTGAGCGTGAACAATATGAGAGCTTTTGGAGAAACAAGCCCTGTGAGCACCTTGATAGGCAATTGCACCCCGAGCTTGCTGATGAGTTTGGGGGCCCAGGCCCCTGCAGTGATGACCACCTTCCGTGAGATGAAGTCACCCTTGTTAGTTCTCACAATCACCCTGTCTCCAGGAACAATGTCCGTCACACAGTGGTTGTCAAGCAGCACACCACCTCCGCGCATAAACAGTTTCTACAACAGTAATTCTACAACAGTAACACACTAGGTTAACCTTATAGGGTACTGTTTAAGTATTTTGTTGTAATATACATTTACCTGATATTGAGTCACAACCTTAACAATGTTAATGATCATCATGTCTGGTTCCAAAACCCCAATAAAATCATCAGGCAGACACAGTTGTGAATTGTAGCGTTGGTTGACCTGCAAAGAGAATGAAGGCTTAGCTAAGTAACAGACAAACGTACCTGTTTGGCTGACAAGATGGGTTTAGTGATGCCATTTCTCAGCAGATTACTGGCCGCAATTTTTAATTCCGTGTTAGTCTTAGACCCAATATACAAGTGATCTGATGGGCTGGAGCAAACTTCTTAATGCAATAAGTTTAGCAATGGCAACTGCCAATAGGCTATTAGTAAGTTAGTCATCAATACACTGAATTGTTAGTGTACCAGTATATTTCTTTTCCACTCTCACTCTGTAACTCGTCAAACATGCCAAGTGAGACGGTAACCATTTTAGAGAATACCCTCAGATTATTTGGAGCCAATGCTTTTCTGAGCAGTCTTGATTCGCCGTGAGAGCTACCTCTAGTGTGCAGAGCATGGAACTGCAGCAGCAAACACATACAAATATTTTAGAGAATTGGAGATCATGAACTGCCTCCCCAATACACTACAAAAGTCATGTGGTGTATGATAATGCTCATAATAATCATTATGGATAGACTGTGGGATTCAGCACCAGGTCCGCGTCTAGGTTCTAGGTCTGAATACCGTATAGAGGGTATATTTCGAGGGTATAAATTTTCGCGGAAATGCCATGCTTTTAATTTTCATGGAATAGCAGCCTTTTTTGCAGCATGCATGCGATATTAAATTTGCAGTTATAAATGTTCGCGGTACATGCTTAATCCGCGAAAACCACGAATATTTATATACCCTCGAAATAAATTATACTACCCTCTAGATCTATACGGTATGCATTGATTTAAAATGTGAAATGTGGTCTACCTGCTCCAGAAGCAGCACTCTCCTGATTCCATTCTTGATGAGCTGGTATGCAGTAGAGCTTCCCTCCACTCCTGCTCCCACTACTATCACATCATAGTCCATGCCACCTAGTTTCTTTGCCTATAGCTAGCCTGTATAATTATATAGGCAATGTTGATATTTGAGACATAATTAATGGCTATAACTAAGCCCCACCCACCATTCATAATGTGCTAAGCAAAATTAATTACAAATTATAGTGCATGCATCACTTCACACTTCGTTGAGAGCAAAAATGTCATTTCTGTTCCTATATACCAAGACAACATCTTTTGAATGTGATTAGCATACTCATGATAGTTATACATGTGTACACCATAAAGTATTTCAGTTTGAGGCACTTTCTATAGTCTTGACCGCCATTTCCAAAGCTCCCTCGTACGTGAGGTTGCCCCCAATGAACCCACTGGAGTGAACGAATACACAGCCTGGGATACCACTCACACTAGACAGCTCCTCGTCTCGCAGACCACGCCAGGCAGTGTGAAGAGAAAGTCTGGGAAAATTATAAGCAGTGGTTAAATGCTAATTTAAAGCATGTATATACTGTAAACAGTATTGTAGTTAGATCCTCCTCACCTATTTTCAAATCCAGATTCATGTAGAGGTACTGCCTATGAGGGGTGAGAGATCAACGAATGACATGTGACCTTCTAGCAGCAATTCATGCAACAAGGAAAGAAGGTAGTTGCTGGTATAATAAATGTCAGGTCCTGTAGAAGTACAGATGCCTAGATTATGATCGGAAGAATTACAATCAACTTATGCTGTTTTTATTTCTATATACATATTCAGCGCTCAACATCTTCATCATACACCCTCCACTACATGTGCTGTACACGTGCTCGATCCTGTTAGCTAATTAATCAATGGAAAGGTGATCAGTTAAAGTCTATTTACGTTGAGTTCGGCCCCGGAAGTTATGCGGTCTTTTAGCTGGTTGGAGCCTATCAGCTCTACAGCATAATCATAGATAGAAGCGCGCTTTTGAAACTTTGTGAAGTATAACAAGTTATGACAACTTTATGAAGTCGAACTCAACACACACGGACTTTAGATAGCCTAGCTAAATCTAAGTATCACGTACAGCAGACTAACATCACAAACCCCACAGCCTATGCTGATTGTGCACCACAAGTCTCTACACGAAGTTTGACCAGCCTATTTTCGCCATACAAAAGTAACTGCCCGCGAGTCTATCTAAAAAGTATTCAGAGCACCCCCTGGCTCACCTGTACCCTCCATTTGTCCGAGTCTCCCTCCTTGTAGAGCATAAACTTTGCACTCTCCGAGAGGCCGAGAGTTCTCTCCAGCTCAAACAGGTGCTCCTTCCAGGGACATGCCTCTTCCAGTTTCAACACTGCACCACTCGAGTGTACCTGCAGACAGGAGCATGCAGTGCAAAATAACGAATAATCCATAGTCAGGGTAAAAGGTCTTAATCAAAATCTGCTTCCAGAGGACTCTACCTCCAATCCTGTGAATGTTCATTCCGGTTGGAGGCACCAAAGGAAGCTAGTAGATAAGTCGTCTTTAACCGTAAGACCTTTGACCCTGACTATACTCCTCCGTTTACAATCATAAATTGAATTGCTCCTTTAATTACCACTATTGGATGCATGAGTTAGGATTCCGTACCTCTAATCGTTTCTCGATGGCGCTCCTGACGTTTATCCGGGCAGGTAGCCACACATTCTGCAGTCCCTTCACACACTGCTCAAACTCTCCTCCCACCAGCTTCATGGCACACTGGAACCTAGCCTGTGAAAGGGGGAGGGGTTAAGTACACCACTCGTTACGACATTGCGCTGAAACGAAGGAACACATCCAAACAGCTAGCAATGGAACCACCTCAGATAAATTTAGGACTGCATTAAGAAAGGACACTGCATCTTACAACAGATACTGGTGCATTCACGTATTAAAAGCATTGGAGCAACATAGATAAAGTGAAAAAGCGCAAATACTCACACATTACCGGGGAGCCCGGGGGGGAGGGGCGTACGTGCTTCACTAAACACTACAATACACCTACTGGTAGCCTCTAAACATGCTCTACCATGCTCCCAGTTTACATACATCAGCGTCTTTGTTTGTATCATTCCAGGCTGGATTGAGACGTCCCACTCTGCTACCAATGGTACTGGTCACTTTGTACCTGTAAGGAAAATACAACGATAATTATGATAAAGTACCGTATTACTAGAATATTTTGCGGGTGAAAAACCTTTGCGAATGAGCTAAATCAGCAGAAAATTTGATCCTTTGGGATCTAACTATTGCGTTCTGGCAAGGATCGTGTGTATTTACTAGTAATAATTTGGGTTTTACGGATTTTATTGTTGCGAATTGATCAACCTTCGCAAAATTCGCAAATGTTTGATTCTCGCAAAACATTCTAGTAATACGGTACATACAATACAGTGATGAAAGAAATGATGAGGAGCCTTGCACACTAGTAGCTAGTCTGCCTGTAAAACGTTGACAATTAAGCCTAAGCCTTGCAAAAATGGTGTGAAGAAATCTCAAAGGGATCTGCCTGCCTACACTGGTCGAACCACCCCAAGATACATTGATTTAAACTGGCAGAACCCTGATCATCCATCCCGTGTGGCCCCATAAGAAAACCTGTAAGCCACACTAGCAGCCACGTCCAGGGTGTCATACAGGATTTTGAAGTAGAGGGGGGAAATAGAAAAGTAACCAGAACATTTTGCTAAAAAAAAGGTCAACTGTTATTTCAATACCCTGTTATAGTATGTAAAATTGCCAGCTATGGACACTCAGTCATACAACTAGAACCTGAATGCAAAAAAAGGGTGGATATCCCCCTTTCCCCCTGACGTCAATAGTCGTATATAAAACGGGTGTTACATGTGTATAGCCACAACACAGCGGAAGTACATTACTGTAAGACATGACCAGTGTTTTTGCAACCTAAAAAATGTCTGTATTTTTCTCACTTCGTTACCTCGGTGCTCCGTCTCTATCGCTGATACGTTGTCCACGGCATCCACCTCCTCTACATTACAAAGCTGGAGTATGCATTATTGTAGAGTTCCTCTATCAGCTGATTGTCCGACTGAAGGCCTGGGCCTGGGGAGGGTAAAGGTCATCAATATCTCTGATAGGCCAAAACAAAATTAATGCTAGTGTGCCTGTAGGCAGTGAAACAAAATAGAGGGTACATGTTGTTACACACTGTCAGTTTCCATCAAACATTTTCTTGTCGCGAATTGTACATTTGAGAGTTTAATACCGCTCAACTTTGTACTCGAAGTGCATTTTTTGATTGTAATGTGTGCATAGCATGCTACTACCATTGACTAATATTTGTTCTTTGTAGTATAATTATAACCAAACTGACAATTCAAGTGCCGAGTTTCAGCGATGCATAATAGTGATGTTATTCTGTTCCATCTGTCCACGATTCCAGAAGAGTCAGTGGGCGACTGTCATCTGTATTTGTAGAATTGTGCACACAAAAAACTAACTTCCTTCACCCCCTTTCTAATGTTCTGTTTGATTTTTATAGTGCTTATATTTTCTTGCTGCATTAATTATCAGAAGCTTTTGAATATCTACGTGTACCAAGTATAGATGCCATGGCCTTTGGATTTGGTTGAGATGAGATGATAGGAGACTAACAAGGTCTTCAACCTATCCCTCAAGTCATAGTAGATTAGGCCTTGTGCTTGTGCTATAATCCCTTTGTCCACTGCCCGGCCATGCATGCAGCTCGGATGCAGAGTAAATTAAGCACATGGTAAAACAATGGTGTGTCAGCAAAAAGAAGGACTTTGACCTCAAATAATGGCAGCAATGCGGAGGGCTAGGGAGCCGGAGGTTGATCTGAAACAAGTATGCAATTAACAGTGGCCTTATTTCTCGAGATATTACAACAAGTTTGGGAGTATGTATAATTATATAGCAATCAATAATCGGTGAGTATTAGTGTGCACATGCACAAACCCTGTAATTGCCGTAAAATTCCCTAAAAACAATAGCTGTGGGGTTTCTATAGTAATGGATATTAATTACGCATATTTATTGTCACCCCAGAAAATTATAAAGTTTAGGTATATAAACACTCAAGAAACAGTTGTTGTGATACTTATTCTATACACAGTTGATAGTTTAGTTTTGTTCCATCCTCCAATCACAAGGCACTCCGTGGTTGACAGTGACACAGTTGTAGCAAAGGCTACAGGATATGGTAGATCACCAACGTAGAGCCAGGAGTCCATCGAGGATGAGTAGGCGTACATCCTTTGAGTGGCTTTATTAGTAATCAGTCCACCAGCAGCAAAGATGGTGTTAGATATCGTTACAGGGGAGGGCCGGTAAAACGGTGTGTCGGATATTGTATTCCAGATGGAGTCGGCTTTGTTGGCACTCCCATCATCCTGTCGGTCTGCTGAGGTCAGCTTGTTGATTTGAGCAGCAAACACCTTGTTTAGATTCTTGCCGTCATATCCCCCAACTAGGTACACTGTGTTGTTGTTCATGTAGACTATTCCTATTTGGTAACAACAAGCATATGGTAGTCTGTCTGTCTCGCTCCACTGGAAGGTGCCGATGTTGTAGATTTCAACATTATCAGTGTAGTAACCATAGCCCACTTCACCTCCTGCTACGATCAGATGTGTTGGGAGACTAACGACTGTCAATGAACTCCTCGCTGTGGGCATGGGTGGGATCGTTCGTTTCCAGTTCCTTCCTTTGTTAAACACACGTACCACGTTGGATTTAGAGCGGGATGAATCTCTACCGCCAACTGCTACCAATTCACCGTTTACCTCTCCTAGACCAAACCATCGTACAGGAAGTCTGGGAAGAGTTGACCAGACGTTTTGTGGCGGATCATAACAGTGGACAGAGTAATTGCCATCATCGTCATCACAGTCTCCTCCACCATAGTAGACCTTGCCATTGATGGTTACCGCTAATCCACCAGACATTGCCACTGGAGTACCAGAGCACTGACTGTAGGACACCCGAACCTGTAGGGACTGAAAAATACGGATAATCAATTTCTCGTGTGTTGCAGTTTGGAATGTAATGCTAATCTCATGCATGTTGACAAGTATATTCCCAAAAAATTTGAGTATTCAGTCGCACACAAATAGAAATTATCATTCCAGTTTTTGTATTGGATTGGTGCTTGCATACTGTAAAAACGTAAAGCTATCAAGCCTCGAGGCCATCCCCTTTGGGACAACTTTCATTCTCAATACCGCAGCGTGAAATTTTCGATGAGCTTATTTTCACTGTTTTCGTGGGTTAGCAATAATCCTACACGAAAATTAACAAAAATAATTCTTTAAATTATCTGCTAATAACGTGCAAAGATTGTAGGCGTGGCTTCCGGTAAACAGTCAATGAAATGCTTTTAGAGGCCATTCCAAAAAATTTAACAGTCTCGAAAATTTCGCACTATATAATACCATAGATTGAAGAGTTAGAGGGATTGGAAACGGTTGGTACCCTCGAGTAATATCCGCGCTACACTGCGGTTTAATTGAGGCCATCACAACAATACCTATATTACACACAGTGCATAATCAACTGCTGTCCGTGCAACTCACTTATATTTCAAGGTGTATACCTAAGTGTAGTAGTTATACCTCGGTGCGCATGTGCAAGCGAGGTATACGGTAATGTGTTTGTGCATGTGTGCAGGGGCGAATCTAGCAAATAGCAGAGGGTACTCAGCACCCCTCTGACCTTACAGTGGTTGATCCATAGACATGCATAACTGAATGGGAGGCTGAAGCAGCTACCTTGCAAGTTTTTCCTTTCGCTTTCATATTCACTTATCACTTATTTATACTTTTAGCTCTACTAATTCTACAGTAGTCTCTCGTTAATCCGGTCACCCTTTGGGCAAGCCAGAATAGCGAGGTGGCTGTATTTCGGGAAATAGCCGCGGCTTAAAAACGACATTACCTCAAATCTAATTACTACTTTTGCGGTTTTTGTCTCAAGGATAATGAAGCATAATGAATCATCCCCTGATCTCTATTTAAGTGTAATCCTGCCAAACCACACCCAAAACGTCAGATCCAGCTGTAATAAACGTTGAAAACCTAGTTTGAGACAGCCAGCACTGGCCAGTATATACGGAATAGTGAGTGGCCGTACTTTAGGGTGAGTT
The DNA here is from genome assembly GCF_963675165.1 of Halichondria panicea. NCBI lineage: Eukaryota > Metazoa > Porifera > Demospongiae > Suberitida > Halichondriidae > Halichondria > Halichondria panicea. The sequence continues at coordinate 2,961,585 of NC_087379.1, forward strand.
TTGTGCAGTAAACATATAGCTAACAATCTGTGCCAAACCAAATGGCCGGTATATCGAGGTGGCCGTATTTCAGAGAGCCGAAATAGCGAGAGTCTACTGTATTCACTAAAAGGCTCTAAACCTCAGGCAAAATCTAATGTTCCAATGCGCATGCTGACTGTTTCACTGAAGTGACGACCTTTTTTTAAGGTAAAATGCAGAGTCCGTCCCGCTTGAGCCCTGCCTTGCCACTGGAACCCACCTGACAAGAATCTTAGATCCGCCACTGGTGTGTCGATGCAGCCATTACTTGAACTCGTTTTTAACAACAATCATGGTTGATCATTACCCACTCTTCAAGTTTGCATGCAGTAAAACAGTAAAAAAAGTAGCAGTAAATTAATGATAATTATAACGTGCGTAGCTTTACACCTCCACCGAGGCATCAGCAATTTCATTATAACCAGCACGCTTACACGCTACATGTTCCATTAACTCTTGGGAACTTGTCTCTTTTTACTGGGTGTGGTCAAGAACTACACGTGTTATAAATTGTTGAAAGAGATGACGTCTTGAGGAAACACAATTTTCTTATATTGAGAGAGTTCACAAGCAATCTGTAGCATGCCCTCTTTTCTCTTTGAAGGCCGGTGAAGGAGGCTAGGGAGGTCTTGGAAATGATGATTTATATGGATAGCAGGAGAGTAGTTAGAATATAGAATGCGAAAGGTAAGAGAGCAGCACTATGGTTTACAGGACTCGGTTTTGGACTAGAAATCAGAGTGGTCTTGACTGGCAAAGGGTGTCAAAAATATAAATAAGGTGGCACATTCCCAGAGACATGCACAAATCCTAAAATTCCTAAAAACAAGTTATGGTCAAGTTTTGGGAATTATACCATGGCTTCTGGTGAAGATTGATAGGTGCACATGCAATGCATGTGCATGTGTCTCCTGATTTGTGTGAAGGTCAGGTGAAGATTATAGGCCCTGATAAATTATGCTTGGAATAAAGTTTAGTGTAAATTGGCTAATCAATAGGTGTATCGTAACAGAAATTCTTATGCTGCAACATTAGTTTTATGCTACATAGATACACTGTTCATAGTATATACAAGCTACTGGTACCAAGCATATCTGCGTGTGTATTGTTTATCCAATACACACGCAGATATCCTTGGTACAACTATTACATACCTGGTAAAAATGTTGCTTTTAAGCAACATTTTTACCAGGTTACGCCCTATGAACGAGGCTATTAAAATAGCCTCGTTCATAGGGCGTAACGTGGATAGTTTTCGACGTTGCAGATTTGATGTAAAAGCATCACATGCACCACTCCGTTTTCTAATCCCTCTAACTCTTCAATCTATGACGGTATATGTCAAAATTTCCTTGGCACTCAATTGAAACAGTAAACTTTGGACTTGGCACGTGGCAATAACAAGACAGTATCATACTATTTTGTTCACCCAGTTTTATAAAAGATTTTTAGGTAGGGGGGGAATGATGACGGCCGTAGGCCGCTGAAAATTTGGGGGGTCCGATATAATTATGTAATCTCCTGTCTGAACTGTATTATATGTGCTAGATAAAAATGGATTTTTTCTCAACTAATACTGACTGATACATGTAATTATCCCTTCACTGTAAAAACACCACAATTTGGTATGACATCATTAAAGGGAAGGTACTATTTTTTTGCCTTAAATGTTGTTTGTGGGGTATAAAATAACCCTGAGACAAATTTGTTTTTCTGAAAATGACTTTTCAGAAAATGACTTTTCAGAGAAACAGGACTGTAGAAACACAATTTCAGGCTTAAAATTTTACTTCCTGTTGTGGTAAAATATGGACGCGGTCAAACGTGATGTAAGAGTAGGCATTTGTGCTGCATGCAAAATGGTATTCTGAGTTGAGTGTGTCGCAACTGGTTGCTCCAATAGATCTAGCAGTCATACAGTTCTCTCAGTTGAAATAAGAGTGGTCCTATGTACCAGAGCTCACTGGAAATAGAATCCATTTTGTGTACAGTGAACACTCACAGATATATTGACCTCCCTTGCTCAGTTTGGGATCCAAAAGAGGAAGAAGCTAAAGTCTGAGGTCTGGAGCCATTCTAAATGTTTTCTATAAGGCAGTAATTCAGATATAAAACTGCCATGTTGTCCTGTAAAAAGAGAGGCCCTGAGATCAGAGTCATGGATGAAGAGAGAGCCCAAGAGAAGTGCCATATAGAAAAGCGAGAACGGAGACAGGTAATAGCTTCTTTTTTTGTTCAATCATATATAATAATAATAATACCTTGCTGCAGTTAGATACTTGATGCTTTACAAGAGACAACCTCTCTATACCATGACTCCTGCATGTATAGACCCGGCATGCAGCTGAGCCTCCTGATCAGACTACATGCATGCAGTACCTCTCTTACTATTTTCATATTGGAACCAACTTCAGCAATGTCATGCAAAGACAAGTAAACTGAACCAAAACTTAGACGTGTTAGTAATGTAAAGATTACCGACAGTAACTCAAATCCCATCTATAAGGATGTCGATATTCAGTGTGAACTGCTTGGACCCATGCACCCCCCCCTCTGTATGACACCCTGCCTAGTGGTACAGCCACCTCTGAATAAAGGCCAGGCACCCAGGTCCCCCAAATGAACAGTTTGTGTACAAAACCTCTCAACAAAGACTACCTCTGTATAAAGGCCAAAACATTGTTCCCCAAAGGTGTCCGTTATAGGGAATTCTACTGTACAACTGTAACATAAATAATTTATGTGTGATGAGCTCACGTGTGGTTTGCTCGTCAGGTAGCCTCTGGTTTTGGTAAGCTGGTCGTTCAAACTCCTAATGGTGGTTGCATTCTTCTGAAGGTGAGTGTCCTTGGAGGCAATGATCGAATCTTTGTGAGCAATAGTAGAGTTTTTGTTTGATTGCTCCTGTTCCAGATTTGTTTCCAGTTGATCGATTTTCGTAGTTTTAGATACAAGTTCGTTTTGACTGTAGTTAAAGTTAGCAATATGTTGCTCCACCTCTTCAGTGAGTTGCTTACATCTAGTTTCTATCTCGGTAATTCTAGCATCTTTGGAAAGAATAAATGCATCTTTCGTATTATCAGTTGTTTCTTTATCTTCAAGCTGACCTTTAAGATCTTCAATCTCCAGTTTGAACTGATCAGTTTCCAATGAGTGCACCAACTGCATACGCTCAGCAGTACTTCCACTTTTTTTCTCTTGTCGTCTTTTCTCCTCCGCCAGTGCCTCATTCTCTCCTGCTTTCTCCTGGATTGCCGAGTCCTTCCTCACAACCTCCTCCGCCAGTACCTCGATCTCTCTTGCTTTCTCCTCGATTGCCGAGTCCTTCCTCACAACCTCCTCCGCCAGTACCTCGATCTCTCTTGCTTTCTCCTCGATTGCTGAGTCCTTCCTCACAACCTCCTCCGCCAGTACCTCGATCTCTCTTGCTTTCTCCCCGATCTCTTTTGCTTTCTCCCCGATCTCTTTTGCTTTCTCCTCAATTGCCGAGTCCTTCCTCACAACCTCCTCCTCAAGCTCCCTCTTCTCTGTCAGTAGGGTACTCACTCGCTGGAGCATATCCACTCTGTTCTCAAAGGATGGAGGGTGTTCGAGTACCACACCCACCATGCGACTGACTATCTCCGCTGCTGTAGGCCTTTGCTGAGGATTGTTGCTGAGACAGCGCATGATGAGGTCCATCAGAGGGTGGTCTGGGATGATCATTAGAAGAAACTCTTCACGTCGTTCAGCTTCTGTCACTGGTATCAGACCATTGGGATTAGCAGGATTGATTCTGGTGGGACCAACCTTTGGTAGTGGCCACTCTGCTGTGAAGGTGTGAATCATCATGACCCCAAAGGAGAACACATCCACACTGGTGTTGTAGTGGGGGTCGGCAACCATCACTTCGGGGGGCATGTACGCTGGGGTGCCAGGCGTCTCCGTCATTCGACTAACTTGAAGGGGGGTAAAGTTTAAGTTCGAGCAACCCCCAGATCGGATATCTTGGCTGTCATGTTGGTGGACAAAAGAACGTTGTTGGCTGAGAGGTCTCTGTGCACAATGACCGGTGTTTGGCCATGGAGGGAGACCAGACCCAGTGAGACGTCATGGAGGATGGAGAAGTTGATCTCATCAGGGAGAATACCGTAGCGTTCGAGACAGCTGGTCAAGTTGGTGGGGAGGAACTCCATGACTAGGATGGGGAATTGAGAGCCTTCCTCAAAACAGACTCCCAGAAACTGGACAATGTTGGGGTGCCTAGTTTGACTGAGCAGGTGACACTCCTCCAGATACCTTCGTGCTGCATGCCCGATTCCAGTCTCGTAGAAAACTCGGTAAAGCTTCTTGCCGGCACATTTCAGTCCTTGATACTCTAGCTCCATGACAACAGCGTAGGAACCGTGTCCCAACTCATTCTTGGTGATGTGAATTTGTCTCAAGATAAACTGCTTAAAATCTTGTGGATTTACCGCCATTGTTCAGACTCCTTGTCGCTGTATGAACAACCACGCAACATTAAATACGCAATCTAGCTAATTTTATAGCAATGATCTATGTTGCAAGTATAAAAGCATAAGCTTACAGGACTACATTCAGTAGATAGATATCTATTGAGTACGTGCATGTACATGTACATACAGTAGATCTATTTACAGTAGAATCTATATACATGTATAAAAAAACTCTTTAATCCATAATCATGCATCTTACCTGTAATTTGTAAAGCTTGATCCTGGTGAAGTTAAACGTACGTACCGTGACAGATCTACGTTACAGAGCTAGCTAGCCAGCTAAAGACAAGCATAGATATATACAAGAGCGAGAGGTCTGAGGTATATATATATCGAACTAGAGAGGACGTTGTTACCATTTTAATTATTGCATTCTAATCACGTGCACTGTAAACCGCGTGAATGTGTCGATCATAGCCGCACACAAATGCTCGGTGACGCGCCTGCGCCGACTCTCCATCACCTTATCTTCTGAACACAGCAAACACAGCACACACATTGAACACAGCCAAAACACAGCAGACACAAAAACACAGCAGACACAGTGAACACAGCAGACACATTGAACACAGCAAACACAGCAGACACATGCAGTGAACACAGCAGACACATTGAACACAGCGAACACAGCAGACACAAGGACACAGCAGGCACAGTCAACACAGCAGACACAAAAACACAGCAGACACAGTGGACACAGTCAACACAGCAGACACAGTGGACACACTGGACACAGCAGACACAGTCAACACAGCAGACACAGTGGACACAGCAGACACAGTGGACACAGTCAACACAGCAGACACAGTGTTGACAGTCAACACAGCAGACACAGTGGACACAGTGAACACAGCAGACACAATCAACACAGCAGACACAGTGGACACAGTCAACACAGCAAACACATTGGACACAGCGAACACACTGTCGACGTTGAGCACAGCACCAGAAGATAAGCCGATCGAGAGTCGGCACGTCACAGAGTATTTGATGATCGGCGCACGTCCACGCGGTTTACAGTGCACGTGATTAGAATGCAATAGGTAACAACGTCCTCTCTCTAACGGTTAGTAGTGTCATTGATGTTCTTCATGTTGGAGACACTCTGAACCATGTTGCAGCTTTATCATAGAGACAGGAGTGCCTGGGGTGCTTCTCACAGGGATCTTGGAGACAGGAGTGCCTGGGGTGCTCCTCATAGGGATCCTGTCTCCAGGATCAAGAGTGCTTCTCACAGAGACAAGATCAGAGTGCCTGGGATGCTTCTCACAGGGATCTTAGAGATAGGAGTACTTGAGGTGCTTCTTATAGGGGTCCTATTACCTTCAGGTCCTGATAACTTGGCCATAGGGGTACCTCCAGTAGGAGAAAAGGCTTACTTTGCTCTAGCTCTTCAAAGAATGTAATTAAAAGGTCGCAATAATTAGCTAATTAGAGCTAAGGTTAATCGTGTCCTCCCTCCTCTGTGAACGCAGAGGCAGAGGAGTTGGGAGGAAGTTGAGATCACGTGCAAAATATCAATAAATGTGCTGAGTCAGCGCTATTTTTTGTGTCTAGTCAGCAGTTTAGTTGTACACAAGATATCAAGAGCTAGAGATGAGCAGTAAAAGATCCAGAAGATCACGTACATGCCAGACTCCTGTTCATTCCAGGAAGAGAAGCTTTATCTCCGTAGATGTAGTACTTTGGCTAGGAGAAATCATAAGCAGGTGCAGTAATCAATGTTGTACAGCTTGGAGTGAGGAAGAAGTCAGACTGCTCATTTCCTTGATGACCAGAAGCTTCTGTGAAACTGCTGACTAGACACAAAAATAGCGCCGACTCAGCACATTTATAGCTTTAGTGATATTTTTGCACGTGTTCTCAACTTCCTCCAACCTCCTCTGACACAGAGGAGGCTCTGGAACCACTTGACCTTAGCTAATTAATTAAGGTCACTAATTGTATTTATCCAAACTTCTCTTGCAGACTACTTTTAATTATTGGACTAAATAAAAGCTATTACTAAAGCTACATAACATAATAGTATTAGTAGCTTTTTGTTATATAGCTTTGTTATCTCCACCGAGGCATCAGCACATGCAGTGCTTTCAATGTGCTATATAAGCTTATATATCTAGTGCATGCATCACTTTACACTTTGTTGAGAGCAAAAATGGTATCATTCATTTCTGTTCCTATATACCAAGACAATATCTTTTTGAATGTGATTAGTATACTCATGATAGCATTATAATTATATATACATTTGTACGCCATAAAGTATTTCAGTTTGAGGCACTTTCTATACTCTTGACGGCCATTGCCAAAGCTCCCTCGTACGTGAAGTTGCCCCCAATGAACCCACTGGAGTGAACGAACACACAGCCTGGGATACCACTCACACTAGACAGCTCCTCGTCTCGCAGACCACGCCAGGCAGTGTGAAGAGAAAGTCTAGGGAAATTAAGCAGTGGTTAATGCTAATTTAAAGCATGTACTGTATTGTAGTTAGATCCTCCTCACCTATTTTCAAATCCAGATTCATGTAGAGGTACTGCCTATGAGGAGCGAGAGATCAACGAATGACATGTGACCTTCTAGCAGCAATTCATGCAACAAGGAAAGAAGGTAGTTGCTGGTATAATAAATGTCAGGTCCTGTAGAAGTACAGACGCCTAGATTATGATCGGAAGAAGTACAATCAACTTATGCTGTTTTTACATATGCAGCGTTCAACATCTTCGTCATACACCCTCCACTACATGTGCTGTTCGATCCTGTTAGCTAATTAATCAATGGAAAGGTGATCAGTTAAAGTCTATTTACATTGAGTTCGGCCCCGGAAGTTATGTGGTTTTTTAGCTGGTTGGAGCTTATCAGTTCTACAGCATAATTATAGATAGTTTTGAAACTTTGTGAAGTATAACAAGTTATGACAACTTTATGAAGTCGAACTCAACACAAACGGACTTTAGATAGCCTAGCTAAATCTAAGTATCACGTACAGTAGACTGACGTCACGAATACCACAGCCACTTAAAACTGATATTCTGACTGTGCACCACAAGTCTCTACACGAAGTTTGACCAGCTTATTTTCGCCATACAAAAGTGACTGCTCGCGAGTCTATCTAAAAAGTATTCAGAGCACCCCCTGGCTCACCTGTACCCTCCATTTGTCCGAGTCTCCCTCCTTGTAGAGCATAAACTTTGCACTCTCCGAGAGGCCGAGAGTTCTCTCCAGCTCAAACAGGTGCTCCTTCCAGGGACATGCCTCTTCCAGTCTCAACACTGCACCACTCGAGTGTACCTGCAGACGGGAGCATGCAGTGCAAAATAACGAATAATCCAGAGGATAGTCAGGGTAAAAGGTCTTAATCAAAATCTGCTTTCAGAGGACTCTACCTTCAATCACGTGAATGTTCATTCCGGTTGGAGGCACCAAAGGAAGCTAGTAGATAAGTTGTCTGTAACCGTAAGACCTTTGACCCTGACTATACTCCTCCGTTTACAATCATAAATTGAATTGCTCCTTTAATTACCACTATTGGATGCATGAGTTAGGATTCCGTACCTCTAATCGTTTCTCGATGGCGCTCCTGACGTTTATCCGGGCAGGTAGCCACACATTCTGCAGTCCCTTCACACACTGCTCAAACTCTCCTCCCACCAGCTTCATGGCACACTGGAACCTAGCCTGTGAAAGGGGGAGGGGTTAAGTACACCACTCGTTACGACATTGCGCTGAAACGAAGGAACACATCCAAACAGCTAGCAATGGAACCACCTCAGATAAATTTAGGACTGCATTAAGAAAGGACACTGCATCTTACAACAGATACTGGTGCATTCACGTATTAAAAGCATTGGAGCAACATAGATAAAGTGAAAAAGCGCAAATACTCACACATTACCGGGGAGCCCGGGGGGAGGGGCGTACGTGCTTCACTAAACACTACAATACACCTACTGGTAGCCTCTAAACATGCTCTACCATGCTCCCAGTTTACATACATCAGCGTCTTTGTTTGTATCATTCCAGGCTGGATTGAGACGTCCCACTCTGCTACCAATGGTACTGGTCACTTTGTACCTGTAAGGAAAATACAACGATAATTATGATAAAGTACCGTATTACTAGAATATTTTGCGGGTGAAAAACCTTTGCGAATGAGCTAAATCAGCAGAAAATTTGATCCTTTGGGATCTAACTATTGCGTTCTGGCAAGGATCGTGTGTATTTACTAGTAATAATTTAGGTTTTACGGATTTTATTGTTGCGAATTGATCAACCCTCGCAAAATTCGCAAATGTTTGATTCTCGCAAAACATTCTAGTAATACGGTACATACAATACAGTAATGAAAGAAATGATGAGGAGCCTTGCATACTACGTAGTAGCTAGTCTGCCTGTAAAACGTTGACAATTAAGCCTAAGCCTAGCTTGCAAAAATGGTGTGAAGAAATCTCAAAGGGATCTGCCTGCCCACACTGGTCGAACCACCCCAAGATACATTGATTTAAACTGGCAGAACCCTGATCATCCATCCCGTGTGGCCCATAAGAAAACCTGTAAGCCACACTAGCAGCCACGTCCAGTGTGTCATACAGGATTTTGAAGTAGAGGGGGGAAATAGAAAAGTAACCAGAACATTTTGCTAAAAAAAAGGTCAACTGTTATTTCAAAACCCTGTTTTATAGTATGTAAAATTGCTAGCTATGGACACTCAGTCATACACTAGAACCTGAATGCAAAAAAGGGGGGGGGTTGGAGCTAGGGGGATATCCCCCTTTTCCCCTGTATGACACCCTGACGTCAATGGTCGTACATAAGACGGGTGTTACATGTGTATACTGTGTAGCCACAACACAGCGGAAGTACATTACTGTAAGACATGACCAGTGTTTTTGCAGCCTAAAAAATGTCTCACTCCGTTACCTCGGTGCTCCGTCTCTATCGCTGATACCATTGTCCACGGCATCCACCTCCTCTACAAAGCTGGAGTATGCATTATTGTAGAGTTCCTCTATCAGCTGATTGTCAGACTCAAGGCCTGGGGAGGGTAAAGGTCACCAATATCTCTGATAGGCCAAAAATAAAATTACAAATGACTAGTGTGCTTAGAAAATAAAAGGCACGCATGCACACCCCACATAAACTAGCTAAAACGGATCAAAAGGTATCTTTGTATCGCTTTCTGATTAAAATCCAGAAACCATCACAAAATAGTGTACTACCTGCAATGGTGGCTATGACACTTCGTCCAAAGTGCAAGTAGACCAGTCCGGCGCTGCTCAGTTTGGTGGTCCACGGCTTGCCTCCACTGCTGAGGCTGCTCATAGAGCCATTGAAAGACCTGGGTTCATAAAGAAAGCATTCATGAAATTAGCTACACAAAGAGATATAGACACTGTTTTGGAGGTGTCTACGAGATTTAGAAGCTCAAAAGTACGTACTACATGTACCTGAGGGATGCTAAATCACACGGACACTGACAAAACAATGTCTAACTCATTTAGATACTAGTGCGCATGCCCGTTGTTAAGTAATTGTATTGTAGTCAAGCCTCGAGGGCAAGGTTTGTGCATGGGCACACAAGTATCTGGACCCTGTGTCTGAAGCCCTCAAGGTACATGTAGTACCCTTGCTACGCTCGGGATACTAAAACAGTGCCGGACTTTTAAATCCCATAGACACCTCCAAAACAGTGATGCTATACAATAGTAAGGCAGTTCAATAAAAATTCGAATAGAGAGCTTATTGTGTTCATACGGAGTGGATATATCAAACTAGCCCTAGCCAATACTCATTACTGAGATGTGTGTGTGTGTGTGTGTGTGTGTGTGTGTGTATCACCGTTGATGGTGGTCGTATCTGTGCTTGCTAGGGTCATAGACTCCACCCACATCCACAACAATGTCACACTGCGACAGTTGCTCAGGATCTCGAGTACGGACAATCCTGCATCATGAAATATAAGAATAGTGAGTGGCAAGTTTATTGGCTATGGAATATCAACAAAGAAACATACCAACGTAATATAGAAGGATCAGAAACCAATTAAACTGAGACTGTATTTCTTGAGAGAGGAACCTCAGTATGTCAAGGACCCTATAACTATCAGGGACAGTGGTGAAAACTTACAATAACACCCCCTGAGATTAGCTATTTACCGTGCTTCTTCTAAAAGAGGTGCCGCTTTTCAATAATTACGATATTAGCTAAGGGCTATAATTACAGACAGAAAAATTAGATTTGGTCCTAAGAGGCCAAAGAGGCGTATAATTAGAAGGGCGCCTTATAAAACAAGTGGTATCCTCGATTCTAGGCCGCCCTAAACATCTTGGAACTCGAGGCTCAGGTCTGAAAGATGACCCTGGAGTGTTTCCTTGGCTTTCCACTGGGCCTTTTTGTGGCATCTACAGGTGGAGGACGATGCTTCTTATGTGGACGACGTGTCTCACACATCCTCAAGCTTTCTGAAAAAAGAAGTGATACTGGCCTCCATTTAGCAAGGCGCCACCAAAAATAATCTCTGTAGCCACATGGAGCTCTACATTAATTATGGATACCTCAAAATTACTTTTCAGTCTAGGTAGCGCATAATTACAACTATAAAATTATACCCAGCAACTTTCCATCACTTTTGCCCTCATCACTTTTTCCCTCAAAGCATACTATTAGTCACCTAGCATCTTTGTACTCCGGTAAGAGTTTGAGCATGTAGCAGGCGAGGGCTTCGTCACAATGAAACGCCCCATTGTGTGTGCCAATGAGGACACCTGAGCAGGACTTTTTTGGATTGGGCTCACTGGGTGCGGCCATTTTGAGTGGGTGAAGGGTTGCCGCTGAACACTGAACACTTCTATACAGCCAATGGAAAGTCTGGGGAAAAAAGTATTCTTAGTATGTACTCATGATATTCTTTTATCACATATTTACAGAGAATGTAACACTAAATATAAGCTAAATTACCTTGGTTAAAGATCTAGTCAGTAGTAAACCTGACATTCATTTTATAACAGTCTAGTAAAATCACTCAGCCTCCACAGCTCCAGCGATCCTTTACCATGCACATGCAGCATGCGCATGACCGCGCGCCTTGTGCGCATGCCCAAACACATGATTCGATCTCGGATAATAATTATGAAACTGCTTTAACAATAATTAATGCTTGCAACACATGAAGTGAACGATAAAACTGAGTGATATGCTAATATGTTGTTGAATTGATGAGTGGAGTCTATAGGTGATCAAAATGGTGCTATATACAAGACATTGAAACACTGAATTACAGTAAAGTATTAAAAAAATTATGACTCCAACATTTGGATAAAAAAATTTGTATCTAATTTACAAGCTATAATTACTTGATATAAAAATGTTGCTCAACAGTACGTGTACATGCGGTACAAAAAGTAATGGTGATTAGCACCATTATTATGTCTTTGGGAATTGTAGAGATAATTGTTACATCAAGTATACATGGAACTTTATGTCAGTTTTGTTTTCGTCAAAGAGTAAAGTTGATATCAATGTATCGGTGTAGTAGCTGGGGTACAGGGGCTGGAGAGTTGGGAGAGAGAAGGTTTTGTTTCTTTGCCGCTAAATGGATCTGCCAATAACTCATCAGCCTCGGAAGTCATAAAGTTAAGAAGATCGTATTCGTATTGAGCATAGCCAATGCTTTCAGTCCCGAAGCCTCCCATACCACATGGAGTTGGTAGTTGAGCAGCATAAGGATCAGCAGGGTAGCTAGCAATAAGGTTATCTCTCTCATGTGGTAGGTACTCGTAACTAACTCCAGTAGAGTTGTTACCTTGAGCAACGAGTTCAAGAGAAGCTGCGATATTGAGTGTGCACTCTGGGTCGTGTGTGAGTGGACTAGTGCATCCACTACTGGCGGAAGAGTGGGATCGAGTGTCAGCCATATGAGGTACATCAGCCATAATGGGACTACCAATACTGTGAGCACTAATCTGTGAGTGGGGACGAGAGAAGTCGATCTCAAGGTTAGGCTCCGGGGATGATCCTAGAGTGGAATGGGAGAGAGGGGAGCTCAATGAGTGGTGAGAGGATTGAGGTGTGAGGGGGTTGTCCATGTATCCAGCTGTGAAAGTTTCGTTCTCAAGTGGAAGAGTGGAGGGTACACTGCACGATGGGTGACTATAACTGCCATATTCTTGCTTGAAGAAAGAGTCGCAAAAATTATCAGTGATTGGCAGAAAGTTAGGGCTTGTTTGGGGGTGAGTAAGATAGTAGGCATCTGTGGGGTAGTCAGTTATTTGTCTTTGCTGTCCGAACATGTGAAAGTAACTGATTGATTTGGAGGGAGTCTGGAGAGGGGAGGGGGGAAGAAAGGATGCTTGAAATCCAGGGGGGCAGTTGTTGAAGTGCCTAGGATCAAAAGGTGGTGGTGAGCCTGTGGATTGACACAAGAGAAACCATATAATGCCAGCTCAACAATGCATAATACAATACACATGCAATATACAGCATACTGCATGCATGCCTAGCTCTTTCGATAAAACAAATCTCGGCTTATACCGTATAGCGCGAAATTTTCGAGGCACTTATATTTCGTGGATTGGCCTCTAAAAGCCATTTCGTTGCACAATGTTCGCGGAATGACTGCTTACCGGAAGCCACGCCTTTAGATCCTGCACGTTATAGCAGGTAAAGAACGATTTTCGTGGACTTAATTTTCGTGTGGATTGCTAACCCACGAAATCCACGAAAATTAAGCCCCTCGAAAATTTCGCGCTATACGGTAATTTGGTGCCTATATACATGTAGTTGAAGTACCCCCCCCTAAATTACAGCTTTAAGTATGTATTGCACAGTGTGTACGTGCACAAACTTACATCCAGGGATGATGAGTACGTTGCTGTACTGTTTCTCAACAGAACGATATTGCAGTAGCTCCACGACATAGCTTACGTACTCTTGCAGTACTGCCCCTATCATCCGGAATGACTCTGTACGTGGAGAGACAAACAAAGTGTAATATCACCGCTTGTGATTGAAACGACATCATGCAGCATGGTGGGGGTGGGGCTTTATCTACAGATTTAAAGCTAGTGTACACAACTCACCGAGGGAGTTTCCATTGTTCATCATGAGCTCTTGCTCAATAGAGAGGCTGAAGCAACTCCACACATTCTGAAAGTCCACTGAGAGGTTAGCCAACTGAGATAAACCCTTGTCGGCAGGCTGTAGAAAAATAGACATATTTAAATAGGTGTATGCATAACTAATTACATGCATACACATAAGACATGGCATTGCAGCATCGGTTTGCCTATAAATTATGACAAGGAAGAAGCCCTTTGCAGAAGTACACACACTATATTGAATCCCTTTCTAACTAAAATTAAGGTATCAAGTTTAACACGAATCGATATGCAAGCTGGTTTGATTTTGAAAAGCGGTTTGAAATTCAAGTAGCCTTTATAAGGCTGCAGTACACGTATAGAGATGAAGCCACAGACACATGCAGTTGCTATAGGAGGAACAGTTTCATGCTGACTTGCTGTTGTCAAGCAATCATGGCAGCTCTCAATTATCTCATTCTTATTGTTTAACAAAGCTTGAAAGAAGAAGGAACTCGAGCGGTAATCCAATCTGGCGAGAAGCCTGATTTGAGGAATGGCAGTTAGATGGTCTGACCTCTTGATGTGGTCAGATAGCTTCAGGAAAATAAAATACTCGGCAGTCTACGCAATTACTCGAAAACGGAAAATTACAGGCAACTATACGCATACTCTCTCTCTAGTAAACATATCGATTCTGTGTGTTTAAGTTTGCAGACTTTGCAATCAGAAATGCTATTGTTATACATGTAGGCAATTAATGCAGGAAGTGTAATGGCATCATCCTTACCTCTTTCACATTTCTCTCAATGACGCTGTCGAGCCACTCAAAGTATACTTCCAGTGTTGACTGCTTGATAAACATCTGCTCCAGCTCGCTTGAAACTGTATACAGAAAATAATGCATGTGATCACTTGGAACTATAAGAGCGTCATTGCGTGTTTGTTTAAGTGGGATCACCATGCAGCTACTAATATGGAGGGCACATGGCACGTACAGCATTTATGATCTCACACATAAAAACATAGACTGGATACTTAGATGATTGTTTACAACCAATTTTAGTCGTGAGTAATACAGTTCAATTGCATGCATGGATCCAGCTAAGACTTACATTCTCTGAATAGAGCCATTGATAGCTCTGAGAGATGTTGTCCGTTACACCTGGCCTGAGCAATAACAGTCTCTGTGTCCAGGACCCTCCAGTCGTTAATGATACACGTCATGGTGTCGCTGCTTCGTATCACGGTGCGAGCATTCTGCAGGGGGTAGCAACACGGGACGGGGTTAATGGCATACAGGCAGGCACCAAAGATGCATGTATATATTATAGTGAACTCATGCGCATCCAGAAGTAAAGGAGCAAGCAACTCTCAGCACTAGAATGAAAACCCGCAAACTTTATAGATTGAGAGCAATTGTTGTTTGTTGCTAATAAAATTCCATCAACTTCAAATTATCTCAATGATTGTTGTTCAATGTTTTCACAGGCAGTAGCTATAGTGCCTAGGGTGGGGTTGATCACGTAAAGCATACACTAAGAAATTACCCAAACGTCAGAAAGTCTACTAACTGAAGCCACCATGATGAAAGTTATAGGGTTTAGCATTACTACAGTCATGCTTGTTGTTACCTTTGCTATTTGCAGAAGTGATAACTCTTTCCTCAGACATTTGCCAAACATCTCTGCAGCTGCAAGAATAAATTATATTCAATTAATATTATTATCGACAAGGCAACATCAAAGGAGTTAGCTATAGGAAGGAAATGGAAACAAGACCACACAAAGTATCGATTAGCATGCACTCAAGATAATTTGTTTGCATGCAGAAGCATATACAGTTGAGGACTACACCCATACAAAAAGTATCCATTAACATGCGCCATTACTCAAGTTTTCATGCAACGTACTCTGTACTTTGCGAATGCCGAGAGGAGCTGGTAGGTCCTGGAGTGCAGTGAACAGCCATTCCACCAGATTGTGAGAGAAATTCTCAATGCTCTCCCTCAAGCTGCACAGACGGTCAATAAGGAGTTGAATAAAAAGATGCTGTATTATATAGCTATATACACACACATCAAACTATGTGATGCAGTAATGTGCAGTGCAAATATATTCAATGTGTATACTGTACCTTTCAGAGACTGATTGCAGGGTTGCAGGAATCAGCACTTCACAGATGGCCTGCATGGAGACAAGTATGCATGTAAATCCAGCATGGTATAATGAGCATGCAGGAAGCAGTAATACATTCAGCATTACACAACTTACCCTAATTACTATTATGTAATAGACATCTCTATAATCTATAAACAGCATCTATTTTTAAGCAACCACCCACATAAACACATTGCAATCTCATTCCAATGAATCAGTTTCAAATCTCACTACAAAGGCCCGGCTGGTGATGGGCTGATAGGTGATCTAATGACAGTGCTGCAAAGTGCCTGGTACTACCTTCACTACCTACACATGTGTCACATGTGAGAAATTTGGACGTTAATAGAGACTACAAGAAGCAAGTATCTATAGCAACAATCCCATTCAGTTAGATTGTGAGAATTAAAGGAAAATTTCCTTGACTTATACTATTAAGGTCGCACGCATGGCTATGTAATTAACTCCGCATGCAGTAACTAACCACAGACATGCAGCGTGCTGATTGGATAATTAGGCCCTGATGAATGTAAAATTAGCTGCTTGACTTGTCTCCTATTGTGATCTAACAAACGATATTACTAATTCCGTTAGCATAGCTGTCGGCACAAACATACACTTGAAGATCATGTGTTTTTGCATGCAAATTGGGCCAATAAAGCATTCCTGTCCGTTAGCTGTGTATAACTGCATGCTTGAGTGATGTGACAAACAAACCAAAAGTGGATTATTGCAAGTCGCTAACCAGAACTAATTATTGATGGCTTCTTCCAACAATGAGTGATATTTCTATGAGATCGCTCTAAGCTACGATCACCCTGGTGACAGAGAGTTTTCATAGTTAGCGCCTATCAAAGCTGAATGGTAATTGCAGGCGGTTGTCGAGAAGGTTTTCATCATTATTATTTTTGTTTTCGCCTAATAAACGCCTATTTCTTTCCCATGTTCTTGTGGACATTTTGAGCATAGCTTGTCATCAGCAGAACATGACATGGGCTTCACGCAACCATGCTCTAATACTGTGAGACCTACGAACGCACTGCTCATTCTGCACTTGTTGCCACTTTATAGACAGTTTCATTGAAAAATCTAAATTAACTCAATGGGGATGAGGATGAGAGCATAACTCAATTCAATGACAGGTAGTAAAACTACTTTTCACATTCCAAAACAATGCACTCAACTAAATTTCCTCAACTTTATAGCTATATACTTGTACGCGGTACTCACAGAATAGAGAATGAAGTCACAGACAACCACCAGGTCCACTGTAGTTTGGCTGCTGAGAATTGGAAGCATGTGTGCTGGCATGCCCTGCCAGAAGTGGACCAGGAAATCTTGAATCTGAGAAAATTTGATGCAAACAATTATTATAAGGCTGCTGAATCGAGACTACACGCAGGAAAAACAACGACGGTTATATGAATGAGATCAAACGCTTTTACAGGAAAACAATGTGTATTTCCTTGTAAACAATAAATTATCTAAACAGGATTTACTAATACTCACTTCTTGAAAGTTAATCCGCACAATAGCGTCCAGTATTCTCTGACAGTGAGCTCTGTACATGAGCAGGAATGTTTCCACCTGTGTAATTGAAGAGGTAGAAGAGTAATGTATGAACTCAGTCTGGTGGTGGTTCTTGTTTGATAACATGGCACAATTGCACGCACTTGAAGAACAAACAAGCTACTTATTCTCCGTGACAACCAATTGGCATCTATCCCAGTTCATAGCCCATTATGCCAATTTAGTTTTCACTGACCACAACTATTTTTAAATGAATTTCAAATAACTATTGGCACGTACTCATGCAAGCTACTACACAAACACAACATAATAATTATCCCCTGGAAGCACAACGCAAGGCTTCCTTGCAAAGTGCAGTGTGTAACGTACAGGCTAAGCAGCTAGAGAGCAAGAGTGAGGTCACACTGTGGCTAAGTTGCTAAACCACAATCATCCGAAATAGAAGCATAGGCAGTGCTATGTTAACTGCAATGTCGGTTAAAGTGTGGGCAAATAAGAAAGTTGATATTCATCAGGTAAGAGTACTTCCTTATTTAGAAGGTTTCAAATTCCAGGGAATGCTTTGTATGAGCGCAGTGCTTCGTTTTCTATCAAAGTATTCGATCGACACTATAGCTTAAAATACACTACTCCAAGATGATAAAGATAGCTACAGCATTATTGTGAATGTCCTATCAAAGTGCATTCACTACTTGCTTTATATTTTTAAGTCTCAGGTATTCTCACCTTATCAACGGGAAATGGCTCTGTAAATTTGAGGTCTTTGATTTTGGGAAACTCTGGTAAAAGGATACCAGTCTTAGCGCTGGGGTTGTACGTCTGTCCCGACTGTGGAGGAAATAAACAAAAACAGGATGAATGAGGACTATTAATCGATGATAAGTCGATGTTTCAAAACGTTGTGGTTAAGTTTAATAGTCAAATACATAACTGGCATTCCAATAAAACCACCGACAATGAAATATTTATTACACTAGGCTTCTGTGCACGTAAACTGGAACATTTTTCCCAATGTTGTTTGATCGGTAGGAATGTTCACCCACCATGCAGTGAGTAGTGTACGGCTGAGTATGTGCAGAGTCGAGTAGTGTGTATACACTTTGACTATTATATCACAGCATGTGTGCAATCTTTATGTTGTCCGGTACTACCGGTGGTGCCTGGTACAGTTCCAACCAGGATGTGCTCATTGAACTTTAATCGACAAGACTCTAGAGCTCCAAATATGATACCAAACCCCAAGTTTGCACATGCATGAACACCATTATATTAATACCCAATCCAATGATTTGTAACGGAATAATTCCATTAGGGTCTAAAATGATGATGATGATCCCTCTCACCTCTCTCTTAATGCAAGCATTTGAGAAGCGAGTGAGGCCCTTCTTGGAGTAGGTAGAGCGGAAGTAGATGGAGGTCTCCTTGATGGCCAGCCCGTAGTAATGGTACTTGGACTGTCCACGGGTGCCCAGGCGTCTAGTTCGAAGATTGGGGAACTTGAGACGAATTATCTGCAAAGACGCAGTAAAACCAGGCAGTAAATAATACCGATCAAGATTCTGGTTTGAAGGTGTTAGTGGTTGATTATACCATATTGACAGTCACACACTACATTGAGAATTAGTAACTCAATAACTTATCATCAGTTCACTAAAGGACAACTGCTTTTTTATAATGCTACGACATGATTTAAACGTTATACTTTTGAACAGTTTAAGTAGTAGGTTTCTTCAGGATTGAAAGGATTACAATACTATATTCAAAAACCAATTTTTTCTTGAATTACAAATTCCCCTCACCTTTCCAAAGCTGGCGGCAGAGGATGGTTCGAGCTGGTTCCTTTTGCAAAAGTCCTGGTAGTGAGTATAAAGTACACTGCGTGGCAGACAGCCGCCAGGGGTGTCCTCGTAATTATCACCAAGCCTGAGGGAAGGAGAGGAAGTGTATCAAATAAAGTATACCGTGCTCATTGACAACTACATGCGTTAATTTTAGCGAATCACACGAGAGAAACTTGTATTTGTATCGCATACTATGAGTCAAAAACCATTGAATGTACCATTTCATGATGAGGGGGCTTGAGCATTTTTTATCCTTTGGTGTTCTTGGTCTTGGGCGACCTGAAGAAATGAATAATAACAGTGATTAAAAACTACAGGGTAAAGGTGACAGTATCAAACAAACAACTTCAAAACAACTCCGTGTAAACTTCCACAGACACTGCGGACAACATTGAAAAACAAGGTAGGACCTAAAACAAACTTTACCCTTAGGGTCTGAATGCATGACAAATAGACGGAACAGAAATCAGACCGTACTTTTCTTTGTGACTTTGCCGGAAGATGATTTTGGAATCCCTGCTCGATCTGTGGCACCCTCAGCAAAAGGGGAGGAAGGTTGCGATCCAGCTGCTGGGGTAGGGGAGACCAGGAGACCGAAGTGATCAGTCACCACGCATTCCTCATAGCATCCGACCTCTTCAGGTGACAAAGTGGGAGTCTCAGAAGACATTGTGATGTGTGGGCTATTCGTTGGAAGAGAATTTGTATGAATTGCTTTGTAAGCGAGGATAATTATTTAGCAGCAGCTGTAAAAACAGTCAAGCTGCAATGGAAAGAGGAGAAGTCAGTGATATGTAGATAGACATTGTAGTGCCTGCAGGCAAACCGCAGACAGTTTGCAGCTCTATGAATATCATTTAACTACAATCTGATAGTAAACAAACCACGTTCAGCTAAAAGGCCAGCCAAAGCGGCGCATAGACAATACAAACATATCTCTTCTACGCTACTTAGACTTGGTGCACATAATGCTGCAGCTAACATGCAATGAGAAATGAGTACCGTGAAGCAAATTACTAACACTACGTCTAGCTAGCTAGACTAGAGATGTCTAGCTAGGCTTTATTACTGCAACTTACCAACTGCAGTAAAGTGAGCTGTCGCAGCCAAGGCTTTAAGAGAGACCTGTGCAGAGTTACTACTCCCCTAAGAGAATGAGCTGCTTGGACGACGCAGGGGGTAATTTTATATCAAACAGTGAGCCCTGCCTGAGGCAGTAGTGACCATGTGGCTTCAGGAAGTGTAGATTCTAATGCGCATGCTCACAAAACTGCACAGTGTCATGAAAATTACCAAAGTCATAAAAAGTGAGCATAATTCAATCTCTCTATAGCTGTATATAAGTGATGTACTTTCCAAAGTGTTCTAGGAAGCTGTAGAGTCCCGAATTTTCTCAATATCAGATCATGCATGTGGTGAATCAACTTGGAGTATTTCTGCCCATCAGTGGAGGGATAAATCCGTTCAAAACCACCCTTATTGACAAACTCTCGCTTTGAGTCAATCAGCTTTTGCACCTCTTTGTAGTCAATACAAGCAGTGTGATGGTAAAGATTGCAGAGAGGGCCAGGACTTAATCCGACTTTTAAAAACTGCAAATCTGCGATTAATTCATCAACTGCAGAATTTGGCTGGAAGAGAATTTGTAGCATATCGTGCATCAGTCCATACTTGGTAGCAGTGTATGGATTATTAGGATCTGGAGGTGCTCCTAACTCATGTGACAGCTGCATCGAAGGAAGGCCATTTACCTGCAGTGGAGAAAAAGGAATTTGAAATTTGAACGCATGCATTAATTGCATCCTGCTTCAACTATAGAATGGGTTCTTATTTGCTGTACATGTGCAGGCAAGGTATTTAGATATGAAACTGTGACATAGGTAACAAAACCACAACTCAGGTTGTCACATACACAGATTACTGCAAAGAGCTGGTGTTCTCTTACAGATCCTTTCGAACACTTGATACTATACGAGCACACAGCTCTTCAAAGAAATATCAATTATAGAAAATCAGAAAACATGTAAGTACCAAACCACAACATTAATAGAGTAACAAGCTGTGTGAGGCAAATGCGGTTTACGTTTTCTGAGGACAGCATCAACAGAATCACAAGCTCATTCTGTGCACTTGGGACTCTTATTCACACATTAACAATGGTTTCTACACTCGGATCAAATAGCAAGAATCACCATAAAGGCAATCCTTATAAATGACAAGCTCTATATAGCACTCATGGTCAAATGTCATCATTGGATACAAATGCGTACAGGTGCACTGTTTTGATGATTATTGATTGCCGACGATTAAATCGTTAATTAATATGTAATTCTAGTTGAAGGGGACACATTACTGTGATAGAGGTCTAGTAGGTGAAATAGCTCATTATTTTTCCATGCCAATTGCTGTAACAATCAATGCATGATCACGTAAATTATGAACGGACTGTGGAGAGGAAGTATACTCGTGGACATGGTGAAAGTTAGCCAGTGAGCTCAACAAGGTGCATACATGTATAAAAAAAAAGTGCATTTCTGATATGTGAGATGACATGGGAAGCAGTTGGATCGGTGAATATGATGACAAGCTAAAAATTGGCTTCACTGGCACTAATTTGTATTAGACGGACAGTCAATATTTGAGTTCATATAGACTTCCTTATAACATGTTAACTATACCACTTACCGTGTACACAGATGTTTGTAGACTGCAACAAGTACTACATAAATCTTAAAATTAATTCTGATTCTTTTGTGGAACCATTAACACTAGCACGTGCTATACATACTATTATTGTGTATAGGAGTGTGTGCATTCCAATTTTGTTACTCACAAAAACACTGCATGACCAAACTAATCATGATGAAATTCCTGACTAGCACATATACAAATTTAGCATATAAAAATGTACCCGCCTGTAAAAATTCAAAGCACTTAGCAAAGCTGACACTTCATAGCTTAGCATGGTTTCAACCACAGTGTATGCACACATCTTTTCACCACAAAGATAGAAGACATAGTCTGTGTTAAGTATCCCCACACGCACACAACTACTTACTCGCCATGGTAACTAAGAGTTAGACAACAATAAGTGTACTTCACTGATGATTGAAACCATGATGTAACAGAGAACAGGAAGTGGGCAGCTAAAATGGATGAGTTATGTAATTATGTATACACTCTGTACCTCTCAAATCGAATTAAGAGTAGGAAACTAAAATCCTAGCACTGCATACAGTGAAGTGTTTTATAGGATCGTCCCAATTAACAGAGCTAGAGCGAGGTTACTCACTGCATGAGCTCAGGCTCCTAAATAAGAACATGCAGGCACAAAATGAAGTGTAGTAGTTTCAGAGGATCTCTGTATATACTGAGAAACCCTAACCGGCTCAGAGTAAGAAACAAGACAGACTCCATGCAATTATAGTTATTTTATTCGGACACACAAATAGTATTGGATGGACATCTGTTCATGAGTACTAGCTATAGCAAAACATTAATGTCTTAACAAGCAAAATGTAACAAAGATATAATCACAACTATACTAGCATAATAATTATTTTAGAGCAGCCGTTAAAATCAACTTAGGAAGCGATTTAAGAACAGATCACAAATTAATGACATGAAAGCAGAATTCATCGAAGCCCTAGCTTCTAATAAGCCATGCATTGACCTAATCCAATCTACACAAATGTACGTCTTATGAAGCCATTACCCTATGACATAAAATCGCACATTATAAATTTGATTACATGTATACAGATTTGCTAAAAAGCACACAAAAACCTTTGGCCGGACAAGCATTTTGAGACACCAGTGTATCTCTATCCCTAAGGGTAGATGGTACACGACATGCAATGCTATACATAACCTTTTTGCGAAAATCAACCTAAAGCTAGGAGTCTCCCCGAGATAGTGAGTATATATAATTACACAGACAAGGTACTCAGCTACTGATTATACTGAACACTACCATGACTTTGTTGCTGTACACATGTGAACCAAAGGCATAATCAATTTTTGATTTTTGATTACATGGCATAGCTAACTCCATGTACACACGGGGTTATGAATCCCCTCAATTTCCCACCCACATGCTGCTGCACTTTTCCGCATAGGGTGGAAACACGAGCTGAGAGAATAGATCATGTGGTTTATTTACGTACAACTGAAGCAATGCATCGGCTGATAAAATATGAAATTTTGATCCATCAAAAACCAACAAATTACGCACATACAAGCACAAGCATATCCAATATCCAGAGGCAATTTGTGGTAATATCTGTCAGGTTTGTGGTCAGGGAAACCTATACACTGCTCTTAGCCTTCATAAACAAGTAATTGATGCAGCTGGTTCAACAAACGGTACTCCATAATATCTACTTAGCAAAGGAAATTGGCTGCTTATAGACACTTAACATAAACTCTAGCTGGTAATTTCCCTAAATATAGTATTAACACAAATTTGAGGGTCAGGGGGCACACTTATAGCCTAAGAAAGTTGATGGTGAATGTGACTTTACCTGTGTACATAATTATGCATGGCTGTATACTCACACATGTCACATGCATACTTACCTCAATCACAATTGGTTGAAGGTTAGAGTCGATGATCACGTCCACTCCGAGCAACTGGAAGCAGTTGTGACAATCATACCCTCCGAGATTAGCCGCAAAGTGCTTGCTGAATCTGTACTCTGAAGTCAGTAACGTTCTCACTATGGCTTCATTTAGATTTTCAAACACCCTATCGCTGTCGACTCCTATATGATCAAAGTAATTTTTCAGCTTCTCAAAAGTCCAAGTTAAGTTTGCCAAATGTGTGTACTTCTTTCCGATTGAAGTATTGGTGAGAAATTGCTGTTCCTTCCCACCTTTTGTTGCATTTCTGTCATATTTACTTGACGCGAGCCGAACCAGCCCCTCTTTGTAAATGTACGCTCTCAATGGAGTTATGGATGTGACGAGAACGTACGTTCTAAAATCAAACTTCTTCCCATTCACTAGAAAAGGATCCTTTAGTAGCGGTTGAACAACAAAATTGTTGAAGCTCTTGTGTTTGGCAATTTCATCAAATGAATTAACCACAAATATTCCATGGCCCTCCCCCTGCCCACTTGGTTTCACAATCCAGTTACTTTGTTTCTGCTCCATCACTGTCTGCAGTTTATCTTGATCCATAGGCAAAACCCAGCAAGGAAAAGTGAAATTCTTTCTTCCCCGATAAGAACTGAGAGCTTCTCTAAGAGTGTAACAAAACGCGTCTTTCTTCCACAGAATATCCCTCAATCCATGGATTTGGTTATATTTCTGAGCTTGTGATAAAAGACGGAATGAGCTTGGTTTAATGCAGTGCTTATCTTGTGATTGAATTCCAAGGCAAACAAAGACAGAGAAATCCGAAAGCTTGACAGAAGTTCGAAAAGATTGCTCGATTACTTCAAAGCTGAAATTGTTGTAGGCAAGAGTCCAGCCTTGTAGATCTCTTTGTGCATAATAACGTCCAAATGAGATGTCTTTAGTAATAACTATGCCTCCTGAAATTGCACGATGAAAGAGGACAGTAGATTCGATATCGGTAAGTCTTGTCCTCATCAACGATTGCTGCTCACTCAACTCATTGTGAAACTGAGGATGCATGGAAACTGACTTCTTTTGTCCAAAATGAACTGTTTTGTGCTGTGTGTGGAGATTACACGTCTTGTCGGAGAGTCCCTTTTCAATTAGACCTGGGAGGACCTTGATAATTGAGACAGTTAGTGAGAGAGCAGAGAGGATGAACGCAGCCCTCCACAGCCAGTGGGGAGACATGTTTGCACAAAGATCAGAGATCTGTCAAGCTGCATGGGAGAGAGAAGAGAAGGCTGGCATTAAAGTTGGAAAATACCTGCAGTTTGGGGGAGGAGCTAGCTCAGCTCTAGGCCACACCAATGTACCAATAGCTAGTTTTCAGCTCTTAATCTCTTTATTAACATAGACATAATAATTATACGTAGCAGGTTCTTACATGCAGACATAGTGATTATTCTCTTGAATCGATCGATCCACAGTGGCTAGCTAGCTCGATCTGCCATTGTATTCCATGTACCTATATAAAATCCACCCCCAAATGGTCATCTACATGGTAAAGATCACACAAACAAAAAGCACAACTCTACATGAAATCTCTTATCAGACTATTTTAATCAGCGTGGATTCGAGGCTACTCTCAGACTGAATGACAAAATCTGCAACAGGTGTATGTATAGCCATTAGTGTTTACATTACAGCACTTCATACTTCAAGTCACATCCATGAGAACGATTGTGTTTCTGTACTGTATTGCGACTGTTCCTGATGGCCGGACGATCGATCGACTACATGTTCATAAATAAGGGTATGGGAGGATCCTCAGGTTTGTCTGTATAATAATTATAGTGCATGTGGAACATGGTCAATGGAATTCCATTCTTCCACTTTTAATATGAATATCAATTTTGCTATAATTATAGGATTGGCCGGGGAAACACTAAAAAGCATAGAAACAAGAAATCAGGCGAGAGCATAACTCCAATCCGTTACAACGTCATGAACATGGCTCTGTGCAGAAAAGTGTTGATAGAGTAATAGAGTAGTATCGTGCACTGCATTATACACATCTGTCATTCATCACTTCCATGCTAAAATAGATAGATGGAGTCAGTATAGCTGTGCTCAATAATCCGTTACAACATCATTCACATGTACATTTTCACACAACATTTTATTAAATTTGTTCAGATAATTATATATAATAATTTTTCCACCTATACACTAATTTTGGTGGTTTTCCCGGCCAATTCTATTGTTGAGTGTTTAAGTTTTGTGATGAGTTTCCCTAATTATAGTCGAGTTATGCTCTCACCGGATTTCTTGTTTCTAGGTGTTTCCCCCGGCCAATCCTAGCAACTTTTCACATTGCAAATGTTTTTGTGGTACTTGTAATACATACGGTATAGCGAAGACACCTAACTAAGTAGTGTACTGCATGGGTCACATATGACTTCAAGTATAATTATGGAAAAGAAGTGCAGTTCAGCAGCAGGATTGTTGTACTGACAGTAAGCCAATCGTTTGTCTCCTTAGCCTGACATTTTTTCCACGGTGCCAGGCAACACGGATGACTATTCAAGGTCGAATCCGTTCAGTCTCTCTTTCTTTAATGTATGAAACTTTCGATAATTCTTGGGCACACTTGCTGAGTAAACATGATCTTGTACCAGTGTTCGTTGGATAGTATGGATAGTATGCCCTGTTTGTCTCATATGGACGATCTTTGGGATCTGGGAATAGACAGTGTATAACATAGTGTCTGAGTGCTCGTTTCACCTCTTGCAATTCGGTTATTCCTTCGTACAAGTGTACAGGATGAACTCTGATGAACTCTTTTAGCAAATCCAGCAAGGCCAGATGTTGGCCAGATGATAATTTCCATGAGCTTGTACAGTGGGGAGTAGGACATAATATTTTGCTGTCGTCTCCACTTCCAGGGCTGCAATTAATTGTTATCTTGGTGTTTCTCTAGATCGAAGTGAATGGTTGCTGGCCATGGTTCAATGGAACCAGCAAAATTAAATCAACTTGTATACGTGAATGTGTGCTGGACAGCCCACTTTGCGTGTATCTTAATTGGAGACATGTTTGACTGGATGTCTGACCAAACTGGCAGTGCTGTTTTCGAAACAATAAATGATTGTGGCCTATTATGATAACACCCTTGCCTAGTGCATAATAATTTACAATTATACTGCTGTAGACTGACTTCATTACTTACTTTGGTATTAATAATGGTGTCCCCCTGCACCTGTTTGGATATAGCCTGCTTACTTCAACTGCCCATATTTTTACAGTGCTCAATTTCTGTATTCATTATTCGTATCTCATGCAATAGTGTGCTTTGTATCTTTATTTGTACGTAACCAACTTTTTTTTAACTGTGTAGGGCCCTCAGCATTTGTATAAAACTCATCCTGGACGTGATGAGGAGGCTACTGCAGGTGAGTGTAGAGATTGATTATGCCTCGGTGCGCATACGCAAGCGAGGTATACGGTAGTGTGTGTGTGTGTGTGTAGACTATTTCAGCTGCTCAAGGATCAATGAAGTGCAAGTAAGAGTTTCTATAGGCTTCTAGTCATGTTTTCTTGGCTTGCTATTTGTGGATTTGCAAAATAAAGCTTCGTTCTCGAGTTATGCCTAGTTTTGCTTACTTGAAATGCCATTGCAGCCTTTTCAGAAGAGTCTGTAGCAAAACTTGTTTCACCGAGTTTTGCTACTCTACTTAGTAGTTAGCTCTGCACTAGAACGCTAGCTATTGGTAGCTGCAAGAGTGAGAAGAGAGCTGCAAGGCTCTGCTGACTTGCAGCCAATAGACTTGATTTTTGGCATAGATCGTTTTTAACAACAATCATGGTCGATCATTACCCACTATTTGAGTTTCCGATGCAGCAAAAATAAAAATTTTCGTCATGATAATTATAATCAATGTGTGTATAAAAGCTAGCTATTAGTAGTTTTATGTTATGTAGCTTTGGCACCTCCACCGAGGCATCAGCACCCGCGGTGCTTTCATTAGCATCAGTAATTCTTTCCTTATATATAGCCCTATGACTCTCACATTGGATTGTGTGGTTATAGTCAATGGTATCGTGCAAACAAGGGACCCCAAGCAAGGGACCCCTCAAGCTTTGTTTAGATCATGGCACACACAAGTCCAATACAGTCACTGGCTCAAAGAAAACAGCTCGTATAATTAACAAGCACCTTCATTAGATCAAGCACCCTCATTAGATCAGCAGTATGCTCAATTGACTCTTGTCAATGCCCTCATAAGATAAGTAAGCAGCAGAAAGCACAACCATCATAAGATTAGCAAGTACCCTCGCCGTCACTCGGTGTATGAAAATACAGCCTCATTAAATCGTGGGTAAAATATTCGTGCTCGGGATTCAACCACGAAATATTTGCCCCCTCAACCAGAAAATTATCTGCTATACTGTAATTACACACTATTCATAGATCTATAGACATTTTGCTACTCCCCTTAAGTGCTGATTTCACTTTGTGGTACAAAATAGCCCCTAGGAAACCACTTGGGGAATGCCTACACCTACAAGTATTCACTGTTAACTTTTGGTGTTGCAGACTAGTATAATTATAACAGATCTAGACATTATAGCTGTAGCTATATAGATCTACCTAGCTATAGCCAAAATGGGTAAGATTAATAGCTATAGCATTGAATAGATAGTCAACCTAGCCTAACCTATGTTAGCTATAATTATGATAAGACACACATTGCTACTTTATTGTGTGATATGACACTAAACTGATGCATATTTTTGTCCTGTATAATGTAGCAAACTTCTTACTGTCGATGTGGGATAACGTCGTCTCCACAGTGACTGAAGGTGTTGACTTTGCTCTCCTTCCAATGCCATCGCCAAAGGAGCCCCCATTTGACCTGGAACTCTCATATGATGACCACAGTGCAGCAGGTGGGCCTCCACCCATTCACCCAATGGGTAGCGGTCCTAGAATGGCAGTGGATGGTTTTGAGAGTGCATCCGAACACACGGATACATCTCCTGATGATGAGTGTGACTACGATGAGTGTGACTTTAATGAGTGTGGTATTGAGTCCGATACAACTACACAGGGAGCCCCACCTCCTCCCCCACCCCCTGGACCACCCCCTCCCCCTATGGTTGCCCTTGTGGATCCACATGTTGAGGCTAAGCAGAAAATATCACGACTGGTGTTACGATTGAAGGGTGTGAGTGATTGCAAAGAGTTAAAGAAGAAGACTGGAGAAACGGAGAGTGTGTGCTTGGATTATGATGAGATGGATGATAAAGTGAGTTTCAAATAGAGCTTTACAGTAAAACTTTAGAGAGCAGCCACTTGGCTCTTTATAGAGAGAAGCTGTCGTTTTGTTGTTTGCTTTAATGAAGACCATACTAGACTATTGAATCGTTTAGGTTCTCTTATTAACATTTTCAGCCGCGGCTGTTATTCAAAAACAATCTTTGTCATTACAGTATGCAATTACTGAACCGGATGTGATACGGGATTAATTGCTATACAAACTCCAGTCACTAATAGCACATCATACGATTATAGTTAAACTATAATGGGCAGAGGTCGTTTACTCTCGGCATATTTTTTTGCTTATAGGGACGAGAGTGGGCTGATTTTAATGCAAGAGGCCACAAACTAAAGGATGGAAAAGAATTCATTTCACTTGCTAATGAAAAGAGGATGGAAATTGATGAAAAACTAGAGGTACCGTACAGCGGGTAATTTTCGTTGGTGCATATTTTCATATGCCCAATTAAATATTCGTGTATTAAATTCGTACAGCTCAGGATAGTTACGTTGAACGTATTGCGGTAGAATTTTTGTATGATGCTCTACAATACAAAATATATACCGTACTTAACCGTCAAACCGCCCACATCAAATAACCGCCCACCCCCTACTTTTCCTGAAAGTTCTGTAGAGGCCTATTTGCAATCGTAGAAGCGCCCAGGATGCATGATTTTTATTTGGCTAGCTAGCTAGCTAGAGAGCTAGAGATATGTCTAGAGTGCTAGCTCAGAAACAATGACTTTAGCTAGATCTATATAGTTGTACAAGTTTGTTGGATCTATTCTAGAACTGACATCAGCGTTCAAGATGACACTGTTTCCCTCTGAACACCAGAACACATGGCACTTCCAGCCCTTTTCCTCTTGACAGTTGTGGCAGAGTGTCTTCTTTCTCATCATTCCTGGAGGCTGTACATCGATCATCCAGCCCATGGACAAATGTATAAACAAGACCTACATGAGACAAGAATGGGAGGAGTGGATCAAGCAGGACAGACCCGTACCCACCACTAAAGCTGGGAATCTTGACTGGGTGTCAAGAGCCTGGGCATCAAGCGATCACAGTGCATTTCTTTTTAGTCTGTGGATTGAATAATGCTCTGGATGAAACAGAGGATAATAAAGTTTCAGATGACATCCCTGACATCTGAGGAAGACCAAGTAAACCAGGACCCCTCAGACTCAGATGTAGACAGCATGGGGGATCCCAATTATGCTCAAAATGCTGCCTATTAGTCTAGTCTCCAAGTCTCATGCATTGTACCTATTAGTCTTTAATTCTTACCAATTAGTCTCATCAACGAGAATTATACTGCAACATCACAGACCTTCTACTAATATTATAAGGACTATATTGCATAGTGAAAGAAATCTTAGAGAAAGAGTTAACTGTACTAGAAATCTACTATGATACCTTCTATACGTATATACTCAGTATTAGCATTACTCATGCTATTGAGGCTTAGTCCTTGTCTCGCAAGTCCAGCCCCTTCACTCACCTCACCTGAGTGAGTGAAGGGACTGGACTTGCGAGACTAAATTGAGCCTATAGTGCTTCTATAAAATCTACCAAAATTTGGTAAAAATTGCCTAATATTTTTGCCTATTAGGCTGGCATAATGCTCAATGCTCCACCACACTCAAAATTATGCTAGCATAATTGGGCAAGTAGCCACATAATCAAATATCTGCCCACCCCTTGTTTAGCCTAAATGTAGCTATCAAAACATATGGGCGGTTCGACGGTTAAGTACGTACAAACATTTCCACCGTATGAAAATAACCTGTATAAATAATTATAATAGTTCTTAGTATAGCGCGATAAATTTCTCTTCAATTAATTATTAATAAAGTTATTTGATGCAGAAACTAGCAGACAAGACTACTAGTGATGGTGTAATGATGTTGAAAGACCTGATAAAAGTCGTAGAGGTCTTGGGCACAGCTGGTGACTGGTATCAAGGCGGAGTGACCGACTTGAGGGTACATGATATAACTTAACATGCATAATTATCATGAAATTATCGAGATTATACTTACTGGCATCATAGATTGAAGAGTTAGAGGGATAGGAAACGGTTGGTATCTCGAGTAACATCCGCGCTACGCTGCGGTTTAATTGAGGCCATCACAACAATATCTATTTCTACACTCAGTGCATAATAAACTACAAGTAACTGTGCTTAGTCCGTGCAACTCATTTATATTTCAAGGTCTATACCTATTGTAGTAGTCATAACCAGCACGCTTACACATTATATGTTCCAATAGCTCTAAAACAGCCTTGGGAACATATAACTTTATTGGAAAGTCTCTTTTTACTGGGTGTGGTCAGTCATTAGCAAGTACTACACGAGGCTCATGGACTAGGCGTGTTATAAATTGCTGAAAGAGATGATGCCTCGAGGAAACACAGCTTTGGGAGTTACCCGGCAAAAATGTGCTTAATAGCCTCGTAACGCGGATAATTTTCGAGGCTCCACTGCAGATTCAATGTAAAATCATCACGTGCACCACTCCGTTTCCTATCCCTCTAACTCTTTAATCTATGCTGGCATTCAGGTACAAACTATATGTATGTGTGTGTTTCCTGTGATAAGGGTGGGAACCTTTTTTACTGTGGATTAATCGACAACATGAATATGTTGTGCTTGATCAGCTGCACTAACTGTATTATGTCTGACACACTGCATGTCAGTATTCAGTTACAGCTCTACTATCCATGAATGTGCATTATACACACAGGAGTCTCGTCCACTCTACAAGGAGTTGGAAGGTGTGATTGAATCAATGGTGGAGTTCATTACGCTGAGGGGTGAAATGATCGAGTTACCACGCCAGCACTATTGTGAGGGTGATGAACAGAAATTGCTTCATAAAACAAAGTAAGTGCTAGCGTTGGTGAATAGCTAGCTTCAGACAGATTAATCTTTAGGTTGTGTGCATGAAACTTTATCTCATACTTCTTATACGAACAGAACTGAGTTTGAAAAAAAGGACAAACGCTGGGGGAAAATAATTACATCAGGAGCCCAGTAAGTTACTATACTTAACCTCTATACGCACCTTTATGTTCAGATCCTGCCTATTATGCTAATATTCTTCTCTGCCCTTATATCAGTCCAAAACAAAAATAATCATGCAATTTTAGTCAAAGCATATATCCCTTTCCATTTACTAAGTGGAGGTAATCAGTCCCAACATTACATAAACTCGTAACAGATCTTGGAGAGAGAACAGATTTCCAGTGTGTGAGAGGCTAATCACGAGTGCCCATGACTACATGTGTCAACTAGTGATCACCTTTGTAAGCAAGAGTCTGGAGGGAGCTAGCAAAGGCAAAGTGGACATCAAAAAGGATAATCCCAAAACAGGCACGGTAAGTATATTATAGGCTATACACCACCCTCAAGCTGGTACAGTTATTTCCCCGTACAATAATACAGACAATGCTATACACCACATACCCTGAGGCTGGTACATTTACTATAGTTATTTCCCCGTACAATAATACAGACAATGCTATACACCACGTACCCTGAGGCTGGTACATTTACTATAGTTATTTCCCCGTACAATAATACAGACAATGATATACACCACGTACCCTGAGGCTGGTACATTTACTATAGTTATTTCCCCGTACAAGAATACGGACAATGCTATACACTAGACTGGCGGCGACAGAGCGACTGGCCAACTGCCTATTAGTCACTCGTCTCAGCGGAAGTGTATAGATCATATGACACTACCAAACATGAATATCATTATAGATAATGTGGTTAAATTTTGCTAGCTACTATGGAATGTACTGAATCCTCTGAAGTGTAAGTGCGGTTACAATTACAGGGCTAATATGACGTTGAGCAATCTGATAGGCTGCAATGCTCGTTGCAGTTTAGCCTCGAGACCACACCTGGATTCGAGGCTAGTTGCAGCTGAGACGAGTGACTGATAGGCAGTTTGCCAGTCCCTCGCGCTACGCATGTGAGGGGCTGTCGCCGCCAGTCTAGCTATACACCACTCTCAGGCTGGTACATTATTTCCCCGTGCAATAATACAGACAATGCTGTAATTATGCAACTGTTCCCTAGTTATATAGTACACACAAGTTTTACCCTTCCATAGCACCTCAGACTCACACATACCTGATTGTGTATAGTCCCTACACCCCAATTGCTGACCTACATGTATGTACATTGTACGACAACATGCTGTTTTCTCAGGCAAAGAAAAGGCTAGAAGAAGCAATTCAGCTTCTGCAAACAGCTGCCCCTTACTTTACCATGACACATCCCTCCATCTGCACTTGCGATGAATGCTCAAAAGAGACGTCTGAAGATGTCACTCCCACTCAATGTCAACCTGAGGGCCTTTTGTTTGAATTGCTGAAGCAGACAGTAAAAATTGCTGAGGCATACCTTGAGCTTGGAATCGGACAGTTTGAGGGATACATTCACAAATTGGGGAAACAGGTAAAAAGCCCATATCAATCCGGTTATGATGATACCATTTTTATATAGATACATCGATTTTATAGATTTTATTAATCTTGCAGAAAATTTTTGACCATTTTCAATCAATTCTTGGTCTCCTGAAGAAAATCGAGGATCTAATCTCTAGTCTCCCTAGAGATGAGGTGGACAACTGCTGTCTGGAGAAATCAATGTCTCCCATTGTCATAACTGATCTACCTGAGTCCGATAGTTTGAAAAAAACAATGGAGAAGTCATGTAAGTCTCTATGTAGTCATGTGCAGAGAGAGGCTACTGCCTACAAGGCGATTACTTCTGAGAAAGACTCTGACACTAAGCAGGAGAAGACAAAAGAGGTACATATCTATACCAAACATTTGGTACTGGATCAACTTATTACCCTGCATATGCGTGTGCAGGGGTAGTGATTGGTGCACATGTGTGTGTGTGTGTGTGTGTGTGTGTGTGTGTGCGTGCGTGGACACAAAAATGAGCTGTTTGAGAGAACGCACACTTTCATGGACTGTTAAAATAATAATGAAACTTGTAGGCAATCTTCGAAGGCAACAAAAAACACTGTTTTCTGTTTATAGATTCACAATTTCCCCATATAAATGTTAAGGTTATTATGGTAAAAAGTCAGAAGTTATCGTGTTTGTTATGTCAATGCAAGGGTGAATGCTCTATTGAGCATCTAGTTTTTAGTATTTATTTCTTCTTATTTCTACTCTCAGTGCCTGCACACTTGATTCTTATCCCTATTATTATATACAGTTGGTTCACTGGATGTCGTTTTACTGCAAGTACAGCTACCGTATGTCAGTTGCCGGTATCTCATTTTCTGACTCCGTCAGCAAGACTGTGCAGATTGCATTCTCCTTCATTGCAGACAATCTCCAACAATATGACAAATTTGTACGTGTCCTGGACAGAAAGGTATTTCTATTTGTAGAGCCCTTATTATAATAATATTTCGTAAATTTACTATCAGGATCTAAGTAGTAATGGCAATGGTAACGGTACCAACCATAAGGTGTATGTCCACAAAGCGAAGCCTAATGCATACATAAATACATGCAGAGAATCAAATCCCACTTTGAGCGTATCATGAAAGTCGTAATGTCACTGGTGGCAAACATCCCAATCAACGGAAGTTCGAACGTTGACAAACTTCTGAATATGCTACCCAACAGCGATGTCTTGGTGGCCGCGGTGAAGAGTTCATGTGATAAGCTTTTGAAGCATTATCAGGAACATGCACAGAATGAAGTGAACCTCTGTCAGAGCGATGAACATCAGCCAGATGTAATAGAAAAAAGGAAAAAGGAGGTAATGGACTAATGGTATACATATCTAGTCTATAATTATATAGACTGACCCCTTTAGTCCGTTTACGTTGATCGCGTTGATGTTGTTTGATGCTGTTTGATTAGCACCTGATTATAATATTATGACTCTTCCATGGCAGGCCAGTGCCACAGGCCCACCCCACAGTTATCATATTTATTGAAATATTTCGAGCTCATGCAGTTCGTGCTTTTGTTATGGGATGCATGCAGGTGTTCAAGTGGTTGGCGTTTGGTGGAGACTATTTGTATGAGATGCTCAAGGCTCTAGGACCTGACCACACTGATCATCTTCTGTTGGTGTTCACAGAGTTCGAAAAGGTGGTGCTACGAGTGGAGAAGAGTTTAAAATGACATCGAAAAATCGAATTTTTTTCATTATAATAATATAGAAAATACAAATAGTAAAAAAGTGTACTTTATATATTTAGAAAATACAAATAGTATAAAAGTGTACTTTTCTTCTATAAAAATTGTAAGTCCAGTTATAAATATATAACGGAGCTTCTCACAGTATAGTGGCGAACTAACGAATGCCCATAACTCTTCATGTAGGCCTCTTTGCAAAGTCAATTGTAAGGCATTCACAACTCAATCAGGCAAATACTTGCAGACATTGGCTCAATGCTGGGATGCATACTGTTGATTTTGCGGTTGGTCAGCATACAAGCTTGCATGGTTGTGTGTGTGTGTGCGATATACATGTATCTTACTGACTCGAAAATACCCTACCCCCTTTGTGCAAAACTCTTGCTTCGAAATCAAGGGGGGGGCTTAAATTTAAATGATTACCGACATGTTATCTAACAGGATAGTTTCAAGGCAGAGGAGGTCGGACATCACTTGAACTTTCACTAATTATGACCTTTTAATGACATTCCAGGCCAAATTGCTTTTCGTTTTTGCTGACTCAGCAGTAGCGGCTAATGTACTTCTCTGCTAGTCTCTATTTTAGCCGCCCTCTAAAAGTTGGGCGGCCTAATCACGAGTCTATGTTATAGAGGGCGACTAATTCACGAGACAATACTTCTGCACGGTTTCTGTCGCTAAATCTGTTGACAGCTAGTTGTGTTTGGTGTCTATTATAGTTACTGGACCTAACCCTATCAGCACATAATAGCCATACTAGCTAGATCCAGTCATGTTCTACTGCTGAGTCAGCAAAAACGAAAAGCAATTTGGCCTGGAATGTCATTAAAAGGTCATAATTAGTGAAAGTTCAAGTGATGTCCGACCTCCTCTGGTTTCAAGGTACTAAATTTTTGCAGATTGCTCCAAACTAAACGGTTTGTTTTCGAGGATAGACGTATAGTCTAGATCTAGTAGTCTGTTCGGTTTGTGACATCTGAGCCTGCTTACCTGGATGCCATAGTACTGCGTTTACAGCACGGATAGCCTCTACACAAACAGGCAGATTTCGATGTAGCCTCGATTCCAGGCCGCTCTCAATTGAGAAAGACGGCCTGGTATACACTGTCTGCGCATGCGTCAGTTGCCCCAAGATTCTTGGGGATCGAGATATCTTAGTAAATTAGTCAGTATATTGTATATTTTACAATGATGTCATTGCACAAATCACAGCAGAATAACACAGCTACTTACAACATTTACGACCTAGACTAGTGACTAGTTTTGTTGTGATGGCTTCTACTTCTGTTTTGCTCTTGCTTAAGCTCTCTCCAGTGTTGAAAAGTCAGATTTTGTCTTCTTTTGTACTGTGGTAGAGTGGTAGGCGTTTTCTGTCAGTACCGACCGGCTCTGGCAAATCTACTTGCTTCCAGACACTTGTTTGATGCCATCTCAGTAAGATCAGTGCTCCTCGTATTAGTAAAACCAGTAGGTTTTACATAGGATTGGCAGTGGGTTTGCCTGTGTTTAGCAATATTTCAATTATTTTGACTCATGTTCAAACTGTTCTATCTCTGCAGGGAAAGGCCACATCAAGAAACTGGCTGAACAGATAGTTTATTTAGCCTTTTCTCTCTTTGTATCTCTCATTTCATAATCCATAAACATTTTAATGAATGAATATTTTTATTTTAAAAATTGCACTATTTCGACGTTTCACCGCTCTTTGTCTGACTGACTAAGTAAGTAAGTAAGTGAGTAAGTAAGTAAGTAAGTAAGTTTCTTGCCCAGCATTTACTCCAAGTACAGCCATCTCCAGGACATTCTGCACAGGGTTTCCAAACGACTACAACCTGGATTACAAAGCGCTTCTTCAGATTTGCGATTGCTTCCACGAGGCAGATGACCTCTCAGTCTCTATTTCTCTTACCTAGACAATTCCGCCATCTTTAATGACTCAGCAATTGCGTTGTGGCCAATAATAATAGATAGGCGTGGCTAATAAACTGTGCGAGAGCCTGAGGTGTTCCTTTTCTTCACACTGTTCTGCTTCAGCTCTAGCTCCCTTTCTCTGACAGGCATGCTATATGCACTGGCTAGATATCATGCTCTTAAAATGGCTGTCATTTAATACTGATTCGCAAATTCAACATAATTATCAAGTAATAAATTATTACTCATTATACTATAATTATTAGTCCAGAGATATTCGAGAAGATATCTGATTAGTCCTGTCTTCTCTTCTTGTACTGCCTCTTGACGTTCCACTTATGCATGTCATGATACGTAAACTGTACTGAAAAAGTAAGGGAATCCGACTAGAAAAACATTTGCAATGTGAAAAATTGCTAGGATTGGCCAGGGGAACCACAAAAAAGCGTGGGAACAAGAAATCAGACGAGAGCATAACTCCAATCCGTTACAACGTCATGAACATGTACAATACATAGTATTAATAGACTGTGTTCCAGATCCACCTATCAGCTTCCATCCACCACATCATTCCATGCAGTCACCAGTACGGTCCGTGCATGTTACTACGCATGGATGGACTGTGTGTACCTGTGCTCAACACTGCATGTATTAGGAACATCAATTCATCACAAATCATCATGATTATGTGCCCCACATTCTAAAATGGATGTATAATAAATATATATAGGGATTGGTCATCACTCCACCAGTAAAAATTGCGTGGCATATTGGCTGGGAAAACATGGGAAAACTACCAGTATACATGTGATTGACGTTGTAACGGATTGGAGTTATGCTCTCGTCTGATTTCTTGTTCCCACGCTTTTTTGTGGTTCCCCTGGCCAATCCTAGCAATTTTTCACATTGCAAATGTTTTTCTAGTCGGTGAGCCTAGAGTTGTGATGGCGATTTCTCTCTCTTGACACTAAATAGTTTAATCAACCACGTGGGTGATCATAGTACAAAAGGTTAATTGATAAATTACAAAGAGTTTTACTAACAAATTTACTATTGAATCCACCCACGCGCAAACAATGCCCTCTGGTGAGAGGGATCTAGGCTAATTTCGATGTTAAAGCTTTGTTGTCACTATAAGCGACTTTTATTAGAGGTAGATTGACATAATCATTTGCAGCTGAAATGATCCTTTACCGGTCTCTATTAAAAGTAGAATTGTAGTTTGTATAACTTAACACTCCTTTGGTTTATTTATTCGATTGCCTCACACGAGATCAACTTTCATGAGATCAACTCCCACGAGATCAATTCTTACCAGATCAACTTTGCATGAGGTCAACTCTCAGTAGATCAACTCTCATAGAGTCCACTTTTCATAGAGTCAACTCAACTCCTGAAATCAACTGAGATCAACTCCAATTTTAAAATTCAGAAATTAACTATTTTTATAGGTGTTGTTGACCTTTCTTTTATAGCTAATTACTATAGTACATGTGCTAAATATTTTGTGCCAAAGGTTGACAGGTTTTGACAGGTTTTGACAGGTGATAAAAGGGCCACTAGAACTAGCATGCACTCATTTGCAACATGATGGCTCAACTCGTCAAGACAAACCGAGGACGAAAGAACCTTCAATTTGAGGGGTATATTTATACAAAAATAAGAGATGGAACCGATTTTCAATTCTGGAGGTGCAAAAACCACAAGGCTGGTTGCCCAGCAAGAGCCACTTCAGAGGGTTTGAGTGTGGT
The DNA here is from genome assembly GCF_963675165.1 of Halichondria panicea. Classification (NCBI taxonomy): domain Eukaryota; kingdom Metazoa; phylum Porifera; class Demospongiae; order Suberitida; family Halichondriidae; genus Halichondria; species Halichondria panicea. The sequence continues at coordinate 3,000,443 of NC_087379.1, forward strand.
TGTAAGGAATGAACATGATCACCCACCCAATCCAGCTGAGATCACCACTCAAGTTGCCATTGCGGGAATGAGGAAGAGGGCCAGAGATGAAAGTACCTCCATAAATGTGATATACGATGATCAACTGGACGTAATTAGCCAAGAACAGAACTCTGCTGATGTGCTGGCACAACTGCCTAGCCTTGAGTCTATCAGGTCCTCTCTGTACCGAGCTAGACACGAAGACACTCCCATCCTTCTGACCCTCAGAAGAGATGTCAGCCTCTCTACCAGATTCTCAAACACTCGAAGTGGGGAAGACTTCCTCCTGGTTGACGATGGAGATGATGACAAGATCATGATCTTTGCCACTGAAGAGAACCTCAGACTCCTGTCTGATGCAGAGGCCTTTTACATTGATGGCACATTCTCAACATGCCCTTCACTGTTCTACCAGGTACATAATTATGTACATGAATATTTTCATTAATCTCTTTTCTGCAGGTGTTTACAATCCATATTCTGCTCTATGGCCATACATTTCCAATGGTATATTGCCTTTTGCCTAACAAACAGAGACAGACATATAACAGAGTGTTCATGCCACTCAAAGATGCTGCTCTAGTTAAAGTTCCCGGTATCAGTTTTGATGTTGAAGTAGTTGTGAGTGATTTTGAGCTGGCCATGGTTCAGGCTTCTACAATGAGCTTTCCGAACTCATATCATCGTGGCTGTTATTATCACTTCATGCAAGCGATTTGGAGAAAGGTATATCTTATATAGCAATAATAACTCTATTCTAACTCTATTTTCTATGCTCTATACAGGTTCAAGCCCTGGGGCTAGCCACAGAATACCGTCGCCCCAATGGGGAGTTGAAGGAATTCGTACAATTGATGGCATCTGTGGCATTTTGTCCACTGACATTTGTTAGAACAGCCTGGCTTTCCATCCAACAGGATACTCCGAACATCCCAAGAGTTGACGAGCTAGTGGATTATTTCACTACCACCTGGATCAATGGAAACTTTCCACCAATTCACTGGAACTACTTTAATCAACATCAGCCTAGAACCAATAACCATGTTGAGGGATGGCATTCTGGAATGAAAAAGTTATAGGCAACCCTCACCCAAACATCTTCAAATGGATTGAACACATGCAGAGAGAGGAGGCAGTGACCAAAGCAAAGATTCAGAGCTACATGTTTGGAGCTACTGCTCGGCCACAGAGACGCCGAATGAAAGAGAAGGAAAAGAGGATTCAGACACTGTTTGACCGATTTAACACAGGAGGCATGACTCTTAATGTATATTTATCAGCCATCAAGCATCTTACTGGACTCTAATCTAATTTTTTTTTATTCACTTTTGTAATTCTAATTTCACTTTCAAATTGTAATCGAGTTGATCCCATGAAGTTGATCATATGAAAAGTTGATTCTATGAGAGTTGATCTACTAAGAGTTGACCTCATGCAAAGTTGATCTGGTAAGAATTGATCTCGTGGGAGTTGATTTCGTGAAAGTTGATCTCGTGTGCACACACCATTTATTCCTGTCAACAGCCGACAGTTAGCACTTCAGTGCTCTAGTTTTAGAGTTACTAAATTTCTCAGATTGCTCAATTAAACTAACAGATTATATTTTTGAGGGTATAGGTTCAAAGACGACACCCCTACAGTAGAGAAATTGTTCAATACCATAACTAAAATAAGATTCCAAATATTATTTTAAGGTTCAAAGTCAATCTGGATCTAGAGGGGGGCGTTTTGCTGTTTTCGACCCAACCCTACTATTAGGCTAATAGTAGGGTTGGGTCGAAAATCAGTGCTAATGATTTGTAACAACACCCACTCGCACATGCGCATTACTTAAGTGTCCACGTGGTTGCAACATGTTATGTCTCGAGGCGTAGCCGCACGAGGGATATACGATAAAGCCGCGGGTAAAGCTGACTGTGTCTGTTCCAGCTGAAACTGCTCAACGGTTACAATGCGACGAAAACTAACAGCTTCTATAGGCTTCTAGCCACGTTCTCTCGGATTACGATTTGTGGATTAGCAAACTAAAACTTCTTTCTCGAGTTATGGCTAGTTGACTCACATTGAAGGCTGTTGCAGTCTCTTCAGAAGCATCATCTGTTCGCACAAACTTTCTATTCAACTTATGAGTTAGCCTTGCACTAAAGCGCTAGCTTTTTGTTAGTCAGAAAGAGCTGCTAATTTTAGTAGCGAACTTGCAGACACGCCCCTTATTCCTTGATGTAATGCGCATGCGCGCTCAATACCACGTGTCATTTTGATCCTAGTACAGTTTAGCTGCTATCAATGGATATGTACTCTCTCACTTTCAGTCCTGATGAGCTGATCAACTGGTTAACAGCCAAAGGGGTGGACTCAGAGGACTGTGCCAAGATCAGAAGTGAGATCGTATCTAGCAAGGGAAAGGGTAGCACAATAGGCTGCTAGGCCTCTCAAGGGTGCTCCCCATAACAAAAATAAAACACGAATAAAAATACCGTTTGAAATGAGAGGTCAATAAGCTGTAAGGTGGGGCTACTTTAAAACTAGTGAGAGAATTTATACTACATACTACTACCGTACCCTCGCCCATCTCCTCTTTTGCTTCGAAGTTCTTGCACGAGGGTATTTTCACTCGATTATAAGCTGAAGAGTTGAGCATGCGCAGTAGCTGAATGCCACATGTTCACTATTAATTTTAATGAAGAAAGGAAGTTTTAGGTAGTAGCTAGTAAGACTATACTCCTTGCTGGACCAAGATCAGACATATAACTTTCTCTGTATGGATCTGTTTGCCCTTGAAGATGTATATGCAGGGAAAATTATGCAGAGAAAAGAAAACACAAAGTCCAAGAAAGTTATCACACAGGCCGGTTACCTTGCCTTGGTTTTCTGAAACAAAGTACCTCTGTAGGAGTATGACCTACCATCCTTTGGGAATTTTCTGCTACATGACACAAGCTGCTACATGACACAAGCAACGAATATCGAATAGAGTCAGAGTCCACTTCTTCATGTTTATTCTCTACGTTTATAACGTTGTTGTTGTCAATGAAATGTTCATACTATGTAAATACTAAAGAATTGTCATAGAGCAAAGTGTAAACCTCGCCGCGGATGGGCGTATATTCGAATGAAAAATATTCGAATGAAAACTCGCCGTTCGCGATTAAACGCCCAGTCCCCTAATAAGCCTAGACTTCTTGCAGAAAAGGGTGGGCGTATTTTCGCGAGGGTACGGTACAGAGCTATTCCACTATTTGCAAAAAAAGAATATGTATATTAAACAGTTATTTCTAGCATTAGAATGACCTGTGAATTCTTTGTCTGTCCAGAGGCTAAGTTTCAAGGAGAGTCATTTGTCTTGATAGAGGAGGAACATTTCGAGGAGTTGGGGATTCCCCCAGGTGCATCACGCCTCCACTTGGAGGACCTGATCAAAGAAGTAAGTAATACTCTGATACAGTGGTTTGCACAACAGTTGTCCAGAGCAAAGGCAACTTTTGTGAGCACTGCCCCAAATTCAGTCGAAAGAACTTATATTGACGTCATAAATAATTTTTAAAGCAGCACTTCATAACCAAAAATTATCTCTTGTTACATAATCTTTTAGATGTAAAGAAGGCCACGTACCCCATACAAACTACACTGGATCCAGGACATAAAGTGGTCCACTCCTCGCGGAAGTGCTGAGCCACCCCCGATTATGAAAGGGTTGGGCCATTAGTGAAGGGGACCTTCACCCACCACACAGCGGTCGCCCACCCCAATCCAAACATGACCTAAGCCCCGCCAACTCATAATAACACAGCTACAAGGTATTGTCGACGACGAGTATCCAGCGAGTTGCTCACGAGGACATAAGTCTTTATCACACAGTCCTCCATACCCTTTGCCGCCGATCCTGAAACTGTGGCTGCAGTACTTGGCCTGATCGACCAGCCAAACGTAGGGCTGACTTAACCCTCTCCACGAAACAGGGGCGAGACTAAACCTTTCCGTCACTAAGTCCTGTCTAAGACTCCCTTTCTGAACGGTCAATGATTTGATGTGCGGTCAGAAGGGTGGTCAAAAGACAAACTTAAGTGGACACTCGCCGTCCCCAGGCACCCCGCACCGTAAAAACCGAAGAACAAAGACAGCACGCTGCCCATATCATCTCCCAAACTGACTCTTCGAGTGATCGGCTTGCTCCTGTCTCAGCCTGATTCCGCTTGATCCGAGCCTCGGCCATGACGTCTTGGCAAACGGGCCCGACGCTATCTGCAGGAACCGGATCGCTGATAGGTCTTATGCCCTCTCCCTCCAAGAAGGACAGGTCATCCCCCTTTCGGACAGGGTTGACACAAGCATTGAACACAAAATTTAAGGTACCTTGTTAACTTTTTTAGCCCTCCAAGTTTGGGCCGTCCAGTCGGGCCGAACCAGCTTGCACCAGTTCCTCCGAGATTGGTGAAGGAACACGGGCCACCAACGGACACACTTGGAAAAATAGAGGAAGGTTATCCCGTGACAAGCTGTATCCAGGAATGTGTTCGAAAAATGTTATAATGGGCCCCCAAACAGGCCCCCAAACACGAGTTTAAAATCGCCACCACCGCGACAGCCATCACGATCGGCAAGAGCTCCTCTACCGTAATGTGGAGCCATGTATATTGAAACCACGATGTCGCACCCCCAGGAGCCTGATGCATCCGAAGTGAGAATGATGTCCGGGCGTAGCTTGGATCTAGAGAACATAATCCGAGTGCCATTCCAGTCTGCCAGAAACAAAGACCACCAACGTCAGACCACTCCTACAAGCGTGTTCCTTCACCAATAGTCATCAAGGTAATGTATCAGGCTGTCAGCTAAGGCCGTGAAATTTTTGAGCGCGAGCAATGTACAGCGACTCCTCCCATACCATTCCCAGCAGGACTGTGACATTCCGATAGGCACTCTCGCAAACTTCCCTGTCCCAAATCAAGGATCACATCAACCCATTATCAGCACCACACGTCATAATTGGTGCCACATAACCCTGTGCCTGGCAACAACAAAACAACAACACGTAACCATTCGTACACTAATGGTTCGTAACGAATCGTCTCTAAGTGGTGAAGTCTCTACCCGGCTGAGGGCCCCTACCGGAAAATCACACTTCCAGTTAAAACAGGCTCCCCGTATCTTCGTTCTATCCCGGTCGTAGTACTCCCTGGAGAACCCTTGACCCTAACCTGTCTTGCTACCCGTTGGCCAGTCAACTTTGGCTGCCTGTTCCTCATGAGGGTGCTTTTGGAGCACGCGATCCAACTCAGTAGGTAATGGCCGAGCTCCACCTCCTAGACCCACCTCCAAGCTCCATATTGTCCCGGAGAAGCTCTGCCATATCCACGTAGTTGTATTTTCTTTACTAACTTGGGTGGAAAAGGGGGCAGGCCGATTACACTGGCCTCCTTCGCTCCCCCCCTGGGGTAAGAGTACTGAGCTGCGTGACCTACACGCCATGCTCGGAGGAGCTTCGGTACACTACGTTATCCCACCCCGGCTCAGAGCCTACATTTTCACACGGGCACATTTTCACACGGGCATACACTTTCACCCCCCCCCCCCGCTCGGAGAGCATCTCCTGCCCTACATTTATCTACAGGGACCGTACTGCCAGCCCCGACAGAATTCAATGACAATGTACGTACTATACGCTTGGATATTCTACTCTACCAAATGGGGAAAAATCCTTCCCCCCCTTTCGTGCTCCCTTTCTCGCTCTCTTCCTGAATCACCTCCCGTAGTAGCATATCCCGGGTGAAAGTGTGGAGGAGAGCAATAGATGCAGGATTCAAAATGATTGAAGCAGCTACGATATTAGACAGGTGGTCGCACGAGGCTGGTCATCCTAATATGCATGCGCGTCCATACCCTTTTGCCGTTAACTACGTTTAATTACATAACACGTTCAGCAGCCATTGGATTTGCACGAAACTGACCAAATTCACAACCTCTGCCCCACCAGCAGGATTGACAGTGCAGTTGTGTGTTTTCAATTATTGCACAAATTTTGACTCATGTTTAAACTGCTCTATTTCTGCAGGGAAAGGCCACACCAAGAAAGTAACTGGATTAGATAGCTGTGATATTATAGTCTATGAATATTCTGATGCATTACTATTGATATTTGAAAAATTGCCGCATTTCGTCTTAGTAAGTAAGTAACATTCTTGAAAAGCATTTCCTCCTTGTACAGACATGTTCAGATACAGCCTCTAGTCATGTGGGCATTTTTCTTAGAATTGCGTTCGCTTCCAAGAGGCAGATGACCTCTCAGGCTAAGACCACCACTAGGAGGGTGCCGCCTAAAAATCAGATGTTAAAAGCAGCTGGAGGGACCTTCCCACACACAACAAACTGTGCAATAAAACACGCCTCAAGGTTTTTCTCCTTAATATCATTCCTTTGCTATGGACATACAGTGGTCATAAGTACTCTGTTCCTAGCAGTCAAGTAGGGCATGTCCTAGTATTCCCATGGAAAAGAGAGAGAAAGTGCCCGCTTTTGTATCAGTTTCTAACCCAATGGATCGTGTTTGGTTTATATATGCACCTATCAATGATATGCCCCACCCCTACCCCCCACCTGGGGAGCACGTGGGGAAATGTAGTAGACCGCCTGGGGGAAGTGACTTTCAGTTGTAGCCGCCCTCGACCTTTGTATTCATGTTATCTTTAATATACATAGGTACATGTAGTAAATTTTTTGGCCTACTCAACATGAGGAAAGTACAAAGCTGATACGCCCGCCGCCCCATACATGGTCACTGATGGGTTGTCACTTCCCCCACGTTTCCCCCATATCACCCCAGGTGGTGGGGCATATCATTGATACACAGTAGGTGAATTAGCAGTAAGTTGCAAATGAGTGTTCAGTTGATTTGGTTCTATGTATAAATTATGTATGTGCAGCAAATCGTGGTTCCTCAACTAAAGTCAGTACAAATGCGGAAAATGTTTCAAAAGGCTCAAAGGAGGAAAATGCTACAATGTGGTTGAATCTGACTGGTGATGGTAGGTACAAGGAGTACCTATAGTGATGCACGAGTTTGGCCATGCTTTGGGTCTGGGTCACGAGCATCAAAGAGCTGTTTTCTGGAACAACATCAAAATTTGGCTCTCTATTTAAGGACGTTACGTCATATGGAGATATATTCCAGGAGAACCAAGATCTGAGTATGACCCGGACAGTATTATGCATTACCCTATAAAACATGCAATTTTTATGCGTTTATGCTCAGGTTTAATCCTAGTTGGCTTAAAGATGAATACAACGCCGAGACAAAGGTGAATCATCGTAGTGACATTACTGACAAACTTTCTTGAATGGAAAAGAAAGGGCCTGGCAGAAAATCTATCACATGTTGGTTGTGAAATCGTTGTGGCAACTTATTATGGTAAAAAGTTTACCCAATTATATATAATTATGCTTTTAGAGAATTTTATTGCAGATCATGTGACTAATACCTAGAGAGTTGAGAGAGACTTGAGAATCGGATCCGGAATTTTAGTCATAGGACACATAATTATAGTTAAATGTGTGGCCATGTTTAGTTAATTTTTGTATGAAATTGTTCATGATTTTGAATTTCAAGGGCAGTTTTTGATCCAGGGGGGATAACATCTTGCCTGACTCAGCAATATGCTGAGTCAGGCAAAGCTTTTTTTTACATAGAGTTCAATCGTAGGGAGGGGATTGGCATAACGATCTGCGTTTCGGGTCTTCTTTCTTCCAGCCCATGTTTTTAACTACATGCATGCATGGCTGAGTTTTGTCTCTAAAATAATGTTATATCTAGTCAGCGACTTATATTTAAAAACAACTCGGTCAAGGCTTATACTGACTACGTACAGCAGTTTTCAGCACAACACACACAAATAGGGCTGTCCCAATTATTCTAGAAGAATAATAGGTGAGGCTAAAAATATTAGAATGAAAGCACCACAGGTGCTGATGCCTCGGTGGAGATGCCAAAGCTACAAAGCTTTTATACACATGATAAAACAATTTAATTTTGCTGCATGCAAAAACTCACAGAGTGGGTAATGACCTACCATGATTGTTGTTAAAAACGATTGATGCCAAAAGTTCAAGTAATGGCTGCATTAAGCAGAGCCTTGAAGCTCTCTTGTCACTCTTGCAGTTACCAATAGCTAGCGTTCTAGTGCAGAGCTAACTACTAAGTAGAGTAGCAACACTCGGTAAACAAGTTTGGCTATGTGCTCTACTGAAAAGGCTGCAATGGCATTCCAAGTAAGCAAAACTAGGCATAACTCGAGAACGAAGCATTATTTTGCAAATCCACGAATAAAAATCCAAGTAAACATGACTAGAAGCCTATAGAAACTCTTACTTGTACTTGATTCATCCTTGAGCAGCTGTAGCAGTCTACACACACAGACACACAAACACACTACCGTATATCTTTTTTTTTTTTTTTTTTTTTTTTTTTTTTTTTTTAGCCTTTATGGCGAAACGAGTAGTTAAGGTAAGTACAAACGGGTAGACAGATATAAATCGAAATCTAAGTAAGGTAAAGATATGAAGAACAAACATATAGTAAGTTTAGGTATGCCCATCAAGCACAGGTGATAGAGTTGGTGACCTGTGAATGAGCATGGAAGCATTCCCTCGCCAAAGGGCTATGCTGACTCTCCCAAAGAGGTGTTTAATGGTGACTGAGTCTCGGTCCGCGCCTGAGCGGAGACAAATTGACCGGCCGATATCACGGATGGTTGAGATGAAGTCCTCTGCTAAGCCTCCCAGGGTTTCGGCCACAAGGGGAATGCATGTCATACCCACAGACCTGCAGCTGGGGAGATTGGAAGCCAGCTTACGCTGGACCCCCACTTGGAGAGCGTGGCCCTGGGTCCTTGCAGCCTCAGACAGTGTGAGAGACTGGAGAGGAGAAATGACATGGACGTCAAGAGCCGCTGGACGACCATTGATCCAGTTGGGGAGGAGGACGTCTGCAGGGCGAGAAGCCGAGTCAGGAACAAGCCCTGTAGTTTCTCTTGAGGGGCCCAGAGCAGCAGACTGAGCCGCTTTAAAAACAACGTCACGGACGGCGTTGTGACGGCTGATACGGTCACTGTTGCCTCCACATCCCACCTGGTGGTCACCAAGGGAGTCAGCAACACCATGACACTCAGGGCAGGTGAACTGGTCATTGTGCAGCGGGACCCCTAGCCAGTAACACAGGCAAGAGCGAAACTCCCTATCTTGGAGGTGAAGCCCGAGTGAGGGAGAAGGGATTACGTTCAGCCAGTCGTGAGCGTGAGGGAGACCAGTGGAGAGGGCCAGTGCTCGTGACCTAGTGGTGGGGGCCGAGGCTAACAGGCTCTTCATAACGGATTCATCAATAGCAGCAGAGAGGGCTCCCTGTCTGAGGGGAATGTCGATGTCGTTCAGAGTCTGCCAGTCAGGACGAGCAGAGGAGGAGGCAATGGCTGACACTGTTTCATCTAAGAAGATCGAAGGGGGAGGAGGGCGACCTAGGAGTCCTTCAACCAAGGGTGCCGAGCGAAGAGAGGAGTCCAGATATGCAGCAGGGGCATGAAGTGGGGCACTACGCAGCCCAAGCCCTCCTTTACTACAAGGGAGGGATGCCTTCTGCCACGACCAGTCCGAAAGAGGTCCTCCCAGGATACTCTCAAGAGCCCTCCGGATGGAGCAGTCAAAATCATGAGCAGTAGTGCCAACGCGGCCTGGGGGGCAGGCCCGGAGTACTGAGACAACTTTGGGAAGTGCAAGACATGAGCGTAGCAGAGTGGTTTGTGCTTGAGAGTCTTCAAGGGTGTGGAGAAGGTTCAGAGAGAGTTTGATCTTGTCTATGCGGGTTTGAAATGAAGCCTCGCAGAAATCAGGAGGACCGACTGGGCAACCAAGGAGTGAGAAGCCTTCACGGACTATGGGGATAGCCGAAGGAAGGGGGTTGACAGATTGATCAGCCTCAGCAGGAATATAGAGGAGAGACTTGGCTTTATTTAAGTGGAGGCCAATTCTCGGACCTTCTCTTTCAATGATCTCGAGAGCAGACAAGAGGTCGTTGGGCGAACCGATTAGGGTGCCATCGTCCAAATACCACGCATTAAGGGCCAGGCCTGGGACTTCAGATTGAATGCAATCAATAATGGGTTGGAGTGTGAGGGCAAAACCGAGGGGGCCTAAAGGATCCCCTTGTTGAACTCCGCTGCAGCTGAGTAGGGAGTGGCTTCCCAGAAGAAGGTTGGGCTGGCTGGAGTAGCAGGCTTCTATCCAGGGGGAGAGAGAGGGGATGTGCTTGCGGAACTCCTGAAACATGCTTCCCCGATCGATGCTATTGAATGCATTAGAAAAATCCACAAGGAGAGTCCAGCACCCGTCGCTGGGGCTTGAGGAGAAGTGGCTGGATACTGCGTGGATAATTGCTTCGCAGCCCCCTTTTACTCCAACGCCCAGCTGGTTTGGGAGAAAGTGGGGAAGAGCAGTGGGTCGGGTCGAGAAAGCGAGGCATTTCGAAGTGAGCCGACGAAGAGACTCACCGATGGCAATTGGGCGTAATCCTCCACATTTCTTCTTAATAGCGATTAGAGTTGCCCCACAGAGATGAGGTGTGATGGAGGGTGGAGCACGGCCAGAAGCTAGCAGGTTTACCAGGCTGGTTAGAGAGAAGAGCAGTCTATTCCCGTGATCTGGTGACGGGCAAAGAACAGCCTCACGGAGGTGGCTTGGACGGAGACCAGAGGGGCCCGGGGCTGAGCCAGGGGGGAATGACTTAACTCCTTTCGAGACAATTGACTCCGTTAATTTGATTGGTGATGGGGTAGGGCCAGGGGGAGTCCCAGGAGGAGGAACCTGGGGGTGCTTGCTTAGCATGTCTTTCAGGACCGTTTCGTCTGCTGGGGCTGCTCCCTCTGAAGTAAGAGCCTTCATGGCTTTTCTGTATTGGCCGTTCTGAGCGGCATGTAAGGCCCTTTTGGCATTTTGGTTACGGAGGTTCGTCGGCTGTTTGCGACGAGAGGCTTGAGCTTGACTGCTCTCCACTGCTTCAGTCCAGAGGCCTAGGCAGTCCCCATCGTCCCAACGTTTGAGGCGAGACTTTACTAGCTTAAGGATTTCTCGCCAGCGGAGGCGATGGCCAGAAGCAGGGCTTGCTAGGACGCACTTGGCTAGTATATCTCGCTTGCGCATGCGCACCGAGGCATAATTATAATTATGATCCTTCCATATGGCAAGCCAGTGCCACAGGCCCACAGTTATGATTTATTATTCTAGCTCATGCAGTTCATGCTTTTGCTGTGGGGTACATGTTCAAGTGGTTGGCGTTTGGTGGAGACTATTTGCATGAGATGCTCTAGGACCTGACCCACACTGATCATTTGTGTTCACAGAGTTTGAAAAGATGGTGCTACGAGTGGAAGAGAGTTTAAAATCACATCAAAAATCCAAATATAAAAGTGTACTTTAGAAAATACAAATAGTATAAAAGTGTACTTTATATATTAGAAAATACAAATAGTATAAAAGTGTACTTTATATATTTAGAAAATACAAATAGTATAAAAGTATAAAAGTGTACTTTTCTTCTATAAAAATTGTAAGTCCAGTTACAAATATATAACGGAGCTTCTCACAGTATAGTGGCGAACTAATGAATGCCCATAACCTCTTCAGCTGTAGGCCTCTTTGCAAAGTCAATTGTAAGGCATTCACTTGCTACTTTAACAAGGGAGTTCAACTCTGGTTGATCCAAGCATGTTTTCAACAACTCAATCAGGCAAATACTTGCAGACGTTGGCTCAATACTGGGATGCATACTGTTGCTTTTGCGGTTGGTCAGCATACAAGCCTGCATGGTAGTGTGTGTGTGTGCATGATATACATGTACCTTACTGACTTGAAAATACCCCACCCACCCCTTTGTGCAAAACTCATGCTTCGAAATCAAGGGGGGGGGGGGCTTAAATTTGAATGATTACCGACATGTTATCTAACAGGATAGTTTCAAGGTACTAAATTTTTGCAAACTAAATAGTTTGTTTTCGAGGATAGACGTTCAAATGACCACACCCCATATGATAGAAAGGTCTTTATATAATACCGGAAGTAAACAAATTTTAAGGTTCGTTTATTTATTTCTGTTAACAGCCGACGGTTAGCACTTCAGTGCTCTAGTTTTTGAAGTACTAAATTTCACAGATTGCTCAATTAAACTAAACATTTTGCAGATTATATTTTTGAGGGTATAGGTTCAAAGACGACACCCCTACAGTAGAGAAATTGTTCAATACCATTACTAATAAGATTTATTTTGAGGTTCAAAGTCAATCTGCGAAAATTTAGTGCCACAAAAATAACTCGCTATACGGCACCTCTGCAATACATTTCCTGTTTGGCTAGGGGGGCTTAAATAAGAAGAGGGTATATTTTCGGGTGAGTACGGTAATTCATTATATACATGACTGAATATAATTATGCATCACTTGTAGTACAAGTTATTGCATGAGCACCGAGTGCAACATGCCAATAATGGTGAGTGTACATAATTATAGTGACAAGATATATTAATTTTATAGTACAAACCTCACGAATAGCCTGTTCTTTGCCCAGCATCTTAAGCAAAATCACACCCATACTCCAGATATCACACCACGGACCTTCCACGTCATAGAGGATCTTGCCATCGATCAAAGTCTTCTTATACTCATCTCGACCGGGACATAGTTTGAATTGCTGTATTAAAAAATAGTGAAACCATTAGAGTTCAGGTACATATAATTATTTACATAATGGTAGTGCTGACATGTGTTGCAGTGTATACCGTAAAGCGGGTAACTTTCAGGTAACTTATCCAGATGAAAGATTCAACCAAATTTAATGATATCATAGCAAACACCCACTCGCACATTAAGTGTTCACGTGGTTTTAAACTTTTGTTTTGCTGAAGCAGCTAAATGCTTCAGATTAGCCTAACACTATAGCTTGCTATCTTGTTTTGTCCACCGATGCATTATGTCCAAGACTAGTACATTTATAAGAGCTCTGGACATTGTTTGCTGATTTTGCATGCAGAGGCTACTCGAATTATTGATGGATGTGGCTCATTTAGAGTCATTCTGGTAACCGAATATTTAAGCCATCCGAATGAGGTGGGGACCCCAGGTATTCGCGGGTAATTTTTGTAGGGTAAAATATTCGTTGAACTTGAACAGCGGTGATTTTCGTGAGTAAAAAAATCCAGTACCATACTCTACCGGGATTGTTCCTACCTCCACTTGTGAGTGAATGTTCCTGCATAAGCTAATTTGCCTCGAGAATACGACCACCAGGAAGTGATGCGTTTGTCAGTGACCGGTGTAAGCTGATTAGCCTCTAGATAGAGCTAGATCTAATAATTTATTACCCTAGGCGCACGTGGGCGGCCACGGGTATAGTAGTCCATTTGTTTGTGTCTGCTCACCTGGATGTCATAGCGCTGCTTTACAGTATGGATAGCCTTCACAGCAACAAGTTATTAATTTTAAAGTGACAGATTTTGATATTAAAGCGTCGTTATTGCGAGCAAAATTAACCTACATGTAAGAAGCTTGAACTTGCACGTTGGCTGCATGGCCTCTAGCTATACATGCATCCTTTTTTCGAGGTACTGTACGTATTTAGAGCTAAAGTGATCCTGTACCAGAAACAATGGAAAAGGTTCATTCTTAGTTTCTTAATGAGTGGGCATAATTTAAGGCAAACACCACGGGTGGGTTTAATTTCGAGACAAACTACTGTTTTCGAAATTAAGCCCATCCCACCTGTAGCTGCTTTGCAGCATGCAATTAGGGTGGGCGATCTTGGGTGGAATAGGGTATGTGCACTGCACCGCATGCGTTCTGGTAACCAAGCCTAGGTTTACGTGGGTAAAAGTTTCGTCGAAGTCAGCTTGCCCACGAAAAAAACGAATATTTACCCCACAAAATTTTCCCGCTATACGGTAATGTAATTAAACTCTGCTATATTATAAGTAATACGTACAATTTAACAATTATTTGATAATATCCTGTAACTCACTTCAGGAGCTCTGTAAGAACGTGTCCCTTTCACACGCTCCATTTGAAGATCGGTCATGCTTGTCTCACACACGGAAAACTGATTGGGTTTCCGTGCAAATTTGGTTTGTTTTGCACAGTCAAAATCTGATATTTTGAGGGTGTACTTATCCTTGTCAACACATGTGCAATGGAGAATACCAACACAACTGCACTCCTTCTGGACCAGAATATTGCTAGCTGTGTGTGTGTATGTGGGGGAGTAAGGGAGGGGAGGGGGGAGTGTACAAGGCTCTAAATGAGCTCTTAGCTAAGTTACATGTACCTAAAATACTTGCTGGCTGTGTGTGTGTGTGTGTGTGTGAGGGAGAAAGGTTACAAGCAAAGTTACACGTACATACACTCATAATCATTGCTGGCTGTGTGTATGTGTGCGTATCGAGGGAGGAGGGAAGAATACAATGAGTTTTTTTACCAAATAATTACGCTGGCTGTTTGTGTGTGCGGGGGAGGGGTGGGATGTAACAGGTTATAATGAGATGTTAGCAAGCATATGCATGCACACCATGGTATAAGTAATTATACCTTTGAGGTCACCGTGCTGCACCCTCTGTCGGTCCAAATACACCAATCCCTTACAAATCTCAGCCAAAGTATACTTCAAATTTGAAAGGAACATCTCCCTCTTCTGTGGCTGCTTTTTTAATAGTGTTAAAAGGTCACCACGATTGATCATCATTGAGCGAAGGTCTCCGGACATTTTTGGCATGAATTGGTAGCAGTTTCCATGCTGTTCTCCAATCATCACGGCTAGGAGAGGGAGAATGTTTGGATGATGGAGGGTCGACCAAATGTTAAGTTCGTTCTCACGATACCGGGTCTGTGTATATTAAAGGAAGTACAATTCAATCAAGGAACCAGGTAAAACAAAAAAAATTACCGTATAGCGCTTGATTTTCGAAGCACTAAGATTTTGCGGCTTTTATTTTGACGATAGAGGTTAAAATGACCACACCTTTACAGTAGAGGTCTTTACAATACCAGAATCAAACAACGATTCCAAATTTCGAGGTTCGAGGTCAATCAGTGAAAATGTTAGTGCCTCGAAATAAAGCGCTATACAGTGTATCAGCGCAGCGTACATGCTAAAAATAATTTATACCCCTCACGTAATTCTTTTTTCTATAGAAATCACTGGGCCTTCCTAAAGTACACATACTTTTACCAAAGCCTAGCAATCTGTATTCAGCAGAAAACAAAAATATATATCTGAACAATGTGATCAATGCTTACCACTTTGACTGCATACGATGTATCGCGGAGAGGAAACTGAATAACTCGCCCATTCCCTCCTCTCCCCAGTGGGTCCTTATAATGCTCCGATTGTGGCTTGATGTAAACCTCTCCAGCGATTAGATTTCTCTGTTATGTGCATGTACAAATGTAGATGTAAACGTAACAATTTTGAATGGGCAATTATCGTCAGGGGTTGCAAATTTTGCAAACACTTAATACCACGTGACCTACCACAGTGCTAAAGATGAGGAGTCCAGCTTCTTTGTCGAGTAATTCAAAGGGAGGGAACTGTCCGGCCTCCACGTTTGTAATGAGACTATCAGACTCCACTTTATCGCAACGAGTTGGTCGATTGTACTGAAGTTGTTTTTTAAACAAGTCCATGAAACCCCAGCTTCTCTGGTTTTCATCAACAACTTGCTGTGGGTGCTTAGTTATTGTGTTTGTTTGACCATCCTCATTATTGTAAGCCCTTGATTGGGAATGGAACTGTTGGCTATTTGTATGGTTAGGTTTCACTTCAAGACTAGAAAGTTCACTCGAGTTGATAGAAGTGGCTTCAAATCGGGGAACCGGGGATTGCTGAACACCTGTATTAGAGAGTTCACTCGAGTTTAGAGAAGTGGCTTCAAATCGGGGAACCAGGGATTGCTGAACACCTGTATTAGAGAGTTCACTCGAGTTTAGAGAAGTGGCTTCAAATCGGGGAACCAGGGATTGCTGAACACCTGTATTAGAGAGTTCACTCGAGTTTAGAGAAGTGGCTTCAAATCGGGGAACCAGGGATTGCTGAACACCTGTATTAGAGAGTTCACTCGAGTTTAGAGAAGTGGCTTCAAATCTGGGCAGAACCGGCAATTGCTGGACACCTGTACTAGAGAGTTCACTTGAGTTGATAGAAGTGGCTTCAAATCTGGGAACCGGGGATTGCTGAACACCTGTATTAGAGAGTTCACTCGAGTTTAGAGAAGTGGCTTCAAATCTGGGAACCAGGGATTGCTGAACACCTGTATTAGAGAGTTCACTCGAGTTGACAGAAATGGCTTCAAATCTGGGAACCGGGGATTGCTGAACACGAACACCTGAAAGGAAATAGGCGATAAAAATATAAAGTACTGAGCTAAATCATGCAATCCCAATACATGCGTGTACAGCCCGGTATATATACCTATTATAGACGGGTACTGTAGTAATTTTAGCGTTTTCAGATTTTTCTCTGTTTTTAGGATGCTAATTTTGGCAGGATTTACAGCAAATTCATTAGCAAAAGATGAGTTGTAAGGTTGAATGTAAAGTTTGGGAGTCAGATACAGATGAAAAAACAAGCTTAGCATACTCTCAAAGTACAAAAGAAAAAAATGAGATTCTTTAATTATTAGCGCAGACATAATTTAGCGTTAATTACAAATTAGTACCCATTAATTATATGTACATACAGTATCAAATGTGTGTATCATGCCGCTATGCATCGCTTTACCTCTTTTGTGGTGCTTGGAAGACACTGTCAGCGAAGCAAGTAGTAAAACTGGTGACTGCGCTTGTCCCTCTAGTAGTATTGGGTTTTGTGTAGTGAGGACAAGCTGCGGATCTTGAGATTCAGAATTCACCTCATCAACATTTTTCACAGTTTGAACAGACTCTTTAGATGGCTGCAAAGTTGGAAAGACTGCCTCCGGCTTTTGATCTTTCATGTTGACTTCTTGGACATCTTTGTTGGGGCATACTGTGAGATGTTCAAAATCGGCCTCCAACACTTGAGGGGTGGGTGTTTTTACACCATATCCAGTACTCTCCCCAAAAAACTTGGGGTGTCCATTCTCAACCTGATCCTGGCCAACAGTCAATACAGGTTCTTGAGCGGCTCCTCTGGACGGAACATGATCATGGCTGTCCTGTCTTTCTTCAACTGGAGCTGAACTTGCTAGGCCACTGATCGAGCGGCTTATGTACTCATCTTCGTTTTGCGATTGGGCATCACACTTGGCTAGATTGCTTGACATCCTTAAGCTGAGCTTTTAAAATAAGACTTCTAGTGAACTCTTCCTGTTTCTTTCTTGATCTTGTTCTTGATAATACCGGAAAAATCTGGTTTATTCCGGGGCCTAAACTAGATTTTACTGGCCATAAACCACCCAATATATAAGAGGTGTGCAGAGAATGGGGGTTAAAGCAATTAACTTTAGTAAACAAATCCCGATGTCAAACTTCAAGTGTATACTTTGCAGTGATTACCTTCTGCGCAACCCCGTGCAGTGTGAGTGTGGTGACAGATTGTGTGGAACCTGTTTCGAGTCTCTGCAGAAGAGGTAGGTTAGTACTTTAAGACCACTCTTCTTCTTTTGTTATAGACCATTAATTAATACTGCACTTTGCAGAAAAGAAGATGTATTTCTCTGCCCAACTTGCAATGTGAAGAATCGATTGTCTGACTGTTTCCGAGACAAGGCAGTGGAGTATGAGCTTTGTAACATCACCCTCAAGTGTTTGAACCCGTCCTGTCCATGGGAAGCGGAGAGCAGGTTTTATCAGGTATGCATGGCTGTATAATACTTGGTATGCACGTACTCTAGTGATACTTGCCCTTATCTTAGCATTTTAAGAAAAGCATATTTTGACCCGAGTGGTTAATAGTGTACCGGTAGAGTTAGAGAACAAAGGTACCCTCGAATAAAATTCGCGCTATGCTGCAGTTTTCTATCTCAACAAGTCAAAGTTGTGTATAGTAGTTATAACCTAACCAACACGCTTACACGTTATAGCAATAAAATACTCTAAAACAGCACTTGGGAACTTATAACTTTACTGGAATGCCTCTTTTTACTGGGTGACCATAATTATGGTCGGTCATTAGCAAGTCCTACACATGGCTCACGGACTAGGCGTGTCTTTCATGTCAGAAAGAGGTATATAATGTCTCGAGAAAATACAACTTTAGGCAAAATAGCCTTGTTCGTAGGGCGTAGCGTGGATAGTTTTCGAGGCTCCATTGCAGATTCAATGTAAAAGCATCACATGCACCACTCTGTTAGCAATCCTATTTAAGTATGCCAGGGACCTATTCATGGAAAATGCTAACTTTTAGCTGGTTGGAGCTCCATCAGCTCTAAAGCATAGACAGAACCGCTTTTTAACAAGGAATTCGATGGTATATGAAAATGTAAACTATGATGAAGTTATGACAACTTTATCGAGGCTCAACTCGACTTTTAATTAGTGTAGGTTGTTATTCATTGTATTGTTTGAAGGAGAGCTGGACCCAATGAAAGTAGACCTGTGTACTGCCATGTTTTACATGAGCAAGTAAAACTAGTGGATGTTTACTGTTTTGGCACACAATTACAGGAACACAAGGCAGTATGCAAGTACATGGTAGTGCCGTGCCCTAACTCTGCGTATGGCTGTCCCTCCAGACTGTCTAAGGTGGACATGCGTAACCACATGATCACCAAGTGTCGGTTCAGGCCAGTACAATGCACTTGGTGCCTAAAGAATGTTCTGGATGAGCAGGTGATTGCATCATTTCACATTCATTATTCTTTTAGAGCTTATTATTATGGTATTATTACATCACATTGTGTATAACGTCGACAATTCAGATTTGTGTGATGTATTTATATGCATGTTCGACTGTCTCTGTAGGCTCACATCAAGTCAGAGTGTGAGGATGTGTCTGTCCCTTGCCCTAACAAGTGTGGGGTGTCGGTACCACGGAAAGAGGTAAGAAATCCTCACTAAAAATTAATTGTCACTGACTATAATTATTATGTACTTTGTTTCCATGCAGCTTTCCAAGCACACTCGTACACTATGTACCCACCAACTGAGAAACTGCGACTACAAGAACCTTGGATGTTCATACAAGGTTAGTATAATTACACCAGTAGCAGCCCCAATGTTTGTTAGACAGAGTACTGATTGTTTGTTTAAAAATGCATGCTACAGTTAATATTGCATATTAGTGACATTGTTTGTTTGTTACTCGATTGTTACCCCGTGCGTGCGCAGCAGAAGTAGAGTGATTGGTGTGTGTGTGTGTGTGTGTGTGTGTGTGTGTGGACACAAAATGAGCTGTTTGAAAAACTAGACACTTTCATGGACTGCTTTAACTGCTAACGAGACAGTGGTTGCAAAATAATAGACTTCAACATAATTATAGTCGAAACTGGTAGGCGATCTTCGAAGGCGGTAAAAAACACTGTTTTCTAATAAAATAATGTTATAAGGTAAAAACTTTGTATCCGTTTTACCGCTGTGCAATGAAGCTCAACATACGGGGTGAATGCTCTATGATCATCTTGTTTATTTATTTCTCCTCCATACAGGGCACTATCCCACAGTTGACCTCACATGCTAAGGAATATACAGCCTACCACACTCAATTGTTAAAGATGAGCCACAAAGAGGTGCAGGACTCGTTAAAGACTGAAATTGCACTGCTAGACAATAAAACAGCAGCACTGCAATCTGAGATCACCAAAACGAAATCAGAGCTGAACGGCAAAATCCAGCAGATGGTTAATTCTATTGTGAAAGCTGAGTCGTCCATTATCCAACTACAAGATGGACTCAGTGAAGTATCTCTACTATTACAAACACTTCAAGCTACCAATTACGATGGAACATTCATTTGGAAAATCCCCGAAGTCACTAGGAGAAGACAGGAAGCTAAAACTGGGAAAACTGTATCTCTGTATTCCGCTCCATTCTACACAAGTCGTCATGGATACAAGCTTTGTCTACGACTCTACATGAATGGTGATGGTACTGGCAAAGGCACTCACTTGTCGTTCTTCATCACCCTAATGCGAGGGGAGTACGATGCCCTCCTCCCTTGGCCGTTCAGACAGGCAGTCACTCTGACCCTGGTGGACCAGAACAAGCAGCAAGACATTGTCCAATCGTTCCGTCCTGAACCAATCTCCTCATCATTCCAAAGACCACGCAATGAGATGAACGTTGCCTCAGGCTGTCCGACATTCGCCCCCGTTTCTGTCCTCGACAAAAACTCCTACGTCAAGGACGATACTTTGTTCGTCAAGTGCAATATTAACACCACAGAACTAACGAATGAATGACTATAGACTGCATAGTTTATTGATATACATGTACTCGTGTCGTGTCTTTGCGTTCAATTTCAACCCCATGATTTTTACAGTGACATACTAGTGGTAGGTATATGCAGCTATGCAGCTATCTTACCAATTAAGACATCTGAACACTACACAGCTTTCGGTCCCATTCGCGGCAACTAATAACTTTAAATTTTCATTCTTCGCAGATACTATTACAACTTGGAATAAATTAAGTTTTGTTACAGACGGTATTTCACTTGCATCCTTTAAAAATCATTTACTTTATTAATAAAGTGTAATTTAGATTGTTGTGTACTGTTTTTGTGTATGTAGGTAGGTAACTGATTTGGATTAGCTACTATTCTGCTATTTTCTGTTACCTTTGCTGTATGCATAAATTTGTTTAATAAAAAAAAAAAATAAATAAAAAAAAGAGAAATGTCATGTAATTATGTATACCTTTGTGACATAACAAGTTTGCTAGATCTAGTACATCAGTGTTGTGCGGAAAGACATAGGTATAATATGCGGGTTTTAATTTGGCTATATTGCTTGACATGAATCCTTAATTAAGCTGAGCTTTTAAAACAAGACTTCTAGTGAACTCTTCCTGTTTCTTTCTTGATCTTGGTTTATTCCGGGGCCTAAACTAGATTTTACTGGCCATAAAACCACCCAATATATAGGAGGTGTGCAGAGAAAGGGGGGGTTAAAGCAATTAACTTTAGTAAAAAATCCCGATGTCAAACTTCAAGTGTATACTTTGCAGTAATTACCTTCTGCGCAACCCCGTGCAGTGTGAGTGTGGCGACAGATTGTGTGGAACCTGTTTCGAGTCTCCGCAGAAGAGGTAGATCTAGCTATATAGGTTAGTACTTTAAGACCACTCTTCTTCTTTTGTTATAGACCATTAATTAATACTGCACTTTGCAGAAAAGAAGATGTAGATCTATTTCTCTGCCCAACTTGCAATGTGAAGAATCGATTGTCTGACTGTTTCCGAGACAAGGCAGTGGAGTATGAGCTTTGTAACATCACCCTCAAGTGTTTGAACCCGTCCTGTCCATGGGAGGAGGAGAACAGGTTTTATCAGGTATGCATGACTGTATGATACTTGGTATGCATGTACTCTATATGATACTTGCATTAATCTTAGTATTTTAAGAAAAGCATATTTTGACCCGAGTTGGTTAATAGTATACTGGTAGAGTTAGAGAGGGATGGTACCATCGAATAACATCTGCGCTATGCTGCGGTTTGCAATGTCAACAAGTCAAAGTTGCCTACACACAGTGAGTGTAAACAACTGTGCTCAGTCCGTGCAACTCATTTATATTTCACCCATTGTGTATAGTAGTTATAACCTAACCAACATGCTTACACATTATAGCAATAAAAACAGCACTTGGGAACTTATAACTCTACTGGAATGCCTCTTTTTACTGGGTGACCATAATTATGGTCGGTCATTAGCAAGTCCTACACGTGGCTCACGGACTAGGAGTGTCTTTCATGTCAGAAAGAGGTATATAATGTCTCGAGAAAATACAACTTTAGGCAAAATAGCCTTGTTCGTAGGGCGTAGCGTGGATAGTTTTCGAGGCTCCATTGCAGATTCAATGTAAAAGCATCACATGCACCACTCTGTTAGCAATCCTATTTAAGTATGCCAGGGACCTATTCATGGAAAATGCTAACTTTTAGCTGGTTGGAGCTCCATCAGCTCTAAAGCATAGACAGAACCGCTTTTTAACAAGGAATTCGATGGTATATGAAAATGTAAACTATGATGAAGTTATGACAACTTTATCGAGGCTCAACTCGACTTTTAATTAGTGTAGATTGTTATTGTATTGTTTGAAGGAGAGCTGGACCCAATGAAAGTAGACCTGTGTACTGCCATGTTTTACATGAGCAAGTAAAACTAGTGGATGTTTACTGTTTTGGCACACAATTACAGGAACACAAGGCAGTATGCAAGTACATGGTAGTGCCGTGCCCCAACTCCGCGAGTGACTGTCCCTCCAGACTGGCTAAGGTGGACATGCGTAACCACATGACCACCAAGTGTCGGTTCAGGCCAGTACAATGCACTTGGTGCCAAAAGAATGTTCTGGATGAGCAGGTGATTGCATCATTTCACATTCATTATTCCATCATTGTGTATAACGTCGATAATTCAGATTTGTGTGATGTATTTATATGCATGTTCGGCTGTCTCTGTAGGCTCACATCAAGTTAGCCTCGAATCCACGCCGATTAAAATACGGCCTGGTATTCATTGCAGGGGTGTTAGTGCACATGCGCTGCACAATTACCCACTAGGCTCTGAGCTGGTCAAGGACTGTTAAATTTTACCTAAAAAAAGGTCATCACTTTTTATAAGCAGTCTGCATGCACTACGCTGGAGAGTTTTTAGCCTTCATAGTCACTGAAACTGCACAGACAAAGCTTCGCAGGACTAACAAGGACTAAAGGTAAGTGAGAAGTGTATTGACAAAAGCTAGTAAGAAAAGAACAACTTGCTAACTAGTTGAGCCTCCCACTCACTTCTTTCTCAAAGGGAGGTTCCGCCACTGACTATTGGACGCTGAAATTCACCCAGTGATGTTAAATTAAACGTTATAATTAATCTTTAGTACTAATTATAAATGTTTGACATTTAATTACGCCAACAATTTACAATTAATGATATTCTACGTTAGACTACAATCAATTCTGGTGGCTAGCCAATTTTATGGACTGAGCTGTCCAAAATCTTCCTGCAGTATATTTAATACTTGAAATATTTGCCCTGTGGGCAAAGGCTCTAGCTCTCTATAGTCAACACAAAGCCATACTGGTTACTGGTTGCATTTTGCTGACTATTTTGACCTTCTCTGACAGCTCAAGGATTATTCGTTGCTGTGGAACACAACAATTTGCTTTTCTAGGACCTAGTCTATAGTTCTTGTCATAAGTATAAGTATCACTACTACTAGTGCTATAGCTATATATATCTCTCCCCTAAAATAAATTGCATACCTTCCACTATAGCTCTTATATACTTAAAAGAATACTACCACTACACTAAGTATGTACGTGCATGTACATCATGACTGTTCATGTATATAAAATCATGGGGTTGACATTTAAATGCAAAGGCACGACACATGTATACTAGTTATTCATTTGTTAGTCCTGTGGTGTTGATCTTGCATTTGACGAACAAGGTATCATCCTTGACGTAGGAGACATTGTCGAGAACAGAAACGAGAGCAAATGTGGGACAGCCTGAGGCAACGTTCATCTCATTGCGTGGTCTTTGGAATGAGGAGGAGGTTGGTTCAGGACGAAACGACTGGACAATGTCTCGCTGCTTGTTCTGGTCCACCAGGGTCAGAGTGACTGCCTGTCTGAACGGCCAAGGGAGGAGGGCATCGTACTCCCCTCGCATTAGAGTGATGAAGAACGACAAGTGAGTGCCTTTGCCAGTACCATCACCATTCATGTAGAGTCGTAGACAAACCTTGTATCCATGACGACTTGTGTAGAATGGAGCGGAATACAGAGATACAGTTTTCCCAGTTTTAGCTTCCTGTCTTCTCCTAGTGACTTCGGGGATTTTCCAAATGAATGTTCCATCATAACTGGCAGCTTGAAGTGTTTGTAATAGTAGAGATACTTCACTGAGTCCATCTTGTAGTTGGATAATAGACGACTCGGTTTTCATAATAGAATTAACCATCTGCTGGATTTTGCCGTTCAGCTCTGATTTCGTTTTGGTGATCTCAGATTGCAGTGCTGCTGCTTTATTGTCTGTCAGTGCAATTTCAGTCTTAATTGAGTGCTGCATCTCTTTGTGGTTGATCTTTAACAACTGAGTGTGATAGGCTGTATATTCCTTAGCATGTGAGGTCAACTGTGGGATAGTGCCCTGTTATGGAGGAGAAATAAATAAACTGAGTAACAAACAAAAATTCTTACTAACATGCAATATTAACTTTTTGAGCAAACAATCAGTACTCAGTATAACTTAACTAACGAGTGTTGCAAGCGTGCGCTTGCTAATGCCTCTCGCTATGTTATGCTTTCGCTTAAAAAGAATTAGAGTGTTTTAGTACTTTCTATTTCTATATAAACCTACTGAAAAGAAAAGACTTGTTTATTGTATGGTATCATTGTAGTGTTTTGTGGTCTCATGCGAGAAAGAAGAATGATTCTTCCAAAATCTATATCATAACTGAGAAGATAAGATGAAAAGAAAAGACTTGTGTACATTCATATTGTTATATCTAGCTGTTGTATATGTATATAGTAGCTTACCAGGCCCTCTGGCTCAAGAAAAAGATAAAAGCTGGATTTTATTCTCTCACACGTGGGGGAGAGCGCTGTACACAGAAATAAGGGGTGTGTCTGCAAGGTCAATGGCTGCTACAGTATAGCTAGTTTTACAGCTCTTTCTAACTCTTGTAGCTAACAAAAACCTAGCGCTTTAGTGCAAGACTAACTTATAAGTTGAATAGAAACTTTGTAAGAACAGATAATGCTACAAAAGATTCTGAAGAGACTGCAACAGCCTTCAATGTGAGTCAAACTAGCCATAACTCGAGAAAAAAGCTTTAGTTTGCTAATCCACGAATCAAAATCCAAGAGAACGTGGCTAGAAGCCTATAGAAGCTGTTAGTTTTTCGTCGCATTACAACTGTTGAGCAGTTACAGTTGGAACAGACACACACACACACAGTCAGCTTTACCGTATCCCTCATGCGGCTACGCCTTGGGGCATAACAAACAGTGAGGCCACCATTGATATATAATTATACTGACCTTGTATGAACATCCAAGGTTCTTGTAGTCGCAGTTTCTCAGTTGGTGGGTACATAGTGTACGAGTGTGCTTGGAAAGCTGCATGGAAACAAAGTACATAATAATTATAGTCAGTGACAATTTAGTGAGGGATTTCTTACCTCTTTCCGTGGTACCGACATCCCACACTTGTTAGGGCAAGGGACAGACACATCCTCACACTCTGACTTGATGTGAGCCTACAGAGACAGACCAAACATGTACAGTAACTACTGTACTGTTGAGAAGAGCTGTGAAACTCCACAGCTCTTCTCAACAAAAGTAAACTATCACTACTAAGTTGCAGAAGAAGCCAGCTTATTAAAGCAAACATAATAAATAGTCACTACCGTACCCTCGCGAAAATACGCCCACCCTTTTCTACAAGAAGTTTAGGCAAATTAGGGGACTGGGCATTTAATCGCGACCGGCGAGTTCATTCGAATATACGCCCATCCGCGGCCTAAATTGAGGTTTACACTTTGCTCTATGACAATTCTTTATGTTTGACAACAGCAATGTTATAAACTAATGCATGTATGATTAAAGCATGACAAGAGAATGAAGAAGTGGACTCTGACTCTATTCGTTGCTTGTCACTTGAGTCGATGTCAGATGTAGCAGAAACTTCCCAAACGATGGTATATCGTACTCCTACAGAGCAGCTATCAGGTACTTTGTTTCAGAAAACCAAGGCAAGGTAACCTGCATGGCCTGTGTGATAACTTTCTTGGACTTTGTGTTTTCTTTTCTCTGCATATAGGACTACTTGTTCCCTGCATTATACATCTTCAAGGGCAAACAGATCCATACAGAGAAAGTTATATGTCTAATCTTGGTCCAGCAAGGAGTATAGTCTAACTAGCTACTACCTAAAACTTACTTTCTTCACTAAAAGTAATAGTCAACATGTGGCATTTAGCTACTGCGCATGCTCAAAATCTTCATTCTGGGTGGGCTTATAATCGAGTGAAAATACTCTCGCGCAAGAACTTCAAAGCAAAAGAGGGGATGGGCGTTTATTCAAGATGGGCTTATTTTCGTGAGGGTATGGTATTTATATCCGTACCCTCATACAGTACCAATACAGATATGCCAACACTGAGAATTAATTGTCTTCTTGCGAAAAAGAACTATACAGTGGAACCTCGATCCATTAACGACTACCTCCAAAGAGTAACCATGCATGCATCCGCTATTAAATATGGTGCACATGCATGATGTGGTCTGGATTGAAACTACAACTAGAGCACTGAAGTGCTAACCCTCGGCTGTTGACACGAATAAATAGATCTATAAAAACCGAAGGAGTGTTCAAGAAGCAACAAACTAACTTTTAATTAATAGAGACCGGTAAAGGATCACTTCAGCTGCTAATAAATTATGGCTCGAATAACGGTCACATGCAGAGCTGGCCAACACGTGCAAGTTTAAGCTTCTGCTCGCTTTTATACGAACTTTTATACGACAATGAAGCTTTAACATCAAGATTTGCCATTGTTAAAACTAAGAACTTGTTGTGTGAAGGCTATCCATGCTGTAAACGCAATGCTGTGGCATCCAGGTGAGCAGGCTCAGATTGGACTACTATATCTGCTGGCCGCAGCACGGCCTCGAGTAATGACTTCAATGTAAAGCAACCTATCAGGAATGGCCACCTCTTTACTTTGTACAACCAGTAGCTGTTTAGCCTAAATCAGCTTTAGCAATGGAAAATAACCTCCCAAAACGGACAGCCACACACAGAATCAGCAAAAATTATTGCTGAGATAGCATTATTGTGAAAACCTAACTGTTATATATATAGCTCATCCCTACAGCCTTTTCAAAGCTTGCATGAGCTAGAGAAGCAGTTACTGCACTATTACTCTTATTTCCCAAAAACAATTAGAGAATGGAACTTCCTACAATTCTATTAATGCACATGTCTTAGTTTGGTTAAAAATCAAGTTCAAATGTACTAAAAATTCACGCTTTCAATGAATAAATTATTGAACCATTATAATTATAGCTACATATTATTTGTTCGTATAATTATAGTAGTTACAATGTCATACTTGATTTTGCTTTGGTTTGCAGCCAGACTATGCCTCAGACAATGCCCCACGAGAAGAAAGAAGGAACTATTCATTGACCGGCAAAAGAACGACACGAGAATGTGATGTCCACATGTCCACGTCAAAGCCTCTACTCTATATCAGCTATTAGGACAGCATTATTATCATTCATTTATAGTTTGAACTAGTTTTTGATAATAATTATTTTGCTATATTCTCAAGCCTTCATCATCATCATCATTTTCAGTCAGAACTGTTTCAAAACTCATCAAGCATGTATCAATCTGAAACACTCTCATGCAGAGCTGAAACAACTAAAGACACACTTTCAGTAGCCATTTTTATTTGGAATAAACACCCGTTATATCAGAGGCAATCACCCATGCAAACGTCCATCATTCACAGAGGTGTTTCATATCCATGTAGTATCTATGGTGTATATACAAGTATCAGATTAAGGTTATGGGCAACAGTTGCACCCACGCATACAAATTTTGCTATGAAAATTTTGCTATGAACAAAGACACTCTCATGATGGTGGTCCAATATATAGTTCTGCGTCCGTTTATGCAGCACTGACAGCTAGTATGCCTTGCTCTGAATTATTGATTTTCTTATAATTAAAATGTTAGGGCAGGGCCTGAAACAAAAAATCCAAGTACACTCATAATTAGAGAAGAGTTATTTTTGCTTTCCTTATGCTCTACTGACTAGTACTGAGTATAAATCCACGGTATGTTTTCAAGTCTGAGCTCTCTATGGAATGAAAAAGGAGAATCTGGTTGTTTCTGGCCCTCAGTAGGTTGATACCTTGCCATGGTCCTGGAGCCCCTGGTTCTGAGCCTTCTTCTGTCCAAACCGTTGCGAAAATTTAATTTTGATACAATTATGTACATGTTAGACCAGTACCTACAGTATAGTGTCAATGTTTTCTTTTTTAGGTTATGTTGTGCTGTTGAGATATGTATATAAAGTTTGGTACTGCAAAACTTTATTTATTCTCTGGATACAATACCAGTTAGTAAGCGCATGCGCCTATAAGGAAAAGAGCAGGCCTCTATGTGCCTATTATCCAGATGCGCTTATAGAGATTAACCACGCCCATGACGTTTCAATGAAGCAAATCTCCATTAGCTAGCTCGATCGTTTGTCTGCAAGAGGTCTATAGTTCTATGTCATATCTGACAGCAGTAATACAAAAATGCAACGACCGGTATAGTGAAAGAGACTTAACATCTATAAAAAAGTGTGGAGACCAGTTGTTGGGCAGAGAACTGTGTAGAAAACCATGCGCCTTCTATCCAGGCTCTTGGTCTGTTAACCAGTATGCGCCTATTAGTTAATGTGCACTTATTAATCAAGTGCACCTAATATATATTAACCAAGTGCGCCTACCGGTAATAAACATGTACCTATAATTAAATATTCACAATATTTTTCCCCAAAAATTTGCACTAAAAACATGGATACATCACTGCTAATCTATTATTATATTCACATGATGTAATAATACCAGTAAGCCAATGAATATGCTGAGTGCATTTGTAGTCACAAACAGGAAATGATGCAATCACATACCTGCTCATCCAGAACATTCTTTTGGCACCAAGTGCATTGTACTGCCTTAAACCGACACTTTGTGGTCATATGGTTCTCCACGGCCACCTTAGCCAGTCTGGAGGGACAGCCATACGTGGAGTTGGGGCACGGCACTACCATGTACTTGCATACTGTCTTATGTTCCTGCAATTGTGTACCAAACCAGTAAATACCTACTAGTAATATGTATCATTGTATGTGATTCCCATTTACTTACTCATAAGTACATCGTAAAAATATGGCAGTGCACAGGCTGGGTCCAGCTCTTCTGCAAACCTGATAAAAATAAATTACAGTAGCAATGGCAACACCTATACTAAACAGGTTTCTAAACCCTGTGCACACTACCTATATCCTCTCTGAACAATAATGATTACATCCTTAAAGCTATACTATAACCGCTTCAAAAATAATTATGCTTTTTTAAAATTCCAAGATAACCTTTAAACGGTAATTAATTAAGTATCACATGCATACGTACGTACCTGATAAAACCTGCTCTCCCCCTCCCATGGACAGGACGGGTTCAAACACTTGAGGGTGATGTTACAAAGCTCATACTCCACTGCCTTGTCTCGGAAACAGTCAGACAACCGATTCTTCACATTGCACGTTGGGCAGAGAAATACATCTTCTTTTCTGCGAAGCGCAATACAATATTAAAATAAATGGATCAGGTTTTGAGTATTAAACGACAAGAAGAAGAACATAAATCTACCGTACCTTTTCTGCAAAGACTCGAAACAGGTTCCACACAGTCGGTCTCCACACTCACACTGCACGGGGTTGTGCAGAAGGTAATTACTGCATACTATACACTTGAAGTTTGACATCGGGATTTCTTCACTGAAGTTAATAACTAACCCCCTTTCTCTGCACATTCTCTTATATATGGGCGGTTTATTACCGGAAAAATCTGGTTTAGTCCTCGAGTTCTGAGACTATTTTTAGCATAGCATTACATCATTAGTAGTGACAAGGGGATGTTTGAACTTCCTTTAGATCCCACTTGTGTGTGTTTAGCAGGGAATTATGAGCCATAATCTCATAGTTTCCCAGGGAATTATAAGCTTGAGGGTATAAAGTACAAGTATAATTTTTTTGAATGCACAAAAATGATAATAAAGCTGTAGCTAGCTGCATGATAATTAGCTATGGCTGTTCAGTTTTTTCACTACCAGTTTCTATAGCGTTTGCTGGGTTGATGGTAAGGTTCACCAGTATCTTTTCTTGTCTCTATGAGGAACACTAAGAGCCAATGATTATAACAGTTCTGGGTCCATTGTCACAAGCATGAAAGCATGTCTTCAACTTGTAGTATTATTTTGTCAACTTCGTCCTCCTGACTTCTGTTTCTATCCTGCAGCCATGTTTCAAACAGTAGACTCCTGTGAACGATAGTGCACTGTAGCATTGCTGCAAGCTGTTCCTTGCTAGCTAGCCGTACATATCAGAACAGTTTACTGAGAAGCTTGAGCTGGGGGTGGGGCTTGAGTGCAGAGAAAAGAGGAGGCTGGGCTCATTTGTTGCAGAGTGCTTCCTGCACAAGGTGGAGTCACAAGTTGTCCATTCCAATGTTGAAGCAAGGCCAATGCAAAGGTTTTTTAGCAGAGAAGCAGAAATCATCTAGCTTGTCAAAACAGGACATTTTCAAAAATAAAGCTGTTGCTAAGGCTTGCTGCTTTTATAGATACACTTCTTGCCTGAGGCAGCCAATGAAAAGTGGGATCTAAATCAGTTAGCACATGTGCATTCGGTATCTATGGTTATAGTGTCCCTCATCCCTCGGGCAAAGCCCTCGTGATTGGGACACTATAACACATAGATACCTCTGCCCATGTACTATCTATAACGTAGTACTGTGAACTGTAGCGCGCGGAGGCTTACATGTAGTACCGTACCTAATTTGTGGTTGTACTAGACGCTTACATGTAGGGGAAAATATCTTTTGTTGAAATAATTATATCATCAGTGTTACAAAAATAATTAAAGTACTGTCTATCAATAGATAAATAAATGTACCTAGGACTCATGCGCTTAAAACATACAAAATCATAACAAAATGGTTTTGCAATGAATGTTCAAGACATGGCAAGGTCTAAAACAAAAATTAATAAGATAGTAACTTGATTTATATAATTATAATTACATGTGTGTAAAATAGTTACAAGTAATTAGTTTATTATAATAATTGTTTGTGTTCATTCCAGTAAACGTTTATGAGCTAAAAATATTGATCTTGAGCATAACATTGCAGTTTTACCAGCAGCTAGCAAAATTTCTCTACCTTTAGAAGTTGCTGATCTATTAGTATTCGTGATCACCGCTTGTATAATTGTTTTTATTGCATTAATTGTTTCTAGTTGGTAGTGACCTATAGTGAACCAGTATTGTAGGGCGATTACTGACTAACCACTATTTAAAATATCTTCAAAGAGACTTATAGGTACTCTGATTTGCTCTGTTTTCTTTCTCTAGCCTGTTTTATATCATCTGGTGTATTGTTTGGAACTGTTAGCTCTAACTGACTTGAATAGTTTTATTTGCATCTGATACTATAACTATAAGTCTGGTCTTAAAGGAGTGACGATTATTGAGGATGGTATTAATTGTAGCTTGAGGTGAATCATAAAATCTAAGACCAGGTATATCAGCATACATAATTGCTGATGGTACCAAAAGACTTTTTAGTTGACTATACAAGCTCTTCAAAACTGAACCATGTCTCCACGTGTATATCTATACCTTGGTTGAGTGCTTGTGCAACTACTTAGTATGTGAGCTGTTGTAGGTCTTGGATTTTGACATAGTTGACACCTACTATCACACTGAATTTTCATCCTTCTTAAGTTCATAGCTGTAGGAAGAGTGTCAGAACCCGCCTTCAAGAGGAAAGATAGTTGACCTTGAGGTAGGCCCATTCTCATTAATTTTGACCAAACATTTTCAATCATGATGTAATGTTCAAAAACTTGTTTTGGACTGTTAGTGTTTGGAGGCTTGTTTTGGACTGTTAGTGTTTGGAGGTGATGATTCCAATGTGTTTAGCTTTCAAATCTGTAATGCTCTTCTTGCAGTGACGTTTTAGAGATGGAATAGTTGACACTATGTGTCTCTCATCCTTAATAATGTCAAAACTAAGCTTAGGAATTCCAATATTATTTCTAATTGCTGGAGAATCTAACAGGGGAGCCAGTTCCTTAATCGTACGATCACATGAACCTTCAATGGCAACTAGGTAATTTAAGGATGCTTTTGTATACATAAAGCTCATCTGCATGGTGGCAGTTTAACACATGCGGGTGATAGAGTATTGCTCTTGTTGCATTTCTAGGTATAGTTTTAGCTTCTTTTTTTTTATTGCTTGGTCTTCTAAGATAATGCATATATTGCAAGATGGAAATTGATTGAGGGAGCAATATAATGTTGGTAAATCCAAAGTTTATATTCTCCTCTGATTGGACGTTTATTCAAATTACTTAAAGCTATTTTTACTTTTAAGAGGATATTGGATGAAGGAAGATTAGAGGTCGATCAGTGCTAATTATTCTATACCTAGAAACTTAGCTGGATTTTTGATGCATTTGTTGTGAGTCCTTGATTTAATTAACTTAATATGTAATTTTTGTCAAACTTCTTTCCTGTAAATGATAATGATATGCACTGTCCAGCCATAGATGGAGGTCCAAGTCAGAGCAACAATCATCAATTATTCTAGAAAGTGCTATTCTATTATCTTGGACGGTTGATGTAATGATATCAAATCATCAGCAAAACCTTTCACCTTATGTTCTGAAGAGGTATTGTAATACTTGTTAGAATGAGTGCTATTTTGTTGTTTTATTTGTGAAGGTTTAGTAGATTTTGTAAAAAATGTTTTTGATGACTTTTTGGCGTACACCCAATTGATAGATCTTAGATCAATTGATTCTGATTGCGCATCCGAGTAGAATTGTATGAAGACACCGTACACTTGTACCAACGAGGTTTCTCCTCAGAATCATCCTCATTCCATTCCACATAATTGATGTACCTGGACTAGGGAGATGTTCTGTATCAGCAATTGGGATCATAAAAAAGAAACCAGGGCACTAAAGATTATTAGCTAGTTGAATGATTGGATTGAATGACAACAGAAAAATGATTGGGGACATGGTGTCTCCTTGAAATACCCCTCGAGAGAAAGGAAATAATTGTGTTGAACCACGCTTTTGTACTAACGAATGCATTTAGTTGACTATACGCATTCCTTATGTAACATCTAACTGCTGATGGAATTTTGATGTTGTAAAATGTCTGCAATTAGATTGTGAGCAACTGAATCAAAGGCATTTAAAAATGAGGTGCTAAGTGGCAAACCATTTGATTTAGCATGTTCTACAATCGATGTTAATGTAAACATATGCTCCATGGTGCCATTTATTCCTCTTAAAAATCCTTTTGTATCGAGGAGTCAACGATTGCATTAGCTAAGCAGAATTTTTCCATACGATAAGCTAAGATCTTATGAAAGGCTTACCCACTACACTTGTTAAAGCAATTGGTCTTATCACTTTTCTTGTGAATAAGAATTATTTTACCAAAACACCAGATTAGTGGAGCTTCATTAGTATCTAGTAATATTTTTGAGAATAAAATATAAAAAGTAATGACAATTAAAATGGTAGTTGTTTTAGCATTGCATAAGAAATACCATCCTCGCCAGGTGATAAAGTGGAAGAAAATTTCTTCAAAATTGACTTGATTGCAAACGGTGTAACAGGTCACTCATCAAAATCCTCAACAACAGTAGGTGCAAGCATGCAATCATAAACACAAGAGGGAAGAGATTGGTAAGTACAATGACTGCTTGAAAATGAATTTGAAAAAGGATTAAATGCTTTTGATTCTTAAAAAGATAGAGTTATAATTATTTGCAGAATCATCTGAGCAAGCAGATTTTGCAAACTTCCATGGATTTTTAACAAATGCCTTCTCCTGCCTTTTTGTTTATTCAATCAAAATGTAAGTGTTACATGCATGGTTAACGTTTTTGTCCCCACAATTATAATCATGGGTATCCGGATAGTGGCACACGAATAGAACTAGAAACTCAGTTTAGAGCTTATGTTGGAGTGGTGATTAGCATACTGTACAAGCCTCGAGGCCATGCTGTTCCTGGAGGCAGCACCTTGGCACTTTTATATAAGGATATAGCTGTAACATAATTATGTGTGATGAGCTCACCTGTGGTTTGCTGGTCAGGTAGTCTCTGGTTTTCGTGAGTTACTCATTCAAACTCTGAATAGTGGTGAATCGTAGGTCCTTGGAGGCATTGATCGAATCTTTGTGACATTTTTGTCAGCTAAACAAGCTTGCTCCTGTTCCACTTGTGCAACAAGATTGGCAACATTTGTTTCCAATTGAGCTATTCGCATAGCTTTAGATGTAAGATTGTTTTTGAGTGTGGGCAAATTGTTGCTTCATCTCTTCAGTGAGTTGTTTACATCGAATTTCTAACTTATCGATGGTAGTATCCTTAGAATTCACCAGTGCACCACTTGCATGTGATAGCCAATTAATAATTCCTTGTGCTACAATTCCACTCAGAAATCCTCTATCTCCACACTATGTTCAGTTACTAGTTGATTAATTTTAACAAAGTGTACCAATTGCAAACGCTCGACAGTATTTTCACTTTCTTACTCTTATCGTCTTTTCTCCTCCGCCAGTGCCTTGATGTCTCCTGCTTTCTCCTCGATTGCCGAGTCCTTCCTTACAACCTCTTCCTCAAGTTCTCTCTTCTCCGTCAGTAGGGAACTTAGCATTTCCACCCTGTTCTCAAAGGAGGGAGGGTGTTCAAGTACCACACCACCCATCTGACTGACTATCTCCGCTGCTGTAGGTCTTTGCTTGGGGTTGTTGCTGAGACAGCGCATGATGAGATCCATCAGAGGGTTTTCTGGGGTGATCCTTCGAAGAAACTCTTCACGTCGTTCAGCTTCTGTCACTAGTATCAGACCATTGGGGTTAGCAGGATCGATTCATGTCTGGCCAACTTTCGGTAGTGGCCAC
The DNA here is from genome assembly GCF_963675165.1 of Halichondria panicea. Lineage (NCBI taxonomy): Eukaryota > Metazoa > Porifera > Demospongiae > Suberitida > Halichondriidae > Halichondria > Halichondria panicea. The sequence goes on from NC_087379.1 coordinate 3,035,390, forward strand.
TCTGCTGTGAAGGTGTGAATCATCATGACCCCAAAGGAGAATACATCCACACTGGTGCAGTAGTGGGGGTCGGCAACCATCACTTCGGGGGGCATGTATGCTGGGGTGCCAGGGGTCTCCGTCATTTGACTCACTTGAAGGGGGTGAGGTTCAAGATTCGACCAACCCCCAGATCAGATATCTGGCCATCAGGTTAGTGGACAAGAGAACATTGTTGGCCGAGAGGTCTCTGTGCACAATAACTGGCATTTGGCCATGGAAGTATGCCAGGCCCAGTGAAACATCATGGAGGACGGAGAACATTGAGGAGAATACTGTTGCGCTCGAGACAACTGGTTAAATTCGTGGGGAGGAACTCCATGGCTAAGATTGGGAATTGAGAGGCTTCCTCAAAACAAACTCCCAGAAACTGGACAATGTTGGGGTGCCTAGTTTGACTGAGCAGGTGACACTCCTCCAGATACCTTCATGCTGCATGCCCGATTCCAGTCTCGTAGAGAACTCGGTAAAGCTTCTTGCCAGCACATTTCAGTCCTCGATACTCTAGCTCCATGACAACAGCGTAGGAACCATGTCCCAACTCATTCTCAGTGATGTGAACTTGTCTCAGGGTGAATTGATTGAAAGCTTGTGGATTTACAGCCATTCTTATCGTTTGCTCATACAGTTGAATCTGTGTAGGGAAGCAAGTAAATTAACCAGCATGTAGTATGTATTAGCTATTGCCCAGCACGAGTGCAAATATGCCATATATTTCACTGGAGCAACATAATGCCCTCGGGGCCTGCGGCCATGTCATCCAGTGCAATCTATGGCATGTTACACAAGGGCACCTGCAATAACTAACTTGTGCCCAATGACGTCAAACTCTTCTGATTGGTTAACTTAGAATTTGTATTGATTAGTAAATTCTAGGTTTTCTTCCCACAACTAGTAGTAGCCTATAAAAGGGACCAAAGGGTTGAGGCCTGGAGGGGTGGAGGATAAGTCTAAAATCAGATTTTCATCCACTGCATTTACACACAGTGCAACATGCCAGTGCAATATATGGTTGCTATGGTTGCAATGCAACATGCCATATACGGTACAGAGCACTGGATTGCTTTGATCTGCCCACTCAGTCTAAAGTACATATTATAGCTAGCAACTTTAACAAGCAGTTGCAGATCCAACATCCTGATAATTTAGCATATTTGGCGATTCAGTTAGCGAATTAAAAACCGCCAAATTATAAGTTTTCCAGTGGACACATTGTCATTGCTGTATAGTAGCCATGCCAGGTTAAAAAACACCAAGTCTGTTAAATGGCTCATTCACCACCAGCCAAATTTTCGAGTTACATATAATTCATATACGGTAGTTTATATAGTCTTAATTTTATGTCTACTTAGTTACTGTGTTGATATAAAAGCATGCGATATTATGTAGGATATATATGTGGAAGCCTATACATGTAGCTATAGAAGTCTTATAGCTATCATATATATATAGCTGTACACATTTTCTATTGGACATTGCATGCTTTTATAGAATCTAACATCAAAATTATTGCCGCTTGTAATTCTAGATGAGAACTTTATGATGCTGAGATTGAAGATTGCAACAGCCTTCACTGCGAGTAAAAGTAGCCATAACTCGCAAATCCACGAGTAAAAATCCAAGAGAACGTATTATATATAGCCTATATACCTATCTTAGCTAGGTTTCCTATCGGAACATTGCAGTATAGTATGCTTTTATAGCGGCCTGGGTCAATGACTCGTGTAACATGGATGACCGGTTACTGAGCTGTGTAAACATTAATTTTGAGAAATTATTCTGAATCATGCAGGCTTCTGGCTATTATGGTATTCATGCAGGCTTCTGGCTATTATGGTATAAGTCTTATAGACTGGCGGTGACAGCCGCCCGAGCGTGTAGCGCGAGCGACTGGCAAACTGCCTATCAGTCACTCGTCTCAGCGGAAGTGTAATAGATCGTATGACACTACTAAACATGAATATCGTTATAGATAATGTGGTTAAATTTTGCTATGAGATTCAGCTACTATGGAATGCACTGAATCCCCTGAAGTGTAAGTGCGGTTACAATTACAGGGCTAATATGACGTTGAGCAATCTGATAGGCTGCAATGCTCGTTGCAGCTGAGACGAGTGACTGATAGACAGTTTGCCAGTCCCTCGCGGTACACGAGGGCTGTCGCCGCCAGTCTATAAGTCTTATACCATAATAGCCAGAAGCCTGCAAAAAATATAGATCTATATACAGCTCTTATAATATAAGAGCTGTAATATAGATCTAATAATAGATCTAATTATAGTATAGCTCATTACAGGACGACATCAATGGCACATGCATGCAGTATATACAATATCTATCTTTTATCTCACCTAGAACGTCTGCCCATCGATCTACATGGTTTGCCAAAATCAGCCAAACAATTGCAAAATAATTATAATTGTTTGAGCAAAAATTTCGCAAACTATGGCTATAGTGCGGCTACACCTCTCGGCATAATAAAGCTCCAAAATGGTATATATATGGGGTAACCCAAGAATGTTGACATTAAAATTAGTGTCCATCATATACATAAGCTATCTATCAGGCATAGTACATTGAGTTTCACAGTCATGCATGGTTGCATCCGTGTGATGGTCTTCAATCGATGACAAACTGACAGCAACCTCTGCAAGTGGACAAAATGAGCTTAAATTGTCTCGGTCATTTGATGAAAACTCAAGATCTATCACATTAATATGATTATTCTCTTGCACATTCAATTTGTTCACTACAGAAGAATCTTCGATATTTAGCTCATCTTGTGTTATACCCTCTTGATCTGCCAGTTGAGATACAGAGAAATACGAGTGCATATCTGAGCCACTAAACCCACTCGCATCGTTCGGGTACAGCTGTACATAATCTCTACCGTCCAAACAAGCAAAGTGCAGTGAACCATATCTCGGAAACGTGTTCTTAAATTCCTGCCCAGGTAACTCGAGCTCCAGAGAATTTGTCATATCATAGAGGTATTGTCTTTGCAATGATGTCATGGATACGGCTTTTGGGGTTTCAGGTGGAGATTGGCCAAATTTGTCCAGTATTGTGAATGTGGAGTAGGCTGACGGAGAGCGCGATAGTTGGGGGTGGTCCAGTACCATCACAGGGGAGAAATCAAGGTCAATCTTGTGGTCATCCTGTAGAAGGAGATTGCACAGTTGCAGTTGTAAGTTTTTAAGGTGAGGGATTTTTGAGGTTAGCCCTCTGTCTTAAAAATGTAACTTAAGCCTCTGATAGTAAGACCAGTACTTCAACAATGGCACCAATGGTGGCAATCACTGGGGTCGAATAATCCTCATGTTAACTAGATACGGTATCTGCTACCCAATATCATATACCAACAGCACATTCCCCGACTATTCCAGGAATTCTGTGAGTTAGAGAGACTTAAATTACCCGGTACGTATGATCTAATCCTCACGAATATTTTCACTTACATTTAAGCCAGGAATGACTTTGAGTGGATAGTGATACTCTCTGTAGAGCCTGGGTAAAATAGCAGTCAATAATTTTTTGTTGCAAATCACCGTTTCTACACAACTGAAATCGTAATTGGAAGCAGGGGTGAGGAGGGTGTGTGTGTGTGTGTGTGTGTGTGTGTGCTATGTGCAAATACCGCAGTGTATCTAACACTAATGCGAAGGTGGGAAACAAGTGCATTGTAACAAAACAGTAAACAATAATATTTACTGTACTAATTGAGTTGTAGAAGAATTCCTGGAAGCTTGGATAATTATAATAATTAACTGTAACTGTTACAGTGACATACCTCAAGTAGTATTTCCTGATCACTATGAGTATCAAGACACCTCCAATGATCACGAAGGCTAGAGCCACGCACACCACTGCCACCCACACCTTCATCAGTATATCTGCGTAAGAAAAAATCACATAGTGAGGTTCCTGCAAAACATGTGCATCACTATAATAATACCGTAGAAACTGGACTATTAATTAGCACATGCGCTCAATAGCAGAGCTCTATACATTTATAATTATTCGAGAATGCGCCTATTAATGCAGCCATTTTTGAGCCCCACCCAGTAACCGGATGTCTCTGTGACGAGGGATGACTCGTAAGCTAGCTATAGAAAGTGAACAAGCTCGGCAAACAAAGCAACTCGGACTGGATCTGTATCATACTAATTATGTACGTGTTACAGTTCATTTTTCGTTCATTTGATCAGGATCCAAGTTCACTTCATTTAAGTCTCCATTCACACACACACACACGCACACACACACACACACAGGGGCACACACACACGCACACACAGGGGCACACACACACGCACACACAGGGGCACACACACACACACACACACACACACACATTCATTCTCTCAGCATGATCAGACAAGGTAACAGCATGCCCTGAGTCCTTCCAGATGGATATCACCAGCTATATATAGCTACCATGCACTGTATACAAGCTAGCTAGCTCATCGATAAACAAAATGAGCTGAATAAATGTCACTAATATCCTTTGCATAATTGGAAAACTGCTTTAAGTACAAAAACCTGCAGTTGAGCATGCGCTTAAAATAAAGATAGGCTTATAATCGAGTATATTAGCGCTAATAATCCAGTTTCTACTGTAGCAGAGGATTGCAATTTTTTTCAGACCATGCTGCAAAACGAGAAGTCATTGAATTCATATGTTAGGTCAGCATGCTATCTCGAAAAGTACAACAGTATAAAATGCCATGACGTTTAGGTCTGAACAATTAATGTTGATTACAATTTCTAGCTCTGTACTTTACTATCGAGGTGTGTTGCTGATCGATTTTCTGCACAAAAATATTGTAGTTCAGGTCCCTTCAACATTCACTTCAAAGAGATCTGAGACTGCCACTGCCTGAAGGTACACTCATGCTTCAAACCAGTAGTCATACTGTATACTAATACACGTGGCGATTAATTTCTATTCTATACAGTGCGCATGCTCTTTAGATCTAGATTATCTTGCCTGCTCAGCATATTTTGTCAGTCAATAGTGTCTGCTCAAGCTGATGGTGGGCCTGTCCTTAAAGTCATTTGATCGGTCAAAACCGATGACGAAACTGTTATAATCCTCACTGGGATAGTGCTTAAATTTCTTTTTAAATTAACGATTGCCATATATGTATGGTGTTAAGTGCCATTAAATTCTCAAATGACACATGATCCCATAGGACATACCACACATACACCAGTATCTGCTCCCACTTCAGGTGTACACAGTAACAAGGCATACATACCACATCAGATTACCAGGAACTCATGTCAGTACTACAGTAGAACCTCGCTAATCCGGACCCCTTTAATCCGAAACCTCACAAATCCGGACAAAATGGCAAACTGAAAAAGAGGAGGGGCTGTCAGTAGAATAGAGTACTGCGCATGCGCAATGTAAATTGCTTAGCTGAATCAGCAATAATTTTATTGATAAACATCAAGACAATGGCCACTGCAAAGAAACGAAGAGAGAGCTCACAAGACTCACTGTATTGGAGAGAAAGTTGAGATAAAGACTATTCTAGCTAGCAGCTTCCCTTCTGGCCACAGTAATATCATAATACATGTACAAAAGTGTATTCGTTAATGATATTCATAACCAATTAATGACATCTGTCAATCCGGAAATTTCATGTATTCGAATAGGGTCTGGTCCCGCTCTATTTGGATTAGCGAGGTTCTACTGTACTGTACACATTATATACCTGAACTGAGGTTTGCTGGGTTGTATGGCACTGGAGTTTCCAAGAATTTGGATACAGACTGGCCAGACAAAGTTTGCTCTGTTGTTGAGCTGGGATGATCTGTGGGATTTATTAATTTCATTTAATGACCTAGCATAACTCTAACCTAAATAGTTGAACAGGGGGTAGGAAAATTGGTCGTTAATTCATCAATGCTTATACAAATTACATCTTCTGGGCTGCCCATGCACTGAGCTTGAGCCTGGTGCAACTAACGTAGTAGTAGCTAATGGAGACGGGGAAGGGGCTACAGAAACGACACAAGAACCCCGTATAACGCTTGGACTGAATATCCTGACCAATAGAATGTGTGTAAAAATACACATGCTGTCAGTACTACCAGGAGTACATGACTCCTGGTACTACACAGTGTTTATTTATATACCTGAACTGAGGTTTGCTGGGTTGTATGGCACTGGAGTTTCCAAGAATCTGGATACAGACTGGCCAGACAAAGTTTGCTCTGTTGTTGAGCTGGGATGACCTGTGAGATGTGTTTAATGAATTGGTCCCATGCATTTCACCTAGCATAACTCTAACCCAAATAGTCGAACAGGGGGTAGGCAATTGGTCGTTAAATCACCAATTCTATACAATGTAACAGTTTACAAGAGGACATGAACTACGATAAATTAGAAAGAATAACATTGAGGACCTACAGAACAAAAAATTACCTTTTCTGGGCTGCCCATGCACTGAGCTTGAGCCTGGTGTAACAAACGTAGTAGTAGCTAATGGAGACGGGGGAGGGGCTACAGAAACGACACAAGAATTCTGTATAACGCTGAACAGTAATTATGTTCTGACCACAGATTGTGTGTAGAAATACAAATGTAACAAGACAAATTGGCTACCACCGTGAGTAACAATAAAGTTTGATTCACGTTTCCTACAAGACAAATGCCTTCTGGGGATATAGTATTTCATGAAAATTCCTTATGAGAAAGCTTCACATATAGAACTTACTGCTCAACAGTTGAAAGGTATGTTTGGTTACAGCTGTGGCATCTATTGCAAGCTCAGCATTCATTGCACTAGAGGAAACACTGGTTGAGGGCGTGGGGAGAGAGAGTGGTGGTGCTGGGGTGGTGGATGTAGGGGACAGTCCCACTATAGGAGTAGCTGTGAATGGGAGAAATTAAAAAATTTGTAACGGTCATTCTAATCGACGGCTCAAAATGCAGTCACTGACTCACTGGTGTAAGTGAAATGTATATACATGTATAGGTTACAAATGGCTACATTGGAATGTGTAGGAAGTAAGGTGCTGACTTAGGCACTAGTTAAGTTTGGCCTTAAGAATCTTGTGTGCACATGCTCAAAATTGCTGCTTGTTTATTGTATTTTAACTCACCTTCCTCGCCAAATGTGCAACTGACAGCATCAAATGGGTAGAAATAGTCGTCGTCCTTAAAGCACCCAAAATAATGACACACAAGTGTTGTGTTCTCCTGCAGTACGGCATTGGAAACCAGATGGGTGACATTCCCATATTCGTACATTTTGTAATTTTTTCCACCAAGAGTGATCCTTTTTAACCTTGTGGAGCGGAGAGTTGTGTAACTCAACTGAAAGACAAGATTGAGTAAGCACATAAAGTGGTGTCAAAAGGTGTAAATGCTTGCTCGTTTGATACATCCATGCATACAAAGACATAATTATACACTCACAACTAAGCGGGTACTAAATTACACATACTGTATGTACTTGATTAAACGCCCGGGCGTTTATTTCATATCGAAGTCTGTAAAGGGGCGCTTATTCGAAATGGGCGTTTATTGGTCATGTCTACTCCAAACTCTTGCACAGCAGCAGTTATTATGCTCTTTTTGGCTGCTGCCACAGCTCTCAGCTTAAATCTTAAGTCATAGGAGTGGTGTTTCTCCCTCTGTGTTGGTATCTCTCTCAGCCATCATAAAAAAAGTATCTATATATTCTATGCTGCCATGCTTCCACTTACTAGTTCAGCTCCACCCACAGTGCCACGCCCATACATGAGCGAAGATGGGCGTTTATTGACAAAGACAAAGCTTTTACCATGGGCGTTTAATCAAGTAAATACGGTAATTTATAACTGGTAATATTCTAATAAAATTATACTGAAGGGACTAGCTGTTGACAAAGCTGCATGCAAGCATAAAGCGGGTTACAACACCATACCCGATGAGTATATATACCTGTGTATCGTTAGAACATTGATAATCAATGAGGATTTCCCCACTTCCAGAATTAGCCTCAACGGTCCAGTACACATCCGACCGGTTACTATGGCAATCAACTTGCAGCTGCACTTCATCGGAAGAGGGCATCACATAATCTGAAGCAATCATAATAAAATTGTGAGGCAGTTGACTCAAGCTATCACAATCAAAATTTAATTTTCTACTATTATATACACTATGCTGCATTGATATGATATGATTTTCGAATAGCTCACAAGTGCAGGCTAGCTAAATATTATTTGCACAATCTAGATAGACTAATTATACTGTACTGGCAGCCAGACAATGCATGACCTACCTCCATCATAAGTGCAAGTAGGTATACCAGTAGTGCCACTCAACAACAGGTGCAGTATCCACAGGCAAACAGTCAACGCTCTCATCTTGCTGCATCTACTTATCAATTGCAAGTAGCTACTTGAGACTATGAGTCATGTACAAATGTAAAAAGCAGTCTAGTCAGTCCAGTCTAGTCCATGTGGGGGTAGCAGGGGGGTGGAGCTGTTTGATGTTGCCCGGGAATTCACTTGCTAGTAGGAAAGAATCACTTTCTGCATCTTCAGCCACCAGCACAGCTAGGAGGGGAATTCTCACCGCCTTTTATATCAACAAATTCAGCCTGGGAGGAGGCTAGATTGTCCGAATCGCATCGTACTATACATGAACCATTGGTATACATTATTTTTATGCTACTAAAAATCAAGCTGGTATATCAGAATGGTATAAAAGTTGGTATCATTACTTAAGTATGGTGTCTCAATTTTGCCTGCCTCCAAGTTCTTCTCCATGAGTCGTCAGTTTGCACATGCCCAGCACGTACATATTTGGCAACATGGTTTTCCAGCTGGTCGAAGGGAAAACCGGCAACTGTGCGAATAACAAACCCCTCAGGAGTGCATGTTCCTGTGCATAGGAGGATCAAGAGCACCTTTAATAGTTGTGACACATGTAGCATAATTTTGAGCATAGTAGGCGCATTTTTATAACAATTATGAGAATAATAGTCAGGTTTTACAGAAATACATGTCAGTACAAGACATAGTATATATAAACATTTGGAAGTACTGGTGCATGGTTAACTATTTCCTTGGCATTCTATATCATAGTTAGCCTCGATTCCAGGCCGCATTAAAATACGTATTTTAATCGGCCTGGAATCGAGGCTACATCATAGTGTATAGATAGAGTCATGTGGCAATTATTTATAGTTTGATGTTACTTGTGCGACGACATGGGGTCTATATGTTGTGTTGTGCTTTGGAGGAATAATGTGGGAATAATAGGCGATTTGAAAAGAATAATAGGCAATTTGAAAAGAATAATAGGCTGTTTACTTGAGCATAAAAGAATGGTATATCTCGAGCATAATCTACCAACCCCTACGAGTGCCACATTGGATATATTGCCTCAGCAGTGACGTAGGCCCGAGGGCTGCAGCAACGTGCCCACGAGTGAAGCTGCGTTGATTCTTGAGTGGGAAATAGATCTTGGTGCTACGAGTTTCTTGTTTGTCAGTTCACATTACTTATGTAATGTGAACTATAAAAACATTCCAATGAAAAATTACTCCCTAGTGTTGTGCATGTTATTATGCAGACATTTAGGTCTTCTCTTGTACCTAGCTTCCCACGTATAACTAAACTAGACCACCAAAATGAAAGTTGGTAGGATTTTGGCCATGCAGGGAAACAATCAACTGCATGGGGGGAGTCCCATGTCAATTCGTCCCAAAGTCATCCACTTTTAATTTTTAACCATGTCACCACGAAATGACTTACAAGTGACACGTTGCACATGCTTATCTACATTTCCAGACATCGTTTACTTTTTGTTATGCCAATTTAACAATGCAATGACGGTACCGATTGCTTGTTTCCATGCTTTTGGTGATTCCTTGCATGACAATCCTAGCAAGTTTCACATTGCAACTGTTTTCGTGGTCTCGTACTCTTTGTTTTTGTTTACAGTAGCATACATGAGCAGTAATTATTGTTGTAGGCACAACACAGTGACTTACGATGATGAGATATTAAAGAAGGGGTCACAATCACAGCATGCACCAACAAAAAGAGCTGTGGTGTTTGAGGTATAAATATGTTAATCTTATCTTTGCTTCACAACACTGTCAGCCACATGGAAGTGGAAGCTTGTAACTGAGGAGCAGTAGCCATGTGGTCTCGTTATTAGGCAAGTGTGTATTATGCAAGGAGATGGTTTTTCTACTCAGGAGAAGTTGAGCCTGGACATCTAAGCGCTTTGTGACAGTGCTTGCAAATCTGAGAGAGAGCTTCTGGACTTGCTTGAAAAAATATTCTTTTTGTTACAATTCAAAGAAATGATTCTCAAAAATCTTCCTTAATCTTCCTTACTAACCAACCAATCCACTTAAGTCACTTAAGTCAGTTCACACGAAATGCACAATATAGTGCATACAAGATTTCAAATGTCTATTAATATCATGTGACATTTTGGCAGTGTGATATATCACACATACATAACTGTAGAATTCAGCTGCGCAAACAGTGAGTTCCTAGATATGGTCTCTCCCTGCAGAAAAATAGCAGTCTAAAACAACTGCTGAACATCTCGAAACAGGCGCTGCCAATCTTAATTACAACACCTGCTGGTTGTAACAACAAAGAAATATTTTTGGTAGTGCTACCAATGCACAATCAAACATTCCCAGCTAGACTACTGGCCCATACCATTTATTGCCTACATGCTACTAAGTACACTTCTACTGGCCCATACCATTTATTGCCTACATGCTACTAAGTACACTTAGGTGCCTCCCTCCTCAATATAGGTATTCGTGCAATGAGAATAATCAAAGTGTAAAGCGATCCTCGCAAGTGTGGGAGTGTGGGAGTGTGTATAGTGGGCAAACAGTGATGGTTGGAGATATTTAATCAAGGCTCACCACATAGTGACTTGTGGCTCATTTTCTTCGCTATCACAGACTGGGCGACATCCATGGATACCATCTGTAATCAGTGATGCGTGGAACACAACAACATGTCAAACCAACCAACAAAATATGAAGGGGAGGGAAGGGCAGAAAAATTGCTACCATATTTTCGCGTGTATTAATTTCTGCTCGCAGATAATTGGAAAATGCAATGAAAACCACTTGCGAGTAATTAGAAACGCTATGATTTCACAACTTGAGCAGAATTTAATACGAGTTAAACAGTGAAACTGCAGACAATTTAAATCTACCTATGAAAATATAACACCTTAATTAAGGTATATACAAGAGTTCAACTCTTGGTATATAACAATGTAAGGAAAGGCCAGTACCCATTCTGCAAACAAGTTATATTTTTCCAAGGAAAATAATTTTTTATCTCTATGATACCACTAACCTGTTGTTTGGTCACCATAGGAACAGTGGGAACTCCAATCTCATTGGCTAACTCAGTCATGTGATCCCACGACCACCAATCACGACGATTCTCCAGCACACCAAACAGATAGAAAAACGATGTCAATTGGTCATATTCGATGGAATGTATACCAAACATGTTCTCTCCAAACAGTTGCACATTGTCGGGTATTAGGTAGCTAATTTGTGAGGCCAGCTCTTTGATAGGACCGAATGAAGCGTGACTGACCTCATTAGTTACTGTCCTTGCATACACCTGTTTGGAGAAATAAAATGTGTATGACTCTCACAACATTAATTATTGATATGCAGCAGCAAGAATAAAGGTTAATTATCCCATGCGGGGAATCAAACCAGGTTAGAACGATGGACCCTAAATACTTGGAAGTGAGACCTCAGCTAGACCCTAGCTAGGGCTTTATAGTGGGGGGCAATCACTGTATGCTGTGTGCATACATCACTGTGTAGGCTTACAGTGAAGGTGGACACATTATCTGACTATCACATAACATGCCACACACCATTGTATGCTGTGTGCATACATCACTGTGTAGGCTTACAGTGAAGGTGGATACATTAGGCCACTGTTAGTTGAATACTTGTTTCAGATGAAAATACTAGCTTGGCTCTAATGAGGGAGGGAGACCTTTATTATCTCATTATTTGATGATGTCATATCCTGTTTTTTTATTCGATGACTGCTATTACAGAATACACCCGGGAAGGCCGATGAACACCACTGATCCTCTACAGTACAGTGCTCTGTGCTCTGTGTGCGCTATGGTAGCAGACTCTTTTTGGTCTTATTACGTAAAATTCACTGCACTCATTTTCTTTGTCTATTTTATGTCTCTTGTCAACATTGCAGCAGCACATGGTAAAACAATGCAGTGTCAGCAAAAAAAGAACTTTGATCTCCAATAATGGCTGACATCAGCAATAATGACTTATTGATGCGGTGAGCAAAAACTGAGGCGGGCGGTTGATCTGAAACAAGTACAGTAGACTCTCGCTATTCCGGCTCTCTGAAGTACGGTCACCTCGATATACTGGCCATTTGGCTTGGCACGGAATGCTAGCTATATGTTTACTGTACAAAACTCACTCTAAAGTACAGCCACTCGCTATTCCGTTTACCGGCCAGTGCTGGCTGTTCCCAAACAAGGTTTTCAATGTAATTTTATACGTGTATTACGGCCGGATATGATGTTTTGGGTGTGGTTTAGCAAACAAAATTGGATTACACTTAAATAGAGAACAAAATGATTCATTATCCTTCATTATCCTCGAGACAAGAACCGCAAAATTAGTCATTAGATTCGAGGTAAGGTCGTTTTTAAGCCGCGGCTATTTCCTGAGATACAGCCACGTCACTATTTCGGCCAAGCTGCATGGTCCCAAGGGTGACCGGATTAACGAGAGTCTACTGTATGCAACTAACAGTGGCCTTATCTGACAATCACATAACATGCATGCCACATCAGAGGAGGTACGACAGGCGCGGTGCAGCTCAGGCAATTAGCTTTTGATTGAACAATAATTATCCGCCCACGTCGTATGTTTTTGCTGAGAGTAATCAGAGGCTAATTGCTTGAGCTGCACCGCGCCTCTCGGACCTCCTCTGATGCCACATACACCCTCGTATGCTGTATGCATACGTCACTGTGTAGGCTTACAGTGAAGGTGGATACATTATCTGACAATCACAAAACATGCCACACACCTTTCCGTTATAGATCGAACAGTTTCCTCCATCTAGTTTCTCGGTTAGAACAGTCTCTTGAGACAGAATAGGTAGAGCCGTATCTTTGGAGGATACTAGCACTATGTCATCAGCTGAAACACCAGGACTGAATGGTAGATGAGGGGTCCTGGGGTACTTTTGTTGAGCTAAAGACATTGCCATGATATCGAGTTTTAGAAAGTCATGTTTGGTAAAGATGGTTAAGCTAAGAGCTAAGTCTTAGCCTAAACACATTTGCTAATTTCTAAGACGATTCGTTACAATTTATTACTGATTATAGTTCACATTCCATAAGTTTTACTGTAGTTGCTGTGTTACCGTCCCTTTGAATGGCTTTTGCCGTAATGGAAAGCGGTTATATAGTGTTCTAGAGCAGCTATAAAGAGCCAAAGACATTTGCTAAACCCTCAACGACTCGCCTAAGGCTAGCTGGAACTAGCTTCCTGGAATCAGACAGCCTTATGTGATACACTTGTCTTGAAGACTTGTCTACTGCCTTTAGAGTGAATTGTACATACCAGACACTGATGGCTTGCTACCCAGGGCAACCGACCCTAGCCCTACAAGTGCCCAGTGTGATGGCTGAGGGACAGTTGGAGCCAGGTGAGTCAAGTGTACGTACATACAGTTGAGTTGTGTCGGGTGATGTACATGTGTACTGGTCGAACATTGAAATTGTGTTAGGGCTTTATACAATTATGCCTGTGGGTATCGATCGCATCTTCTAGTGCTAAGGATGTGTCCAATATAAATCGTATAATGCATGCTATGATTATGCCGTCATAAGAACTAAAAAACCTAAAACTCTATTTAAACAGGAGAGCCTTGGCTGGTAGCATGGAATTACAAGAGACGGTGGTGTACAGTAGTTCAACTACATGTATTAAATAGCCTTCCAAAGGGGCACACTGGAAATGATTCCTTCCACAGTTTTTGTTCTCCATATAATTAACCTCTCCTTTTGTTGGAAGTTTTCTTACATGTACACATGTACATGTGCATGTACATGTGCATGTAAATGTGGTTTAAGGAAAGCAATAAATAAATTAGTTTGGTAGTGAATGAATGGCTTTGATGATCGATAGCTGTGCACCTGTCCAGTGATGACACTGTTACTGCCCAAAAACATGCAGCAGTATAGCGGTGTATTGGATGTCAGTATTTTGATAGTGTACGACTGTACAGATGTAAACAGTGCAATTGAGCGTGCATCGATAACACCCATTTCAACAGTAGAGTAAAGTATTGATTATACACATGCATCACTCACACACACACACGCACACACACACACACACACACGCACGCACGCACGCACGCACACACACAGAGCACCTTGAGGAGTACACATTCAACTCCAACTTGCGACCTCAGTCCACTCAGTCCATAGCAAAGTGGTGAGTGAGAGTACATAATAGAACAGACCAGTGTGGTACTACATCATACATGTACAGTACGTACATCATGTCTATATTAATCTCCACAGACCACCCTAGCTGTGTAAACATTGAGTAAACTTTCTATTTGAGGACCGGAGTTCAAGCGTACATACATTTGATTAGTAGACGGTATGCGTGTGCACTTTTCTATGAAGGGTAGCCATTCAATTCGTGATGAAAAAAATTGATGTACATGCACATGTGACTTTTGTCTCTAAAGAGTACATCTTTACAAGAGAGCATGTGATAGCTCACCATCTGTATATGTATGTGCGATCGTCGTAACAACCTGTCCCCCGTGTAGGTTGGATGACAACTACCATTACGAGGATGGTATTTGTTTGCCCCGCTCCACCATCTACGATCACTACGTGGACCACTGTACGAGGGACAAGTTACAACCTGTCAATGCAGCAAGTTTTGGCAAGATCATCCGGCAGCAGTACCCCAGCCTCACCACCCGGAGATTGGGCACTAGGGGACAATCAAAGTGAGTGAATATAATATATCACTAACCTGCCCAATTTGGTCAGTACAACTAGCCCTAACCTTCACCAGGTAAATATACTAATTTAATTGCATTTCACTGCTTTGAAGAGAGAAAATGTAGTAGTGTACTAGATATTGGTATATTCCTTAAAACGCCTGACCATACATGTGTATTATTAGTTTTACTTTCGCAATAGTATATGTGTATGTCAACCCAATACTAGAGCAACAGGTCGTGTGTTTATAGCCTACTGTCATGCATTTTCACTGCCATGAAGTATTTACTTCTAAAACGTGCTCCAAAATTGTTCTGAGAACGCAATTAAGATACGTACTGTACCAACATTTTGAACCTATCAGATAGCTCAGCTTATGACCCATTACGACCGCCTAAATCCACCTGTTCCAGGCTAAGAGGAAAGGGGTTCTTGATGTAGGTGCACTACGTGTACTTGTATTGTGTATCTAGAAAGTAAAAGCTACTAACAGAATGCAGTGATGTCATTGTAATGATGTTGTGTAGGTTGAAGAGTGCCTGTTTATCATGTTGAAGTGTTTTAGAGAGCTAGCCTTTTGCAGATTGTATACCTAGCGCGTGCAGTTGTCAGTATCTTACAGTAAGCTTTCAGAGGTCACAACATAATGTAATTCGTTACAACGGTTGCTGTGGTAATTGATTGATGTAATGTATACAGAACTCTTGTAGTCTTAACATTACAGTATACAGAAGTCTTAACATTTTCAGTCCATAGAAGGCTTTAATTGATCTATCAGGCAATAACGTGCATAAAATTCTTAGAGGCAGGGTAGTGAAAATTACTTTCATAATCCACCATGTGATGTGGTGGACTAAAAGTCCCTTGTGGCTCAAATGTCATCCTACATGTATGTTCTTGGGATAAAGTATTATTAGTGCTACCGTAATAATTACACCAATCAAAATAGTTCAGTAGAATCGGACCTTTGTGGTAATCGTGGAAGCTGGTGTAGTGTGCTCAGCGTCACTTGTCTGGTTTACGGACGGAAGGAAGGAAGATATGAATACGTTTGAAGTACATGTACATGTAACCTGAATTTTATTGTCGTCCACCTTTGTGTGGGATGGTGATCACTGATGTACACAGCCTTTGTGTGAAGTGAAATGGATCGGAAATGACGTACTTATATGAAGCGGTTCTGCAAGCATTGTCAATGTAGCGTTAAATGTCCAGACTATCCCCACACCCACCTATGTTCTCAGATCCCCTAGCAATTACCACTGCTAGCGCTAATTGCATCACAAAGAAACCTGATGGTCAGTATCTATGCAACAAGTGTTCTACAAAGCACACACACACCAGCCACAACCCACCACAATCACTTTAACCTCATTACCACCCATTCACACTTTCCCACACTCCGGTTTTCCCTGTTGCACTTTGAGGCTTTTGTGGGTATATCTGCCACATGTGCAAATATGCCAGACAGTTGTCATGGATATAGTATTGTGTCTATTTT
Organism: Halichondria panicea; assembly: GCF_963675165.1. Lineage (NCBI taxonomy): Eukaryota > Metazoa > Porifera > Demospongiae > Suberitida > Halichondriidae > Halichondria > Halichondria panicea. The sequence continues at coordinate 3,051,967 of NC_087379.1, forward strand.
TAGCTGATCCTGATCAAAGGTCACAACATAATGACATAATTTGATCAAGTGTTCTAAGCGTTGCTGTGGAGACGTAATGTATACTTGTAGTCTTAACATGTCCGTACAAGGCCTTACACGATTAAGGTAAGGTGTGTGGTTCTGTGCAGGCAACCACTCAAAAGCTGTGCCAGAAACAACTGTTACCAAGTGCGTAGTTCCAAAACCATTGTTTAACAGCTCTCATAATCAATTTTCCTTGGCTCTTTTTGAATGCTCACAACTAAAGCCTATACAAAAATGTAATAACAATTCTTATGAATAATTGATGTCTCGATGCATACACTACAGATATCATTACTTTGGACTGGGCATCAAACCGACGTCCCGCTACTATACTGCAGACTATCTGGAGAAACAGCACGGACAGGGGTGAGTGCATCGCCTTTGAGAGGTCATAATTATAAGACCAGTACTCTTTAATGTGGTGATATAGTGTACTGAGTAACTCCACTCAGAGGAGGTCTGACCTGCGTGCACAAATCACTACAAGTGCTAGTGTATTCCCTGAACGTTATCATGTGACCGCAATGACATCAATACACACTGAACTTGTAGTGCTTCGTGCATGCATGTCGGACCTCCTCTGAACTCAACTCATACACTAACAAAATGGTACAATTACCATCGTTTTGTTGGTTAAAATTATGGGAGGCTCCTGTCATTAGTAGATTGTATTCTCTACACCTGTGTAAATATGCCCCCCGTGCTAGAGCCCCTTGTTTTGGTGGCGTGTCTATTCTGCTAAATACACTGTACATGTATGTCTACATTCCACTGCAGTACATGTAGATCACCCCACTCGTTATTAGGCTCAATTACATGTGTACGTATGACTATGTACACCATGATAATAGGAATCACGTTGAACGTTGTCCCACGAATTATAATACACTGTGGTAAGGAAATGTCATAACTCATCACTCATCATCATAATTAGTAGTTGCTTGCTGCTCATTCGTGTGTGTCCTTTTACTAATTTCCTGTCGTCATTTCTCCCTCCACTAGGACCACACGGAAAGAAACAGAAGGCAAAAAGGTATCTAATGCATTGTACACGTATTGTATTTCTTTAACCCTGACTAGTATGAAGTATATCAGTGCCTCAATGAATGTTATAACTATCTAGTCCTCTTTAGAGAGGCTCTCAATCATGAATTTACGCTGCCCACCCCACACCCCTCCCACACACACACACACAGACGCATGCGTACTATGCAACTAAAGAGAAGCCAAGTGCTGTCCTGCCATCCTTCCCCAATGTTAACAGAATGGAGCTCCCCGCCTCCCTCTCCAGAGATAAATTGCATACCTTCATGGTCATGTACCGTGCTCATTGTCAGAGGATACTGGACAGTGTGGTCAGAGCCACCTTTAATGAGGTGAGTTGCTCTGGTCATTCATTCTGTGGAGGTCAGAAATTTGGTTCCTAAGGTTGGCACAGTTATTTAAAAACTTGGCTTTGACATAATTATTGAATACTCTATACTCAGGTTATGGTCCCTCAAAGTTAGCTACAGTACACATGTTGTACATGTACTGTTGATAACTTTGAGCCTGTGTGATGGTAACCCAAGTAGCAGTGGTGACCATAAATATGTAATATTAGTATATATATGCACACACTGAGTTGAGCCTGTGTGATGGTACAGTAGCAACCCAAGTAGCAGTGGTGACCATAATATTGTAATATATATTATGCACATACTGAGTACAGTACACATGTACATGCAGCTTACGTGCCTGGTAATCACAACCGAATGATCTCACTGCACAGGTTGTAACATGAGTTACCCACTGTGCAGTGACTCATGCTGACCACCTACTCAATAGCACTGAATACCCCTACCATTCCTTAGCAACAGGCAATCCCGCCCACTCTGTTTGGGTTACTCCTGTACCACCATGCATCAACTGTACCACGTAGATACCACATTACATACAGTTGTAGAAGACATACAGTATCCCTAACCGCCTGATCGGGTCAATAAGTGAAGGAAGACAATAAAACACTTACCTTTGCTACTCTCTCTTATATATCGTACATGGGATAGTCCTTGCCTATACTGTATTTATAAATTACTTACGTGTATGTACATACATGTATATGTCAGCATACTGACCTTATCTCACACACATACAACACACACAGGTCCAGAACTTCCTGTACCACTTTTGGCAGGGCATGCCCTCTCATCTACACCCCATCCTGGCCACGGACATCGTCACTGACCTCATTGCAGTCTGTGACACCATTCTCTACAAGGCCATCTCTAATGTCTACATCACAACACCACTGCAGTCCATCCCGGAAAAGTATGTGTCAATCAAATGATAGTGTACGCTGTAACTTTGTGTAACTTTGTGCACCCTCTGACAGTACAATGGTCCTTTCATTTGTTGAGTCCAGATTAACTACTTTCATGTAATTATAGAGTACACTGTAGTCATGACAACCTTGTAATTCTTTAAGTACTTTTAGTAGGCACATATTTTAGTCATAATTATGAGTAACGAAGACTAAAATGCTAAATGGTCATCTGGTACTACTCCTCACTCCTGTAGTGTTGCTCAGGAGGTCCACCATTTTTCGGGTAACCTGAGGGAATCACTGGAGGCCGCACTCAAAGGGCTACCAGACTCACTCAAGGAAGTCAAGTATCAGAGTGAGTCAGTCCACCAGCTCTCTGTTTTGATAGGATACAGTGTAGCTGTATTTGATAGAATAGCTATATTTGATACATGTAGAATAGCTGTATCTTTGTTTTAATTCTCTCTCTTTCCCGATACTCGTTGTAATACTGCTCGTACACCCTTTAGCACACACTCTTATTTGCATGGTGTTCATGATTATTATTGACTGCACTTTATGGACATGTACATGTACCCATGTAGTTGTACATTACGTCTATGTATTATCTGGCTACTGCTGTTAACGGGTGCATTGTTCTCCCTCAGTTGCTGCAGTGTTCAAGAAGAGCCTACAGAGACAGCACTCTCTAATGCACCTGGCAGATGTGAGTTTTGTGATATTATATACGAGTGAAGAGTGAGGTTGTGGCTTTATTTTTGCAGTGATTAGATAATTGGGTCAAAGGGATTAAAATGCCCAGACCTACTGTTAATACACACCTGTGTAAACATTACTGCGTGCAGTGCTAGGGTTGCCATAGACCCCATGCTGCAGTTTTATGTATGTGACTAAACAGAGAGGCTAGACACGCGTCATCAATGATCACGTTAACCCACTTAAAATTGCCTAGCAATGCGTACTGTCAGCGAAATATAACTCCAGGCTGTTATTTGGCTGTATATTTTAATGCAGTACAGGTTTGTGGGAATCAATCATCTCTATGTTTGTGTTGTCTCAGGCCACCCGTAATGCTCTCCATGGTGATGACCCCCTGGACCAGTTGGCCGAGGACTTTGCTGCTTTAGACATTGAGAACATTCTGACTCAAACTCTCTTTGCAGTACAGCCTCTCAGTCTGTCTGATCGATGTGCCCTCATGGTGCCTGAGTGTGAGTGTGTCTGTGTCTGTGTGTGTGGTGGGGTATGATGTGAGCATTTCATACATTGGTGCTTGAGAGCGTTAGTGTTCAGTGACTGTGTGTGGTGGATACATTACATTGTATAGGATTTGGATGACAATTAGAGATAATGGTGCTGGCACAAGTATAAAATTATACATGTATAGATCCATGTACATGTATATGTGTACGTAGGTGAATGTATTCCCTAAGACCTTGTGTTCTGGAAGAATACAGTTATATCAATGTGTGTCTACGTTTGTGTATTCCCAGTGATCTGCTAATACCATACTTATGTTCCCCTCCCAGTTCTGGAAGAGTTCAGTGGTGTGCTGTCAGAACAGAAGACCAGTGTGGAGGACTTTATTGTCTGGGTGGAGAAGGTGGTCGACCATTGCATCAGCAAAGTGAGCAATAATTATAATTGCTGTTTAAAGCATACTTACACTAATAGTCAATTGTCGTAGTTAATGGTGCAACAAGTTGGGGCGAGTTTCAATCCCTAGCTGTACGTAGTATCATTATTTTCATACCTCTGATGCGTTGTACAAATGTACTGTTATCCCCTTCCCACGTACACACACAGGAAGAGAGTGCTGCGAGACGGAGGGAGCTCAGTCGAACGTTTCTCTTCACCTGGAAGTTCTTCACCTCCAAGATAGTTAGGGAGCTCACACTGATGAGTGCACCCAGCTTTGGTAAGTTGAGTGTGTCAAATTCTAACTGCAAGTATCAAGTATAGTGTGCTTGATGTCTGAGGGGATGTCTGAGGGTTTCTCATTTATATTTATGTGTTGACGTTCCTTCTTTTTAACATTGTACTACAAAAATATATCATACGTACATTATGTAATTACAGCAACCATACACTGTGCATATAATTATAGTGCCTATAGTACCACACAAGTATACTCTGTATACACATGTACATGTATGACGTTATGTACACCTCATGTTTACTCAGTTCCCTCTATATAGGGACGTTTCATCTGATCCACACGCTGATAGAGGACTATATAGTACACACACTGGAGTCACTCATGGAAGCAGAAAAGGAGAACGAGTTCACTCAAAGGATACAAATGCTACAGTTAGGTACGTATTACTTTGGTAAAGATCACTTTGTAAAAAAATGCATTTTACATGTACCGTAGTTAACTGTCAAACTGCCCGCCTTACTTTTACCTCCTGTAGAGGCCTAGATCGCAATTGTAGAAGCGCCTACTGTTGCGCATGCGTACAATTGGGTCAAAGGTCACTGTGCAGCTATTAAATAGCTAGCTACATGTAGCTCACAAACAAGACTTAATAGTACTCCTGCGTTTCATAGAAAGTACCAGCATAACTCTCTTGGATGGGTGCTTGCACGGTTCAGTAGCCACATAATCAAATATTTGCCCACCCCTTGTTTATATTAGTCAATCAAAACCGGTGGGCGGTTCGACGGTTAAGTACGGTACATGTAAGTATACCCCATAGTGCATCCTCAGCTGTGTTTTGTTTTTACCCATTCCCCCCACTACAGATACTCCCGCGCCTGAGGTGAGTGGGAACAATACAAAGAGCACCTCCCTCCAGCCATCTTCGAGCTCAGACATCCCCCTCATAGCTGAACCACCTTCACCCTTCAACTTCACTCCCAATCTAACTTCGCATTCAAGAAGAAGCAGTGTGGATATCACTACCACCCCTGAGCAATCGTTTGTCAACATTCTCTCACCGACTCTCGAGCCTATGCAGACTGAAAGCATTCTACAACGATCTTCCAACACGTCTTTGTCTAGTTTACAACAAACGGGGAGAGGGGATGCACAGGCTGAGACTAACACACTTCAGGGGCTGATAACCTCTCATGGAATTGGTGCTTATAGTATGCCTACTTCACAAGGAGGCTTGATTCAAAGACGATTGCATCAGGGTATGTCTAACAACTCAACCACTGCGGCTAGCTCTGCTGTGCAGATTCAAGAAATTCACTCGACTACTTCAATGGGATTCACTAGAAACCAAGATCATTCGCTACCACTGAATTTTGTACAGTCACATGGCCACCCGGCAAACATTGGTACTTTTACTTTACCTCCACTCACACTCCCACCGCACCTACAGACAGAGCACTCCCTCGCATTTGACTCTGCACCACATAGTATGAATGGCTTGCTTGGTGAATCTTCAAATCAACTAAGAAATCTCCACGTGCTAAATGCTTCCCAAAAAAATTCGGTATCGTCCTCCCACAGTGAACCAAGAACTTCCAACCACCCTGGAGTTGTACCACCAATGCCAGTATCTCTAGCACACATGGCTGCCTCTGGAAACCTACCTGGTGGGATACCGAATCCATCAAGTTTACCACTCTTTCCAGGGATGCCCAGTATGTACCCTTATCCGTATCCAACGTCCCTGCCGTCACTTCCGTCGCACATACCTAGCAGTAATATGCCCCCCTTTCCCCCTCAAGGCCTGGTGTCGAGGTATCCAGCTCCATACGTCACGCCGCCACTCTATGGGAACTCACAACCGCCAATCATGAATAGAAGATGAGAACGATGATGATGTTTCAATTTTTTTTTGTATTTTTCCAAATTTGAATAGCTTGTTTTCTTATACTATTACTAGTTCACATGCACAGACTATTGAGCTATATAACGTGGCAAAATGTTGATCATTTGCTTTGAGTTGTTCAAAAACATTCTGATTCCAAAAAATTGTTGGGAATAACAGTGTAAAATAATATATATTCGTGAATACTCACAGCTAGATAATGTCATCACTGTAATGTTAGCTATCAAGTACAAGTCTTGAAGAATAAATAGATACACTACAGTAGGCTATAGTTATAAATAATTATTATAGTCTAGATCAGGATTCGTCCTTATAGTTACTGCCAAAGTTAGTGGTGATCTTTAGGATTAATGGTTCCTCTCCAACTTTCTTCAGTGTCCTCACCAGCTTTTCTAAACACGGGACACCAGCTCTCTTGGACCACAGTCTGAAGAGATACGTGTAAATCAGTACAATATTATAATTATATAATAGTCGATCGAAATAATTATGACATGCAGTTAGTCATAATGGGAAATCGAAATCTTCAAAATAATACTAAGATGCCCAAAACAGCTATAGTCCAATGTTTTGGTTGTTACTGTATAGTAGTGCTAGAAATAATTACATATAATTTAATTATATATAATTATAATTATGCAAGCATAAAACTACGTATTTTCGCCAAAGACTACAAAAACTGTATGAGATATTAAATTATTATACTCCCTCAATTAAACGCCGGGATTTCGATTGTATATATACAAGCCTCAAATAAATAATTGTGTGATACAAAAGAATGCGATATGATAGCCACTTGCATAAATAGCATTAGTTAGTATCACGCCAGTTGGGCGGAGCTCAATCCTGGACGCCCACGTAGTGTTGTTGGGATCACTGCCACGTCAGGGCAGACATTTTGCAGCCCAATCAGATTGCAGCGTTCAAGCTAACGCTGAAACTCAGAATAAGCCAGTAAAGTGTAATTCTCTCAGTCAATCAAAAGCTTAAGCCAGGAACACGCCAAGTCAAGTACAGCCATAATTAACGTATTCTGAAAGCTTAGAGAGACCTTTCAAATAATGTGTTTAATTAGTTAACATTGACTCTTGCAGTAATATTATATTCTAATAGCTAGCGTTGCGGGTAGGGGTTGGTATATAGCTAGCATAATTTTGAGCATAACTGATAGGTACAACTTTTGGGAATTATGCTGGCATAATATGCACAAAAATAATAGGCAAGTTTTACAGAAATGCAGGTCAGTACGAGACATAGTATAAACATTTGGAAGTACTGCATGGTTAATTATCTCCTTGGCAATCCATATCGTGTATAGTTATAGTCATGTGGAAATTATGATGTTATACTTGTGGACGACATGGGGGTCTATGTTGTGCTTTAGGTACAATGTGGGAATAATAGAAAGGCAATTTGTAGGCTTTTTACTTGAGCATAAAAGAATAGCATAATAGGTAATATCTCGAACATAATATACCAACCCCTAGTTGCGGGATACCGCCCACTTATGATTATAATCATATTCATAACTACACCCTATAAGTACTGGTGGCACAAATCCTACATGGCAGTGGTTCCCAACCGTATACGTGAGCGTCTAGGGTTGAGCTCCGGCCATTTCGTATCACGCACTAATTTCTAGCACTTTGGTATAATTTTATAGCTACAATTATTATACCTCAGGATATGTTCTATCCTGTTTTCTCCGTTAACCTCATCATCAGATACTCCCAGCTCTAGTGCAAATGACTGCCAGTCAGCAATTGTGCTCAAGTCACCTGCAAAACTGGCTGGGTCCTCGAGTTTAGTGCACACCAATTTGCCTACATAATCAGATTATACATGCATGGGATAGTACTGATAAAATATATGTACCATATTGATAGTACAGTGGAACCTCCTAACGACCACCTCCGAAGAGCAACCACATGCTATAAAACGGCCAAGAGCTCAGCTCTGGTAAAGCAACCTCTCAGAAACGGCCATCTCTCTACTCTATATAACGAGCAGCTTTTTCTAATCCCCAATCAGTTAGCAATGGAAAAATACAGAACGGACAGCCACACCGCACAATCGTGAAAACCTAGCTGTAGCTTGTCTACAGCCTTTCAAAACTTGTATGAACTAGAGAAGCAGTTAGCATAAGCTCCATGATTAATTTACAGCAGGAATTGACTCATAGAGCATACATGTGGCTGGCAATCGAAACCTCACAACGAAGACCACCTCTCTATAACGGCCAAAAGGCTGTTCCCCAGTTCATAGAAAATTGAATAATTATGCATGGAACAAGTAATTAAAGGGCTAATATTAAACTATAATTATAGCGAGTGCACACTCCGAGTCTCAGCCAAATACTGACGTACCAGTGAATATTTCTGGAGGCAGGATAAAGAAAAAGAGGGCCCAAAACAGTAGTGAGGTACCAGCTACTCCAAGCACACAAGGCATCAGTCCTTTCAACACCCCAGGTTCAGGTTTTTCCCTCTTCCCTTCATCTTCTCTGTTCTCACCACCTGCATGGACATATAATCATATTAAGTAATCGTTACGAACATCTCCACAAGCACTCTCTCAATTGCGGCACATGTTGATCTAGGTTTCACCCCAGACTAACAAACTTACTTTTGCTAAATTTTGTCTTTCTTTTGTGAGCTTCTGCATAGAAAATGAGTGCGTTTATTAAGTCATATGACTGCCCATAGTGGATCTAGTTAGCTGGTATTGTAGCACATTTATAGTCTAGCTACAAAATCTTAGCTAGATCTACACTTGAAAAACAGAGTGCTGAATGTTTGTACATATTGATGAAATAATTTTATCTCTCAATGGAAAGGGTTGTACAGAAGGCCGAAGGCACATGTGGCCAGTTGTACTCCTCCCCAACAAATGAGACAAACAACAAGAACAACAAATAACCACAACAATACATAGAGTGAGACCTTACCTGAAGATGCCATTCCTATTCCCAGTGTGCAGGTTGAAGACATGGAAAATTAATCATGGATATGGGGTGGTAAAAAGCCTGCAAACAAAAGGGGGGTGGACCTCTGGGGGTGGATCTTGTACACCGCGGCTCTGTATCGAGGTGGTTCCCGAGAACAAGGTGTGGCTGTATAATTACCAAGGACACTGGCTGTACAGAGACATAGCTGCTAGAGAGCGAGCTTGTGATGTCCTACCCTGGCTATCCCCCAGCCCCAGGTGGATACCCACCCCAGCCTGGCTACCCACCACAGGGAGGCAGTCCTTACCCCCCTGGACCTCCTGCTGGTCCTGGGAAGGTAGGTTTTTTGTATGTTTTTATAGCAAGGTGAGATACATCTGAGAATAAAATTGAGAGGGCACTGGGTTGTCTATGGCTATTGGTTATCAGTTACTACTAAATGGAGGTAAAAATGTAGCCACCTAGCCCCAATTCCAACCTGAAACGTACTTTTTAAGTGGCCTAGAATTAAGACTAGTGGAGTAACCTCGAGCGACCTTCAGTTATTTAAGGTGAAGTAAAAGGTGTGACGTCGTATGACGTCACATGCTCCTTTACAGTAAAAGCAAACCTCCTTGGTTTCGTAATTACTACATTAAATACAGTATCCTCTCCCGTGCAGCCATGGGTACCAGGTGGTCCTTCCCCTGGTCAGAGTAGTGGTGGTATCGGATTTAACATGCCCTCCCACCAGAGTGCCCTCTCTACTGGCTACCCCCCCACACCGCAAGGTACATGCACACCTAGCAAGAGAAAACTTTTAATTTTTAGACTTCCTTCAGGATCAGATCGTGTGTGTATGGCTGTTTTGCAAACAAATTAATGTCTATTTAAATATTCAGTTCCAGTAATAATTTAATTATACATTCAGCAATATTAAGTCATGCCAAAATAGGTGGATTTTCAGGATCATACCACCCCCCTGGCCCCCCACAACCATCGTACCCCCCTGTTGCTGGTCGACCTGGGTACCCCCCCGGACCTCCTGCCTCAACTGGGTACCCCCCCGGACCCCCCGCCTCAACTGGATACCCCCCCGGACCTCCCGCCTCAACTGGGTACCCTCCCGGACCCCCTGCCTCAACTGGGTACCCCCCCGGACCTCCTGCCTCAACCGGGTACCCCTCTGGACCTCCAACCTCTACCAATTATCCCCCAGGTCCCCCAGGCTCATCGTACCCCCCTGGTCCACCGTCCTATCCCCCTGGAGGTGGGTATACCCCCCAATACGGGACTGGACCCACCCCCTTACAACAGACACCTCGAGGCTACTCAGTGAGTATACAGGCATATACATTTTTTGTACTAAACAGTGCATACGTGTACATAGTTTGCACTAGTCTACACATGCGTGTAATTATATAGCAGTGTGGATTTACTAATTAAATTTAGTGTGTGTACAAGTTCACTGTATACTTTATAATGTGTAACAGAAGCTCAAATCTTTTATGCTCTGTCATTTATGCTCTTAGAAACGACAGTACGTTGGATATAATAATTACGAAACAACAACCATTATTATGTACACCTGCATGTATTGAATATCATAGTCTTTGTCCCCCTCCCCTGCAGACTGCTCCCCCGCCAGTGCCCAGTGCCCACACCCACCGTGGCCCCACACGGCCAACTCCTCCCTCTGTGGCCAGTACCACACAAGCCATGGCTGCCATTAGTGTGAAGGTGTGTGTTCACACTTAATAGAGCATGTATTAGCTTTCCTTTCTGTTCAGTTGCCACCAGAAGTTTTTAGTAACGCTTTTTTGCCTGCTTCAGTGATGTGCTGTAGAATAACTGATAATTAATAAAGTATAGTGCTAGCTGTTAATTTATTTTGCAGGAGCCCAAGACTGAGGGTACAGTGAAGCCACATCGCTCCTTCGATGCAGAGAATGATGCTAGTGTTCTCAGGAAGGCAATGAAAGGGCTAGGTGTGTACACGACTATAATTATATGTGGTGTTTTAGTTTGTGAGTTCTATTTCTGTCCAAGTTTGATAATGAAAAGACTTTTGAGAAGACCGTTGAGTAATTGTGTAAGTGAACTTACCAACTACATTGCATAATTATTACTATGGGGACAATGATTCTTTGATCCACTTCATATGTACTTCCTGTAGCTAGCAATCCACTTATTATCTGTGTCCCTCCATTTGCAGGTACTGACGAGAAGGCCATTATCAGTGTGCTGGCCCACCGCTCAAACACTCAGCGTATGGAGATTATAACAAAATTCAAATCCATGTATGGCAAAGTGAGTTGATTATAATTACATGTACGTATGCGTGTAGCTTAATTACTTCGGTACTTAAACCCAAAGTACGCTGGAGCAATTTTTAACCTCCATTTTTAGGTTGTTCTTTTCGGTACTTTTGCACTGTCCTTTGTATAAAAGAGAGGTAATCAATACAGTGCAAGGTACTTCATTGAAGATTCCACTATACATGTAGGTGCTTGTACACTCTAAATCATAACTGAGCTGTATCTATTAAAGTCGAGGTCATCGTTGTATTGCTCATGGATGTTCTGTGTGTAGGATTTGGTCAGAGAACTGAAAAGTGAGCTCAGTGGGAATTTCGAGGACGCTGTTGTGGCACTATTGAAGACACCGTCCGAGTACGATGCCTTTGTGGTCAGGGAGGCTATCAAGGTAAGGATATTCTAAACTGCCAAGAGATTGCTTTCCCTTCCGTATTCTAGCATTTCATGATGGTTTCAAGCTATATATTAACTCATTGCTGGAAGATCATAGTGATGGGTGTGTGTGTTTATCAAAATGGTAGCCGTCACTGCCTGTAAGGGGTTGAATCAGAGGAGGTACGACACGCGTGCCTCAATTAGACAATTAGCCTCTGCAATAACATTGAGCGTGGGCGGATAATCGAGGCATAATTCTGCCCACGCTCAACGTTATTGCAGTGGCCGTCGTACCTCCTCTGGGATTAAATGGATTTTGGCCCGTCAGATCCAATGTGTAAAATGTACTGTGTACCTACTGTACATATAAGAGCTGCATGATTTTCATTAACTAACCGATTAGGGAGTTGGGACCGATGAACATGCTCTTGTTGAGATCCTGTGCACACGAACAAATGAGCAGATACTTGCCGTGAAGGAACAATACAAGAAAGGTAATTATGTGTTGTTCCCTTCTATTCCTAGGATTTGAGTAGGGTTGGTACCATACACTTGTGTATGCATTGATCACACAGTTAAGCTAGAATCGAATCCACTGTGCACTCATACAGACTACGGCAGGGACTTGGAAAGAGACGTTGTGTCTGATACTTCGGGCAATTTCAAACGACTTCTGGTTTCCATGCTTACGGTAATTGTTTGCTATTTTACAGTAGACCTTAGTTAACTCATTAGCGATATAGCTTTTTACATGTATGTTGATTACCACCTGCCATGTCGTTTAATTCTTTCATACTGAACCCTGCTTAACCGTGCCTGTGTACAATTAGGGTGCCAGAGATGCTTACGGTGTTGTTGACAAGGAGAGAGCCAGGGCAGACGCTCAGGTCAGAAACAAATTCAGTATCACATGTTAACTTTTTAATTGCTTTGTTATAAATGTGCAGGCACTGTACCAGGCTGGAGAAGCACGCTGGGGAACAGATGAATCAAAGTTAGTGAAATACTGCCATGCATGTGTATAGGCATTCATGCACTCCTGGTATAGAATATTATCATAATCAATTGATTACTATTTGTGCAGGTTCAATCACATCTTGGCTTCAAGGAGCTTCTCACATTTGAGAATGGTGTTTGATCAATACTCTAAGGTGATCGATATTTTATTATATTACCTGTAGCACAACTACTATTATAGATCAATTGTGACTTATGTACAGTAATAATTATTATTTTGCAGATCTGCAAGTATGATATAGAGCAGTCCATCTCCCGAGAGATGTCGGGAGACCTGAAAGAGGGAATGCTGGCCATAGGTAGGTCCGCTACCAAAATAGTAATTGAATTTAACTTATTTTTCAGTGAAGTGTGTGCGTGATCGATCTGGATATTTTGCTGAAGCGTTGTACAAGTCAATGAAGGTAAGTAAGCTGTGCCACTAGTTTATTAATTTTTGCGTCTGCACAGTGAACATAAATACGTATTATATACATGTACAATACCTTATAAGACATTAGTATGTCTTCTGTATTCAGTTTAGCTCGTACCTACATGTACATACTTTAAGCATACGTAACATAACATAACAACCTCCCCCCCCCCCCCCCCCCCCCCCCCCATTATTTCGTATTACATGTAGGAACTCAAGTGTATCTCTACTTTCAGGGTCTGGGCACTGATGACCGGACGTTGGTGAGGGTAGTGGTCACACGCTGTGAGGTGGACATGGTACAGATCAAGCATAAGTTCCAGTCCAAATACCACAAGACTCTTGGCTCGTTCATCAAGGTACAATGTATAGACCTGCTATAAAACACATTGTACGGTTACTGTTTCTTGTCCACACATAATTATATTATGCTGTAGAGAGACAATCTTTCCATGCATTTTATCATCATACCTCTGTCTTTATAGACATCAAGTTATATAATTATACATTCTTACCGTTTGGAGCCTCTCAGTCTACAATTTTCTCTCTCTTACACCCACTCCTGTAGGGTGATACATCTGGAGACTACCGAAGGATTCTCATGGCACTAGCCGGGGAAGACCACTAGACTAAGCATTGACGCTGATTTCACATCATTCCTACTGACTATATATAATAGCTAAACATATTTTTAACTTTAGCTTAGCATTGTGACATAGTTTGAACATAATTAAATCCATTCTAGTTTTAAATAGCTGGTAGATACACGACTGTATACTACTGTACATTCACAATAATTATATTAACAGAAATTGTGGGGGAAAATTGCCTGGATTCGCACTCAATAATAACACCAACTGCAGGGGGAGTTACTGTAGCACTCAATAATAACACCAACTGCAGGGGGGGGGGGGGGTTACTGTAGCACTCAATAATAACACCAACTGCAGGGGGGGGGGGGGTTACTGTAGCACTCAATAATAACACCAACTGCAGGGGGGGGGGGGTTACTGTAGCACTCAATAATAACACCAACTGCAGGGGGGGGGGGGTTACTGTAGCACTCAATAATAACAATATTAAATGTGTACACAATAATTGGGCACATTAAAAACCTAGAGACAACAATGAGAATTAACCTAGCACAGTTGTTTGTGAATGTACATCAATGCAGTCTAGTCGTTGGCGGATCGAGCTTGCAATACAGATTGTACCGTTTTGCTAGTACATGTACGAGGAAGATTTTTAATCAATGATTCTTTAAACACTCCTTCTGTTATTAAGCTAGCGATGAATCCATTTTGTTGTATAGATTCAGGTTCTGTTATGATAATCTTCTGCCGAATCATCCAATACCCAAGCAGCCACCCATCCGAGTTGGGAAAAATCGGTTTTCTTGCCATTAACAAGTAACTCGGTAGTCGAGTACATACAGCTTTCTCTGATCATACTGATTTCATATTCATCTCCGTCCGTTTTAGAGGACATATCAAAATCAATCAGAATTGGATTGAAGCCAGAGTCAAAACATTCGTCTTAAGGAGGGGGATGAAGAAATTAGCTATAGACACTCCCAAGTACACACTGGTGGAAATTGCTAAACATCTTGGAGTAAAAGCCGCACCTAAATGTACAGCGAGCAAGTTGCTACTATGTGTGTCAAAAAGGTGTGTTCAAAATTGAAGTTGTCGGTTGAAACTCGAACTGCTCAAGCAATACCCAATCTGAGTCATATAGCAGACTACCATGCAGCCAAATGTGGTAGTATACACCCCCCAAATGAAGAAGTTAGTTGTCGTTATTGAAGTGCAGCCCTCACCGATGTCAGAAACCGAGAAGAAGGCGATACTGGGGGCAGTAGCGTATGCTACACTGCAAAAACAAATCTCAGTCAAAAATCTCCGTATTTTGCTTTCCGAAATTGCTGGTTAAACAATGCATCATCAAAATTGAAGTTAAATGGGAAAATTACAAGTTTGAACCACGCCTATGGCGCTACAGAACTATCGAATACGGGATTAGTGCGCTTCAACTTGTATTGCAAGAACAGTACAGTCTTCCAAAAAACCCCGATAAATGCACATTGATGCCGTTGACCCTAACGGAGTGTAGATATTTTTGTGGTAGTACAATCCAACTTCGATCATCCACCCATTTAATTGTAATGAACAGAGCCAAGGTTTTCAAAGTTCTTTATGACACAGACGAAATTAGAAACATTGAAAAAGCCATCATAAAGTTCACTCAAACAAAGCCGAAATTTTCTATTTTTTATACCGTATTACTAAAATGTTTTGCGAGCATCAAACATTTGCGAACTTTGCGATGGGGATCAATTCGCAACAATAAAATCCGAATTATTACTAGTAAATACACACGATCCTTGCCAGAACGCAATAGTTAGATCGCAAAGGATCAAATTTTCTGCTTATTTGGCTCATTTGCAGGTTTTTCACTCTCAAAATATTCGAGTAATCAATACGGTCAAGAGTAGATAAGAGTACTCTTATCTACTCTTGATACGGTATATTCATACTCAGCAAAATTCCTAGCTATTTTAGCCTAGTAAGTTAGGTATAATGTAATTATGTATATAGAATGTTTTGCGAGCATCAAACATAATTATGTGAACACTTTGCGAGGGTTAATCAATTCGCAACAATAAAAATCGCAAAACCTACATGTAAATCACTGTTATCAGTGCTGATAGATATACTGGTAAATGCACACAGTCCTATGCAATAGTTACATCAAAAATGCTGATTTGTGTAGGATATACCACACCTTAGAGGAGGATATGGGGTGCATAATCCTCCGAGTATAGGTGACAGCAGTAGTATAAGGACCTCCCCCTAGCAACAGTTCATGCAGACTGCAAAAAGAGCAAGACTATACCGGAATTTGCAGACGTCAAAGAGTTAGTTTAGCAACACATTGACTCCTACAGATACTCAAGAGCTTCCTTGGTCCAAGCGTTGGCCATTCGACTTCCTCTGAGTTTACACTGTAAATTACAAATAGTTGGGCGGAGTCCAACCCTCCCCTATTTTTAATTTTGGGGATGAGCACGCCCATCTAGATAGATATCTAGATGTGATATGGATGTGACAGCGTTGGCAGTGAGGAGAGAAGGGTCCAGTCAGCAAGACCTGCTGGCTGATGGTTGCAGGGTGGAGGAGACATATCAAGTCCTAGTCCAGGTGTGGAATGAAATGAAATGAGTGAATACATATCGTATAAATTTGTAAACCTGTGCAGAAGACGATATTTTAGTAAGCTACTTATCAAATCAAAGAGTTGTTCTGTGCGTGAAGAATGTCACTCAACATTACAAATAAAATGCTCACGTTCCCCCGCCCACGTGCTTATTTTTTACCGCACAACATTGTACCAGCCTCTATTACAAACGCATCTATGGCGGCTTATAATCAAGGCTAAACTGTTTGCCACCCATGCATTACGTAATTTGTTGTTTGTTCTAATTGCATTCCCAACACTTTGTGATAAGTACGTTAATACCAGTTCCTTTCCGAAGGCAAAAAAAGGGAGTGGTCTCCAGAAAATTATATCTAACATGTGACAAAATGATTATTATTGGCCGTTTAAAAATTGTATAATTAATGTGTAGATTCTAGATCTAATACTGTATGTATGTACGTGTAGATTCTACATCTAATGCTCGCGAGACTAGACTTATTCTTACTGCTCTAAGGGGTCTACCGTATGATTGCAGTATGATAAACTCCCTCTCTCCACTTTAAAAACTCCTCAGTATTCTTTTCTGGTTTGAGAAACAATTTTTTTGCACATGGCTAGTGCATGGCTAGTGGGGGCACTGGGGGGACACTGTCTCCAAGTGAACTATTCACTCCGACAATGGCACTTACAATTTTGTACATGTACAGGCATTTCCCATGTGTGGCAGTGTTCCTGGCGAGGGTGATAAAGGCTTGCAAGAAGATAGCTGCCCCGGGGCAGCCGATACTTTCATCCCTAGGGAGAAAATATGGAAAGGGGAAAATGTGCTGAAAGTGTGTTTTTTAAATGCGGACTTTATTGACGAATGGAATTGGAAAAGCAAGGGACAGCCTATGAATGTCAACACGATCATTGCCTGGGCCAACGCTTGGCAGCCATGGAAGGGGACGGGGATTCCTCGTTTTGAGACAACAGTGTTTGCAAAAAAAGCTGATATAAGAGTCAAATTCACAAGTCAGTTATCAGTGTACTATTTGGTGTATGTGTAAACTGCAATGAATATCTGAGTAATGGGTGGAATTATGCAAGATGTAAACACACAATCAGTTTTACCATATACCTCTGCGGCTACCTGTAGCATAATGAAATAGAAACTTAATTGGCTGTGATTATCGTATTACTACAATCATGTTTTGCAAGTGAAAAACCTTTGCGAATGAGCCAAAATCCAGCAGAAATGTTGACACTTTGGCAATTAAGATTGTGATGTCATACAAGTACTGCATGGTATTTACTATTACAGTTTTTGCTATCTTATTTGTGAAACTGTTAGCACTAGCTCGCAAAGTATGACTGTGTAATTTGCATCTGTACCAAAATTCGTCTTCAGCTCATAATTCTGTCTTGCTTCAGATGGTAACAAATGCTGGTCAACGGTTGGTAAAGAAAGTCTAAACGTCAAAGAGCTTGAAAAACCAACCATGGTGCTGAGTTTAAATGGCCATACCCATTACATTCAGGAAAGTCTGGTCATCCATGAGTTTGGACATGCCTTGGGGCTCGAGCATGAACACCAGCGCTCCGACTTCTGGGATATTCTTGGTAAATTCTTGGATACTGATGAGATGATGAAGTCGCCTCGTGTCAGTGGCTCAGAAGCAAGTCAGGAAAACGGTGGAGTTAATAACTCCCAGTGGTTTCGTAAGAATATTGCTGATGGCAATGTGGCTCTGTCAGAGTATGACCCACAGAGTATCATGCACTATCAGTGAGTGAGTCACAATATAAGCACCTTTTTGGTATCCAATGATTACTTTATAGCGGGTATAATTATTTCGAGGGTATAAAACTTTCGCGGAAAAACCGTTAGAAAGGACTTTGAGGATTTAATTTTCGTGGTACTTGGCATCTTTTAGCGCATGCATGTTAATATTCGTGGGTATAAATGTTTGTGGTACGTGCTTAAATGCAAAAGTTTATCTTCGAAATACCGTATAGCGTGTAATTTTCGTGGGGCAAAATATTCGTGGTTTTCGTGGTTGGAGGTCTGACCACGAATATTTTACCCACGAATGAAGCGACCTTGCCTACCTTTACCTGCAGTGCAAGCAGCAACCACGAAAATATTACCCACGAAATGTCTCAATATTGCTGAACCACGAATATTTTGTCCCCCAAAAATTACCCGCTATACGGTATACCTGCTATAATTATTATACTGTATCCCCCGGGTATACCACGTACAGTACTAGCTACTCTTATTAATTCACAAGCTGTTAAGGAATTGTGATTATACACTGTACATGTATGTCTTAGTCAGCTGTCTGCGATTACAGATATTGTGTGTTATTGTAAAAGAATTGATCATGAGTGGGCTACCATTGCGAACAAATACCATGCAGGTTTGAATTAAGCTGGCTCAAATGTGAGGATTACAGGACGTACAAGAACATCGACTTGGATTCGTCCCTAACCCCAAAGGAAAAGAAGTACTTGAAGGGCATTCACACGCGATGTGAACAAGAGGAGCTACCCAGGCAACCCTCCAGATTAGACATCCTGGAAGTCATGAGAGCTTATGGTAAGACCACATACGCAATTGTACAGTAGAACCCCTAAATGTGGACTCCCTGAAATTAGAACACTTTTTATAATCAGGTCACCAAACAGTAAAACCTTGATTATCCAGACACCTTGGTTCCAGAGGCAGGCCGGATAACTGGATAATCGAATAGATAAACCATGCCTTGGTCCACCCACTGATTTGTGACAAATTTAGTGGGTGCCTACATAGAGGGTATACATGCCTGCGTCCATAGTAACAGCTGTTAATTGCGCATGTACGCATCAAGGGACACACCCATTTTTAGAGAAAATTACCAAGCCGGACAATGAGAACTGGATAATCGAGGTTATAATAATAATTATTGTCCGATTTTATATGGGTTCCATGCATACTGTATTGCAATAATTAGGACAGTTCATCTCGCCTACATACTGTCATAGCCTTTGTATGTTGGGCCCTTGTGTTTGTCATAAGGTATATACTGATCACATGTATATAGGTGCTGAAAATGTCATGACTAAACAACACATTGACAAGATATGGAAGGACGAAGACGTGTTGAAGGTGTATTTTATAAATGATAAGCTGATCAAGAACGATTGGAAGTATCGTGGTCAGCCTATTAGTATCAAGACTATCATGGAATGGGCCCATACTTGGAATTTGAAACCGATTCCCTACTTTGAGGTCACTGAGAAGAGGAGTGAGGCTCATGTACGTGTGGAGTTCACAGGTGAGATTGTACATTATTGTTAATCAGTGCAAGTATTAGCAAGTATACACGGTATTTTATGTTGACTACTAAGAAGATTTCACTAGCTGGTTCAGATACTATTTCTGTATAATTATTTCCATGTACATGTATTTAGCTCAGTTACTGGTCTAAGTTTGATCTACATGTAAATCTAGCTCAAGGGATCTTGTAATACACCGTACATTTTAATTTATCCGACAGCAAAAAACACGTATTTTGGAAATTGTTTGGGTATGTTGTAACAGACATTTATCATTACAGCGCACGTGAGACGTTCGGAATAATTAAAACCATGCAGCTGCATGCCTGCTAGTTATGTTTAATAGTACACGTGTAATAGGTATTCAGTGTGCGACTGAACAGTTGGTAAGCCTCGAGCTATCTATAACCACAGAACTTTTGCTATATATATATATATATATAGCAATAAAGCTACGTTGCTTGGAAGGCCATACCGCGGCCAGCGGGTATAGAGTTGTTTGGTTTGTCTGTTTGTAATATTTGAGTCTACTTACCTGGATGCCGTAGCACAGCATGGATAGCCTTCACACAACAAGTTAGTTTTAATAGTGGCAGATTTTCCTGTTAAAGCCTTGTTGTAGAATAAAAAAGCGGTTGTCGAATAAAAGCGAGCAAAAACTAAGAAGTTGTAGTTCTACACGTGACACATTTATTCGAGGATCTACATCATTATTTGCAGCTAAAGTGATCCTTGACCGGTTCTATTAAAAGTAGAATTGTAGTTTGTTGCTTTTTAAACGCTCGATCTTCTAGTTTTTGTATTTATTCATGTCAACAGCTGAGAGTTAGCATTTCAGTGCTCTATATAGAGTTATTTACTTTTCAAGGGATTGTCCGCTGTATTAGAATAACGAAAATATTGCCGAGAAAAGTGTCCGGGATAATTAGAAGTGTCGATAAATTATAACATGCACTGTAATAATTATTAACATTGTACATGCATGTGCACATGTTGTTACTGCCACACTCTTGTTACGTAGAGACTGAAGGCTGCTGGTCTATGGTCGGAACAGATGCAATAAAAATTGAGGCTGACAAACCGACAATGGTGTTGAACTTTAAACACTTCACACCAGTGCAGCAAGTCAGCATTGTAGTGCACCAGTTCGGACACGCCTTGGGGCTAGAACACGAACATCAACGTCCAGAATTCTGGAATGCTGTCGAGAACCATTTGGACATTGAGAGAATACGGAGGGATCTAAAAGCGGTTGGCTATAAAGCAAAAGGTGGGGACCCTCCGTTTGAGGCGGACTGGTATAAGAGAAACCATCTGGGGGTGAGCGTGAACAGCTTGTCTGATTATGACCCCAAGAGTATAATGCACTACAGGTGATTAGTAATCATTTCTTTTGTTATAATAATATATCTTGATTCATGTAATTCACGTAAATAAACCCGTTTATACTGTAAATTGAATCCACATTGCGTGTCTAATTGCATGCATGCATGCTAATTAAATAGTGCTTGTGGGTTATAATATATACGTATTATACCATGGCGACCCTCCAAATATGTGACACCCTCCATCTTAGGCAATTTTTTGACCTCTAAAAAGTATAGCGACTGCTGCGTTGACAATTTTTTTATGTTGCGTCCTAAATAGAGGTCAAACCTCGATTCCAGGCCACTAGAAACAATGTAATTTTAAGCGGCCTGTAATCAAGGATAGTTGAGTAATTATATAAGCCTCAACCTACCTCTAATTAGATGCGACACCAGGACTTCATTGAAGTGTCCTGGTGTAAGTTCTGATGTCGTATATTTAGAGGGCAATAATTAAGTTGAAGTCTTCAACATAATTTTTCAACCTTTGAAAGTGTCACCTTAAATGGAATAAGTACGGTATCTTGATTTCAGTTCATTTGTTTGTGCCACTTTATAATTGTACTGCAGTTTTGACACCAAGTGGCTCAAAGAAGAACGGCTCCAATCGTGTGAGAATATCAACAGTGACAACAACATGACTGCCAAAGAGAAGATGTATCTCAAAGGGATTCATGAAAGTCAGCAAATGACCAAGCGTCCTTCCGAGAAGGACCTTGAAAGGCTGAAAACTGCTTATGAGTGTGCATGTGAACACCTAAGATAGTACTAGTTATTTTTGTGCTCATTTGCAAATATGTCGATCATTGCACAGTCATGAAAATTGGTACTAATACTATATAAATGACACAAACATATAAAATTATGAAGAAATGCAATGACTAATATAATCTTGTACTATATACTTTTAGTTAATTTATATTGTAGTAAGCACATAGAGTTGACCCATATTGTCAATAGTTACAAATGTCTTAAAGTTAGGAGAGTAGCGAACGAACTTGCCAAAGCCTCCATTTAGTATCACCCTGCTCTTCAGACTGCCATCTAGATCAAGCCACTGTGATGTGTGTGCGTGTGTGTGTGTGATGTAACTATTACTCAAAAGCTGTCTATCCTTACAAGAATTGAGTCCTTTGAGAAATCAACATGAACGAGTGATGCAAGCTGCGCTGTGCTAATGCCACTCGCATGTTTTGCTTAGCTCAAGGTATTAGAGTGTTACGTATACATTATATAGAAGAGGCACGTATTACTTTGTTATTACCTTAATGTTACTATTATAGACGGGTAGCGTTTTCAGATTTTTATTTTTCTCTGTTTTTAGGGTACTAATAAATTATTTTGGCGGATTTGTAATGAAATTCATTAGCATAATTTATTTGTCAAAAGATGTACAAGTATGGTTGGAAAGTTTGGAGTCAGATAGATGAAGCTTGTTTAGCATGCTCTCAAAAGTACATTAGAAAAAAGAAAGAATTAATTTTTTTATCATTTAAATGTGTTTTATTATTAGCGCGTACTTCATTTAATTACAAATTTACTAAAATTAGTACCGTACTTATTCGATTTAAAGCGACCCTCCAAATATGCGACACCCTCGATCTTTTCCAATTTTCTTACCTCTAAAAGTAGCGACTGCTGCATTGACAATTATTTTTTTATGTCACGTCCTAAATAGAGGTCAAACCACAGCCTCGATTCCAGGCCGCAAGAAACAATGTAATTTAAGCGGCCTATAATTGAGGATAGTAGAGTAACATCCAATTAGATGCGACCCTCTAAATATGCGACACCAGGACTTTAACATAATTTTTCAACCTCCAAAAAAAACGACCTCTGGCTTCATAATTATTTAAAAGTGTCGCCTTTAATCGAATAAGTACGGTACCCGCTTATAATAACAATAAGGTATAATTATTGTTGTTTGCAATTATTGACTATTAATGAACCTACAAAATCATTATAGAAGGAGCAACGGAAACAAAGTCTATCTGATGGCTTGATGAATGATCTCAAGGATAGAAGCGTGTTAGTTTGCAAATCCACGAATCAGAAAACGTGGCTAGAAGCCTATAGAAGCTGTTAGTTTTCGTCGCATTACAATTGTTGAGCAGTTACAGCTGGAACACGCACACGCACACAGTCAGCTTTACCGTATTCCTCGTGCAGCAACGCCTCGAGGCATAATTAGAGGTTGGGTTAAGGTACAATCGACTGGAGATATAATTTTAATTTTAATATTATCATGGTAAAAATTATGTCTACACTCCTAATTACACCATAGCTGACCGTAATGCTTTCACAGAGAGCCACTATGGTAGTTCCATCGGGAGAGAAGGCCAGGTCGATCATCCAGTGGTGTGACTGAGTGTAGTATGCCTTCACCAGCTTCCCTTCCACATTCCATATCTACGTATGTGTATATAAAGTCAAGCATAAGATCGAATCAATCGGAGTAAATCATTATTAATAGCACATATAAACGGTGGTGTGTCAAGTTAAATAAAAATTAGAAATCGTCCCAAAAAGGGCGTGGGAAATCTCAGAGTACAGTTTGTTGAAACGGTTTCTGGATTGTTTACCTTCAGAGATCCATTGTCAAATCCTGCTACTACTAGCGAGCCATCGGGTGAAAGGGCACAACATCGGGTAGACGAGGAAGAATTATTTTTAAAGAGCAGGGAGCCATCTTCAACATCCCACACCTGTGTATATCCATTGACAACTCAAAGTAATTAATTGTTGAGTACGTACATGACGTATGTATGCACTATGCACTGGGTGCCTGTGTACGCGTACAGAGCATGCACCCCTTTCATAATTTTGGTTCGGTCAAAACTGGCAAGATACAGCGTACATCTAATAAGGCTTACATGCCTGGGAGTAGCACTGAACACATTACATACAATGTACGCTCACCATGACTAGTCCTTCAGTATTTGAGATGGCTATTCTTGTATTATCAACAGAAAGGCTTATACACGAAATGAAACCATCTTTAGTTGATGTAGCAAATGTTTTCAGTGTGATTCCAGTATCAGCATCCCATACCTGTACGCATGCATAATAATCATACACAAGCAAGCAAGTGTTTTTACTAGGAGTGCATGAATATGTATACATGTATGTATTTTTAAATCAGTGCCAATTCGACGTGCCATCAATTCATACCACTTACATGTAGTACATGTACTTACCAGAACCTCATTGTCGGCTGCCGAGGCCACTCGGACATTGTCACTGAAAAACACACAGGGACGAACTCCCAGACCACGCCCACTGCTACTGCTTATCTCATGACCATCCTTGACATTCCATGCCTGTGGGAAAGTGTATGTGATATGCATGTACAATGTAATATGCATGTCATTGTGTGAGAGCAAATGATACCCGCTATAATAGAGTCTTGCACGATTGCAATGCTTTCTGGGTGAAACAGGCTTATATACTATATACTCTCAGGAGTGTAAGTAGCTCGGCACACCCACTCTATTGTATGCATTGCACACATTACTGCTCCTGATACAGTACCTATCCTATATCGCAAACATGTAACTTCACTGGTTTTGGAGTGTGCTATCAGCAACTTTGATTGTTGTACCTTGTGGCCAGCACTGGAGCAAGAGATGAGCTTTTCATCACTAGGAGAGAAGTAAATCTTGAAAGGAGGTTTTTCGTGGGCTTGTTTCCTCCTCCACACCTCACTGACACTCCACTCGCAACCAGAGCCTGCATCTGCATCTGCCTTGCTCAGTGACAGCAGCTGAGGGAAGATTTTTTGACTGCATTTCCCTTGTTGGACGACATACAATGTTTTAGGCTCTAGCAATTTTCAAGTATAATTATGAAGCACATCTTATCTATAGCCTCCTACACACCCCTCTTTATAGAAAAAGAAATACATGTAGGAAGTATAGAAATCGGTTAAGACAGGAAATGGGTGTGGGGAAAAATACTAATCTCTTACGCTCATTACTATACTATGGTTTGCTTCATATACGTATAAGAATTTGAACTGCTAAATCAGTTTAACCCATGGAAAAAACTAAAATTTTGATCCGAGTACCATAGCTAAGGATTACAGATTGTGATATCTTTACAGTATTGCATGTCTTATACATGCATGTAGAACTTCAAGTTCTGGTGAGAATTGTGAGACTGACAGACCTATTAAAGAACTATACAGGATGCACAGTCACGTGCATGTAGCACAAACTTTCTTAAGGCAAAGAGTGTCCTGTAGGGAGGCCAACATAAAAATGCATGCATCTCTGAATGACTTCATATAGAGTGACTCACTGTGACAAAAACCATTCGTACATTTACATTTAATATATACTTGGGCTGTTACATGCAGTATAAGGGGAACATATATTATTATATATACCTGAATAGTGCCACTCTTATAACCCACGGCTATTAGTAAGCCTTTATTAGAGATGACCCAGCATCGAGGGTTATCTTCAGGTACAAGTGGCAGACTAGAGACAACTATCTCAGCTTTCGTACCATATAACACCTGCAGAACACATGCATAGAACTCACACACACATGCAAATGGATCTACTCCTGATGGAACACATCAGCAATAAAATTATTATGCATGTCTCTGCATGTACATGCACATGTAGCCTCGTTCCCAGGCCGATTTTTTCTAAGAACAGAAGGGAGAAAAATAGGCCTGGTATTGATTTATCTAGGCATAGTTGGGAACCGGAAACAAAAGCAGATTTTTCAGAACAACACTATTGTCGACAAGGGCAGCGTTGGTCCTGTAGTCCATCACAAAGGGCAGCAATTGATAGCAAAGAGACTTACCATACCCAGTTATAAACTAGACAAATACCGTATATATGCTTGATCAAAGGCCGCGGCTACTAAATGTTTCATTTTGCTGGCAGAGGAGGCTACAATTTGAGAGAGGCCATTGTTTAATACCTTCTATCAAAAGGCCTGGGAATAAGGCTAGTACTTATGTAGCCTCGATTCA
Source organism: Halichondria panicea (assembly GCF_963675165.1). Lineage (NCBI taxonomy): Eukaryota > Metazoa > Porifera > Demospongiae > Suberitida > Halichondriidae > Halichondria > Halichondria panicea. Next base: position 3,078,005 of record NC_087379.1, read on the forward strand.
AGGCCGATTAAAATACGGCCTGGTACCTATTGCAGGGGTGATAGTGCGCATGCGCTTCAAATTACCCAGAATATGGGTAATCGTACTACGAACGTAAAACATCAGTAAATTATACCGGAAATTAGTCCCTTTACTAAGAATATGTTTCGTAATACTTTATCTCGAGTTCTGTGAAGCTGTGGCTTATGCTGTCTTAGAAGGCTTGAACACTAGTTTTAAGACAGAAGAGGCTCTCATCTACGTCTAGGATGGTCCTATAGCCAGATTGTCTTAGCAAGTAGCAGTTTGAGGCACCATACACTTCCCATAGCCTGTACAGATCCAAGGTAAGACATCCTGACCATACAACCACCATAGAGGTGTAGATGAGAGCCTCTTCTGGCGTCAGACTAGTGTGAAAGCCTTCTGGAACAATACAATAGAGAGCTAAGCTGATGTACAAAGATAGAAAATAGATGAGAGAAAGAAAAAAGGGGATTCCCCAGATTCTGGTGAAACTAACGCATGCGCACTAACACCATGCAATAGGTACCAGGCCGTATTTTAATCAGCCTGGAATCGAGGCTAGTACTTATGTAGCCTTAATTCCTGCATGCATGCATGTGTTTCCCTTACAACTATACAATTACATCAGTTTCTGTAATTTGGATTGTAATAAAACAGGGTAAGCATCTATTAAACATTTCTGGTACTTAGGGATTTACATGTATATATGGGGTGACTGCAAAAGTGGATTACACACAGAAAGTTTAATTTCTAAGGCCAATAACGGAAACACTTGTGTAGTACGTACTTGCATTTTCTTCTCTTTAGTGACGTAGCAAACAATCAATGGTTCAAATGTTGATGCTGAGATCTCGATGAAACTGGCAGAGAATCTTCGATGGTAGATGGTGTTAGAATGAGAATCTGTTTCTTCCTTACTTCCACTCTCATCGGTTTCGTCCAAGCACATGATCTACTCAGACAAGAAATATTGGTTATGTGACTGACCCTATAATTATAGCTGGCTATAAACCCTTATTCATTGTATTGACAATAAATTATACTTAGGCTATTGCTACTGCCAATGTATAGCAACCCAAGCATGCCTACGGCCGTACAACACAACTGCAGAGCATAAATCTCCACAAAATATCTCTAGACTAAGAGTATCTGTACGAGTACCATCACCTTAATCACTCCGTTATCAGCAGCAGACAGAATGGACTTCATAGTTGGTGAGTAAAGGACACAGTTGACGTAGTCAGAGTGTGCTGGGTAAACACGAAGCAGCCTACCTTCCGGGAGTGACCACATCTTTACGGAACCCTCGAAATCTCCCGTCAAAAGTTGAGAGTCGCCCAGTAGGAAATTGCATGAAAATACAGCCGTATCATTACGTATGATGGTATCACAATTACAATCTTCCACAGTCCATACCTAAAAATCATAAATGAAACTTGAGTTGATGGTTGACAGGTTACCATGCATGCATGCAGCAAGGTCTATGCTTTCTCTTCTTTTAGAACTATAATTAATAATGCTTAGCCTTAGCCATACAATTTATAGCTAACGTACTCGAGCAGTGTGGTCCAGAGAAGCAGTAGCTAAGAGTTTTCCGTCTTGGGAGAATACACAGCTTCTGATATGTGAGGTGTGGCCGGTAAAGGTTGACTGTAGCTCACCCGCCAGGTTCCATATCTGTATGCATCAGGAAAACAGAATAGCTTAAACAACTACTTTCAAATTGCATGAACTTAATACGTATACAGCCACTCATTATTGACACGCTCACAAAGTACAAAAACAGATCATTGTGTTGAAGCGTGCTCACTTCCATGCAGGCTACATTTTCTTTAAAAATCAACATGGTTATGAGGCTAAATTGTACTTTTGCTGAAAGAACACAACACAGTGCAAACTGTTTTGTAGCATTGTGAGCCATAATAATACACAATACAGCCTATCTCAAAAGTCTCACTCTGACTATCCCGTTCATAGAGCCGGTAGCGATTGTCTCTCCACTTGGAGAGAAGGCACATGCCATAACTGCCTCTCCTACTGCCTGACTGTCACTGCGGGACAAACTATGGATGGGGAGATAAGTTGGAGACTCGGTAGGAGTGTTCGCTGGTGACAAAGCTCCAGTATGCCATCCACAACGAATCCGACCAGTCTGGGCATACCATAACTGCATACAGGGTTTTGTGCGATTTTGTAATATCACAAAGATTCAGCTTTAAAAATCAGCTTTGGAATGCATTTATTTGTATTGTGGAATTTTACAGTTTTAGCAATTCAGTTCATAATCCCATACTGTGACTCACCATGACAACACAGTCAACGTCAGCTGATACGACAAGAGTTTCAGTTTCATCAGGGGAAAAAGCACAGCACGTGACTCCATACTCGTGACCTTTGAAATCTTGTACTACAGTCTTCTTGCGCACATCCCAAACCTTAACATGTGCATAACTAAATTAAATATATAAAGTGTACACAAGAGCATTTGACTATTATAGTACATTTATACTAACGCAATACTCCTATGCACAAAGATACTAAGGCACCTTTTGTATATATATACTAAGCATATTATACCATCATGCATGCCAGCCTCACCTTAACAGTGTTGTCCTCTGATGAGGATACAGCCAATTTGCCAGAACGCAAGAGATCACAGCAGGTCACCTGATCTGTGTGACCTCTGAAGTCTGCTAACACTATACCATTAGTAGAGTGCCACAACTGTGAAGGTAGACATTACTATAGTCATTTATGATACGTACCGGTACATGTTAGATCAAGAAAGTGAGAAAAAGATGGATTGATTATTATTGGCTACCTTGACTTCATTCCCTCCACAAGAGAGAATGTTTTTTTGGTCCTGAGAGTAGCAGCACTCGCTCACCCCCTCCTTGTGGATTTTGAGCTTGAGTGTGTTGTTTTCGTTGGTGCCTGACCACTCAGTACTGCAGGGGATGAGAGTTGAATACATGATAGTTCATGCATGCATGTGCATGGGAGACTAATCAACCACATTGAATCCCTCCTGTGTAGTCAGTCCAGTTGCCTTCTTGACTCATTGCCCCACACCACTGACATCACCATTATTGTCGACATTAATTTTACTTATAAAACTTTGATTGCTGGGAAATATAATTATTTTAACCCTACATAATGTCATGTACACATACATGGATGCGTATGGTGTATACACATAAGTATGCAGGACATTGATTCTGTTCATACACAACGTGCGTACAACACATTCTAAGACCATACCACGAAACTAGCTGAGTGTTTGCCCCTGTAAAGATGCCATTTTACTTACTTCTGTTGAAAGAATGAATTTTTCCTTGGTTTTTCAAGGCCCAAGGCTTGCTTGCGAATGATATTATTGTGTGGGAGGAGGATAGCTTGCTGAATGACATCGTGTGAAGAGGGACGATGGGCCAGCATGAACATGTACTCAGACAGGAACCGTTCAAACTGGCAATAACTTGTCATGAACTATGTGAGTGTGTGTATACGTATATACAAAAGTTAGCCCAGTTTGTGTGTTAGCGCTAGCAATTTATCATCAATGCTGCATTTTACTTTTGTTGGAATCTTGCTCCTGTATCTATCGTAGGCGGAGAGATAGGTGTTAGCACCTCCATGCTGGGCCACAGCAAGGAGCCACTTGAGCTGTGTCATGAGGTTGCCAAGCAACTCATTGCTTTCAGCTGCAGCGACATGGGATAGGAGGTTCTGGAATATGTAGTTATCGTCCTCTAGTTCAGCAAATTCTCCATGACACTTCTTATGGTATCGCTCGACTACCCTTGCATGGATCTTCATCTATTACAATGTATATAGTTTGAGGGTGGTGTTGGTGAGAGGATGACAGGAAATAGATGTGGTATGCTTGACAGATTGAATTGTAGATGCGATTACCAATCGACTCACAGTATGCGCATGATAATGACAGACCAAGGATCCCCTAAACAAGTTATCCATACATGCAGGCATTGTAGGTACTATAATTTGGATTGGCCTGTTAAACAATTAACTTGTACAGAAACCGGTCTTCATGCAAATTATTTGTCGCACATCATATACCCATTGTATTGATCGCCTTATAGTAAGTATATTATATAGTGTACCCACTTGTTGCTCTTCAGTTATCAAGTGCTTGAGATAATCAAGGAAAAGGTCGTGGATCTGATAAAGCAGAGCATCTTGGTTCTCCTCTCCCGGGTTGGCCAGCTGTGCCATAGAGTACTCAACCAGCTCTGGGGGGGGGGGGGGGAGGGGGCATGAACTACAAAATAAACACTTGCTAGTATGTATACAGTCAAGCAGAATGACAATTTCTGAGCCACTATAATTATTAATGGTCGCTTAACAGATTTGAATTTTAAATTACGAGTTGTACGTACATGTAAATACATGCACAGCAATCTGAAATATACAGAGCTAGACTTCACATTGTCTATATCAAGCAGCTAGCTTATTTCGTACTTTCCATGATGTCCTCTGTCTCGAAGATGTCCTCATTATCCCACATAGTGCTCAGGGCCTGTCCTGTGATCACAGTGCCATAGTCCAGCACCACAAACATCTCAAAGTATGACTTCAAATCAGGAGGCAAGTAATTGACACTGTACGTGTATACAAGTGTTTCATGGAATACTACACTGTATAAGTGGGGGTAATGAAACTGCCAATGATAACAACACGCAAGAGTAGATAAAAGTAAGAGTGTTGAACTCCTGTAGTAAACGTGAAACAGCTTAAATTGCGACAATACACAATTTCCATAATTTATGTCATAATTATAATGATACCTGAGCTCTATGGAACCGTTGAGAGTACATTTTTTATTCTCTTTAGTGCTAGCACGAAGTACAAGGGCCTTCGTCGCCAGTTGTGCAGCAATTTCTTTCCATCGAGTTTCAGTATTTTTACGCTTCAAAATGGGGCAGATAAGTCCTATGGCCATGGGAGACCCACGGCAGTACTTAACGATTTCGCCGACGTAGGTGGAGAGGGAAGAGGGGTCGGCATTCAGCCAGCTGCCCATTAAGACACGAGATTCCGTATCAGTAAGATCTAGGTTATAAATAAACATTTATTATCCATGCAATTTCAACACATTCTGAGCAACTTTGGCAACAGAAATTGCATATGACTGCGTTGTTGTGAATGCAGGTGCATGTAGTGATCATGACAGCTTAATCATAATTATAGGTACTGTTAGATATTATAGAAAGACTCCTAGCTTATACCACATTGACGCCACAACACTTCATTGGTCATTCATTTCTATGTTCATATAGTGATACATACTACTGATTTTAACATCATTCGTACAACACTCCGGTTGTGAGACGTAAAACTAGCCGAGGGTTTGGCACTAGTTTTTATGCATGGTCATGTAGCATACATGTAAATAAGATATACCACAACTATAATAATTATACTGTATTTACTTGATTAAACGCCCGGGCGTTTATTTCATATCAAAGTCTGTAAAGGGGGCATTTAAACGAGATGGCCACTTATTCGAAATGGGTGTTTATTGGTCATGTCTACTCCAAACTCTTGCACAGCAGCAGTTATTATGCGCTTTTTGGCTGCTGCCACAGCTCTCAGCTTAAGGTTACGGTATACTAATTGCTCATGAATAATTCATAAGATATTTATTTTCTTTATTTCTTATCACTACATTATTTTTGTAACTAGCAATGATTATCAATGAAAAGAGAACATGAAACAATGCTAGCTATTATTGTAGCTAAAAGTATCTATGTCTTATAATCCAATGAAGTGGTCTGAGGTCAGCTGGAAAAAACTGAAAATTTTAGCGTAAAGTTTTATTGACTGCATAGCTTCCAGGTTGTCTTTCTGACCAGTATTCGATGCCTAAAGACTTACTGGAGGGCGACTCGAAGAGATCTTGTTCATAGAGACCTTACAGCAAAAAATATATCCTTGTTACTACTCTACAGTCGCCATATTAGCCTACAAAAACAGCTAGAAATGGCCGTAACTTTGTTTCAACTTACTCTCTTGGGAAAAACTCTTCGAGTCGCCCTGCCCCTTTATTCGTATAATAAGAAACAGCAGACTATACGGTAAGGAGGGGTTTCTTGATGCTTAGAATTGACGCCAAGTGACCATTGCCAGATGAGAGCCATTTTACTAGTGTACTGCATTGAACACCCACGCAAATTTGAGCGTGGGTGGAACAGTGTACCGTAACCTTAACTTAAGTCATAGGAGTGGTGTTTCTCCCTCTGTGTTGGTATCTCTCTCTCTCTCTGCCATCATAAAAATCTATGCTGCCATGCTTGCAACGTGCTAGTTTAGCTCCACCCACAGTGCCACGCTCATACATGAGCGATTATTTAAGATGGGCGTTTATTGACAAGGATAGAACTTTTACCATGGGCGTTTAAACAAGATGGGCGTTTAATCAAGTAAATACGGTACTCAAAAGATATAATTATTCTCTTTGTAGGTGTGGTGCACGTTAGTTTGCCTAACCATACCTATAGGATACAGCCTAGAAAGGGTAATTATGTGGAGAAAAAAATTGTTATATTCCAGCCAACCCTCACCTTCAGATACTGAAATATTATGGACAATTCGAGTCTGGACTTCGCTAGCAATGGCGGCATTTCGTGAGGTGATGATCACATTGCGACAGGCAGAGAAGGCCTTAGCTACTTCAGGACTCCACACATCCTCCAAGATTAACAGGGATTTTTGGCTCTTGCTCATCACCTAGTAACAGCAAATTTTAATGAGATATATCAGGGCGGCATACCCTCGCCGCTAAAATTTGCATTCAGGTACTAGTTGTATGTCTGAGTACATGTATGTGCAAAGGCAACCCTAAAACCCACCTAATTAACAACAATTTTCCAGGTGTATGTATGACCCTGGGTTTCCATAGCCGCCGATGTTACATACTAACAGGCAAGGTTTCATCTAGGATTAGAAGTTTAGGAGGAAACATTTCGAGAAATATTTGGCCATGCCCACTTGACCACACCCCCTATTACATGCTAATGCATCACAGTAGTTACACATATCATATAGACAGTAGATTCTACCTTATGATTGGTGGTTACATGTAGTTGAATGTGATGATATCGATGTCATTATTCTACAACATTTGGGGGGGGGGGGAAGAGAGGTTAACCCCTACCCCACTAGATGAAACCCTGACAGTTGAAATAACAATTTAATTACCTTATTTTATTAAATTTTTCTGGGGACAGTTAGACCCTCCCTTTCAAAGCGTGGCCCTTATTTCTGTATGACACCTGTACTGTATATTGCTGGGGTTAATTGCACACTTTCCTGCCCTCAGGCTTACCACATACAACTCAAACAACAAAATGTGCTGTGGCTAGGCCTGTGCCAAATATTCAAATTTTTTCACCTATTATTCATTCACATTTGATCAGCCTATTATTCAACTTCATCACCCTATTATTCAAATTGATGTCACCTATTATTCACATACATCACAGCGAAACAAAACACCTATAAAATATATAGCACCAAAAAATGGATCAGGTTCTGCCATGTAAAATGTGGGTGTGTTCTGAGCTACTGCGCATGTGCAACTCAATGAATATCATTAAACTGTTTTCACAGTGCCTATTATTCAAATTGTAAAAAGACTGCCTATTATTCAAAAAATTATTCCGGAATATTTGGCACAGGCCTAGCTGTGGCTGACATAAAAATCTCTCCCATTTCCCTGAATTGGTTTGAAAGAGGCTTAGGTTGTTTGATATTATGTAACTGTTACATTAGAGGCAAGAACAAGTGTACTCGTTATACTGCTTCCCTATTTGTTCTATATATTTATTATAATTATACATGCAATTGTATAAACACACACACATTTTGCAGGTAATCAGCGGCAGCCTCCACGGTGTGACGTGGTATATGTACATCATGTACATTTTCATCCAGTCTCAAAATGAGAGTCACTAGGTTATCGAGCAACTTGGCTTTGTCCAAGTGATGATCAGCCATGTGACCCACTTCGAACCAGTTGACCCCACCGGGGAACACTGTCCGTAGCAAATCAGCATCCCTCACTGCCTCAGCTGTTAGCACCGTCTTTCCAGTGCCACCCATGCCATGGACCACCAGCCACCTGAAAGGAAGCGGTTGAAATAATAAAATTAGGGTGCAAAGGGTACGTATGTAATTTTAGGAACCATTTTTAGATGTGAAAAGAAAGGCCATGCAAGTAGCTAGCTTGGTAGCACACGTAATGCACATACGGCAATTGAGCACCCTGCATGCCATGCAAAATCTATGACGGAAACTAGCCGAGGGGTGGTCTATCTGCACAGCCGCACTCCACCTATTGCCCATCGCGATCTCTCTGCCAATTATATGTAAACTGTACCAACAATATTAAATCTCAAAATTGTAGTCACACATTCTTACGTGTCTCCGTTAGCCATTTTTCTGAGTTCGTTGCGGATTTTCTCAATGAGGCCTTTCCTCTCCAGGTAGACCTTGGGCTGGAGTGGCACGCGCCCTTTCTCTGTCACCTTCTTCACTGCATGAGCACAGAAAGAGTGGCTCAATAAATTGTACAGCTCCATAGCAAAAGGAAGGCAGTTTTATGTATACATGCACACCTTTGATAAGCCTGACTTCTTTAATGCCAAGTTGATTGAAAATATACCTGGGCCAGGGAAATTTTGGACAGATTTTTCTTTATCCAACTCAGAAGTATAATTGAACGAGTGTGCTTAGTTTACCTACCATATTTCTCGTCATCCATAACTCCAGACTCCTTGGAGAGCAGCTGTCCTATTTCTTTGCATTTCTCAGAGGAGCTCAACAGTACACGTACAAAACGAGTGAAATCTGAGGAGTCCCTCTCCTCCAAAAGATATAAGAGATGTTTCGCCTGGTTCTCAACTGTATCTTTCCCTCTGTGTGTGTGGAAAGGGCGGAGATTGCAGTGTGGTAGTGAGTGTGTAGTGTAGCATTTAGAAATTACTGTTTGTGCCGTGAAAAAGGAACAATCTTTTATGGCGATTTTGTCCAGCACGTAGCAATCTAGTCTAGTATAGTGCTGGTACAAAAGCGTCATGAGATTATGATTAATTATGATTGTGTAAATTCCAGCAACAAATTGGACTCACTCAGCATCATGTTTCTGCATGTCCTGTGTATTGATAACTCCATTTGCCACAAGTTTGGGCAGTATCTCTACTAGACAGCCACCACTCAGTGAGCTCACTATTGCCTCCCGATGAGCACGCAGCGTGGCATGGTGGCCCCCCTTCAACACTCCTTCACCGTAGCTAAACATGTACTGTAGTCTGTATTTATAGCTAGCTAGACTGGTACAAATATTGGTCGTAGATCTACTATTATAAAATGCAGGTGTTTTCGAGGCACTGTTGATATGCGCTATGCATGGGGCTTCCCCTCATTTGGGGCCCCCCCCCCCCCCGGGTGTTAATAGGGGGCGGGCTATTGCCCAGGATCAACCGACATAGGCTAGGCCGGCCCCCATAGTGATTTAGAGAAGTCTTCAGTGCATCCAGTCTAGAGAGTAAAATACCATAATAATAGCCTAATAGGGGTGTGAGTAGTGGCACTCCTGGTTGTACTTATTATTAAAATGTATCTCAAGATTGGAACATTTCTAAAAAATTGTACCATTGGCCAGCTAATCAATTACAATAGGCTACAAAAAAGTTTTAGTGGGAAATCATTTTAATGAAAATGGGGGTGATCGTATAAAAAATATGTGTAACATCAAATATCTCTGGAACTAAAGTATTTCTGGACAATTTTTTTGTATCAAAAGTTAGACAATTTATTTAACAATTCATGTGTACACCTTAGCCGACAAGTTGCTTGAGTTCCATCGCTAAGCAAAAAGGTACCCAAAAAAACCCTGATAATTGAGAGTAGTCGCTATGCGTACTTATGTAAACTATACGAAATCATGTTAGCTAAACTATTCAGGAATGTTGTGCCAGAGTTTCAGACCTTAGCCGACAACGATTGGTTTTTTCCATCGCTAAGCGATTGTCCACTATTGTTGTTTATTTTATAAGCCACCACATACCTACCACCTTTGAGATATTTTATATGTAGATCTTGATCTAAGCTTCCAATACAGACAATAAAAAAAAAATACTGTGCACCTAAGCCCTTGGTCTGAGGATAAAAATATATTGGAAAATCATTGTCCACAAATTGATCAGCAATTGTGCGAAGGAGGCTACAGAATCCTCATGCAAATGTTCAGGTGCCTCTACCGAGGAATCAGCACCTGTGCCGGGCCGGTGCTTTTATTCAATCATCATCAGGTCACATTGAGAGTTTGGTGGACATCCCCCGACACATTTAAACTAGTGGCTCTAGTTGCTGTAAACTAAGTTAGAGTACATGTTAGGGATTGTACTAAGGACACTTCAGCTCAGCTCAGAAGATAATGGACGATTCGTGAAATTTCGATCAATATAATACGGTACCTATTATTGTTACACATTACCCTTCAACACCCCCCAAAATATGGGATGAACATTGTGTAGCGAGGTTGCACTCCAGTGCACTAGTTAATTGGTAGAAGATTTTGAAAGAGCGATTGTAGTGTAGGTCTCTTATAAATCCCAGTGCATGGCGGTCTTGATAGAAACGACTCGGGAAGTATCAGCAAAAGCTAAAACTCCATCACTTAAAGCAGTTGTCATCCAACTCACTGAAATACAACATGCTGTTAGAACATGATAAAACAAGAAAAGTGTTGTTGAATAAACATGGGGTGTTTATGTTGCCACTTGTCATGTACTGTGTTTTTTTGTAGACTAGCTATAATTATGTTGTCTGATTATAATACTTACCGGTACTTGCTATCTAGAAACGTTGCGAGAAAAAAGATGGCAAAATTTTCATTGTGCGTTATACGATTAACTTACCGGTATACTTCCTCGATTACAGCTAGAATGCACTAGGTTAGTAGTGCTTGCAACGGACGTACACTTTTATACAACTCATTACGCTGGAAGTACTGTACAGCAATAACATGAATGACGGAAACTCTCCGTTTTTCAATCCTCCTGCCATACTCAGACAAGGTTATAGTAGCATGAAGACTGGAGAGTGTTTAGAGGGAGCCAAAAGATCATGTGATCACATTGCGTATAGATCTACTGCAGAGGAGGTACGACACGCATCTCGTGATCTCTCTTCAAACTTTTGACATGCTTTTTTGTGTTCCCCACAATTACTGTGACTAAGGCTTTCAGGTATAGAATAGTATACATGTATAGTTAGACCTTGTTTCCATCATTGAACCCCAGTGAACCCCTATTCAGTTACGAGATATGTTTGCTATACGTGTTTAAAAATGAGTGCTCTATAGTTATATAGCTATGAAATGTAACATTCCACATAATACGTCAAAGCTAGCTATATAGTCTTATAGCAAGTTCAAGCTTCTTAGTTCGCCTGCATTTATTCGACAACAAAGCTGTTTTGTGAGAAAAATCCGGTGTTGAGGCTATCGATGCTGTAAGTACACTATATACGTAGGCATCCACGAACACCGACCGACCGACTACTATAACCCGTGGCGCCATGCACAGCCTACCTCGGGTTAATTATAGTGTGAGCAGATTTATATGCATGATTGTCTTGTAGAAATCATATCAACAAATCAATGTATATTATAATTATTATACTGACAAGGATAATGCACGATAGACATGCAAAGTAAGACCTCCCTCTATGAATCATGCAGACCTGCTGTGTGCACTTTAATTTTGGGTTCTCAACTGAGCCCCCCCCCCCCCTCCCCTGAAAAGTGGTGATTCACTTGACATAATACACAATTAAAGTTTGGCTACAGTTAGTTTTTCTTTCATTGTAAATCTACTTAACCTGAGAGTTGATATGTCAAATGACAGTGGTCTGTCGAGAACCATTTCAGTTAGTACTTGACCAATGGCTGGAGCCAACTTGAATCCAATACCTGCAAATCGATGTGTGTACGTAGTATGTTATGAAGAAGTCTGCTTGTACAGTAATTACATTTATATGTTCAAGCACTCAGTAAGACATTTAAAAAGGCAGGTACATATACCTGAGAACCCTGCAGCAAACAGCAGGTTAGAGTGACCTGGCACTTCATCCACAATTGGCAAAATGTCAGGAGTCAGCTAGAGGTGTGTGAATGAGAACACACAATATAGATACAAACTATAACCAGAGAAGGGCATGCTAATTTTGCACAGTTTGTGGCTGGGGTTAGGAGTTCAATTTTTCTTATCAACTAACTGAGTAGACACATGGCTCAAAGATGGCTGGTGTTGTAGCGACTCCTCTGAGGTAAGTTTTGATGAACTGGACCACCTTCTCCACTGACTCTGGTCCAGCCCCTCCCTCATCACGATCATCAACCTCTATGTCACGAGCTGTTCGGTAATACACCTGCATGGAGAAAATGAAGCCTTATACTGCGGGCACACATACATTCCATCGACATATTTACTGTCCCAATTTCTAGAAGCTGGTAATGAGAAGTAAATTTACGTACTTGGTCACCGGGAAAGCTCAGCCAATTCTTACCTTGATAAGTCCAGGGTATTCATATTGTGGGAAAGCATAAAACTTGTCCATCTTCAGCACCTCATTCTCATAGACTAGGATGGGGAATTTGTCGAGGGAGAATTTATCAGGACAGTCCACTTTAAAGTACAATACCTCTGCCCTCTGTACCTGAGGGGGCGGGGGTCAAATACATACCTACATGTATCATGACAGTACATTACTGCTGTGACAAAGCATGGTGAGGACAACTCGGAAAAGAGGTATTGAGTACGAATGACATAATTATGAATGTTGCACAAATACTGGTAAAAATGGCTTAGAATGAGTGCATCACTTCAATTTAGGAGCCATAGATCTAAACTAGTCACATGCAGTATACCATTCGCTGGAAACTTTAAATGTTGGTTAAAGTATCTTAGTTAGATACCTTGATAGGCAATTGCACCCCGAGCTTGCTGATGAGTTTGGGGGCCCAGGCTCCTGCAGTGATGACTACCTTCCGTGAGCTGAAGTCTCCCTTGTTAGTTCTCACAATCACCCTGTCTCCAGGAACAATGTCCATCACACAGTGGTTGTCAAGCAGCACACCACCTCCGCGCACAAACAAGTCCTGTAGATGAAGTTACACGTCATGTGCACTTCTCAGGGTTTTAACTTATGAGAGTGTGCGTGTGGGATTGCAGATATAGCTTTCAATATCTGAATAGTGGAATATGTCTTATTACACCATTGTTTTCACTACGTACTTCTAGCACCATACTGTTTGAAATGCGACTTTGCATAACTTATTCGGTTAATAGACACACTTCGAGGTTACAGTAACATACGTACTTGAAAGGTTGCTACTATGAGTGAAGGTGCTAGCAGTTTAGTGGAAGGTCTGTTGTCCCAGACACAGCTGAAGTCGTCAGGCATACTGATCTGGTCTGGAAACCTGCTGTTCATCTGGGGATTAGCAAACATAGGTAAAGAGGTGACGAAAGAGCAAAATACATATTGACCTACGTACACTATACACTGCACTGAACATGTTATGCCATCTCTGTATTGTAAACAACTATAAGATTGAGCCACCAATATTTGTCAACAGTAAAAACAGAATGAGAAAATGGACTCATCCAATATTTGAGAGCTCTCCAGCATTATTAAGATCATTCAGTTCACATTAAACCAAGGGATTAGAATAACCAGAGGGAGTGAGAATGAGCTTCTAAAATATAGTAAATATAGTCAACAGGGAGGGTATACGTCATCCCGGAGATTGCATAAAAAATTGCCTATGATGTTAGTGACACAGAACCACTTATACCTCTCTGGCAGAGATGAGGGGCTGCTCCACACTGTCCTCCCTCACTGCATCAATTGTACGCTGTATGTAGGGACAGTCCTTGCGACCAAAGGACACAACACTCACTGGTCTGTACATGCATAAATTAATTATTGTGTGAAAGCGCCTCAGTAGAAATATTCTAACACCATAGGCTGGTGCAGCGAAATCGTGGTAACTATTGAAAGCTATGTGTGGGGGATGAAGAAAATAGGGGCAGAAATTAGGGAAAGAGTGGTGGGTGGAGAAGAAAAGGAAAAGAGTAAGGGGTAGCGAGAAGAAAGCAGCTCTCTCCTTTTCTTTCCCACATCAGCTTACGTGCAGAGCTTTTTGCCACATTTATCACTGAGCTCCTGGTATACTTTAGCTGACTCAGCAAACATATGGTTGACAGCGTCCGGCTGAGTAGAAAACTTCCTCGTAAACCTTGACCCCCCGTGAGAGCTGCCTCGGGTGTGGAGGGCATGAAACTGCATTTACAGAACATGTATGGTACAGTGACTAAACATTTGTACACACAATAACATGCTATAAAGACAGTTCTGTACATTACAGAAATAATTTTTAATTTGGCAGCACATGCAGCTTAATTAAGTGTTCTGCACCCTCTTGCTTACCTGCTCCAGAAGCAGCACTCTCCTGACTCCATTCTTGATGAGCTGGTATGCAGTAGAGCTTCCCTCCACCCCTGCTCCCACTACTATCACATCATAGTCCATTTCTCATTTTCCCAATATTTTATCGAGGGCGGCAATTAACATAAAGAATTGTGTACATGTTGTGACTTTTGAGATTGTACATGTAGAATCTATTTTTTTACAATACTCTTCAATCTATGTTCAACCTTCCCTATAGGTTTAGCTGCGTATGTTTAATTATTACGATTCTAGTGAACAAGCAAACAGCTTAGATATAAATTATTATAGGCCAGGGATCACAATCAGAACATGAGCACACGAGGTGTGTATGAATGAATGTTAGAAAACAAAACACAAAACGCACAAAATTTAAAGCTTTGGTTTAAAAAACCTGGCTACTCTAAACGCTGTGAGATCAAAGGACAACGATTTGTCAAGTGTCATTTCAGTGAGCAATAGTCCAACTGTGGGAGAAATCATAGCCCCTCTGCCTGCAGGGATGATTGTCAGAACGCTCTATTGAAGGGTTACAAAATCAGTTATTTGGTGAAATGAGCAGTCACCATTTCATAATTACAATGCAGAGATGATGTTTAGAGGCATGAAACTCACCTGACATGCCAGCAGCAAACACGATGTTGGGGTGTGCAGGAACTTGGTCAATGATGGGCAGCCTATCGTCGGTCATCTGAACCAAGCAAATCATAGTTTTCATGTAAAGCAGCTTTATACATACACCTATATACAATGGGAGAATGTGGCTAAGCTGACGTAAAAGGATAAAAGTACGTACAAGAGGCTCTGAGAGTGTCTTCAAAGATGATAAAGCAGCAAGCATTCTACTAGTTTTATCAACCAATGAAAGATTGCAGTAAACTAGGCCTAAGGGGTACGTGTTAGTAAATGACCACTGTGGGTATATATCCCTTGTACTTTATTACACAGGTACATGTATATGTATTACTTAACTAGGCAGATTTGCACTTTACAGAGTAACATTACTGCGACAATCTTACGGAGTAGACACAAGGCTCAAAGATGGCTGGTGTAGTAGCGACTCCTCTGAGGTAAGTTCTGATGAACCGGACCACCTTCTCCACCGACTCTGGTCCAGCCCCTCCCTCATCACGATCATCAACCTCTATGTCACGATACGTGCGATGGTATACCTGGCAATTTAGAGCAATAGAAATATTATTAACTAACTAATGTCACGATAATGCCACGGTATACCTGGGGAATTCGGGCAATGTTTTTGCTAATACATAGGCTAGGGGCAAAACTACAAATCCGTAGAAAATTAAGTGCTATTTACTGCAACCAAACTCACCTTAATCATGCCAGGGTATTCAAACTCAGGGAAAACAAAGCAGTGCTCCTTGCCTCTCTCGTATATCACCCACGGAAACACCTCAGGTTTGAAATCATCTGGATTATCCACCTTCCAATAAAGTACCTCAGCTCTTAATATCTGCACATCCACAAAGAAACAAATTGAGTCAGTGCATTTGTGTAGTGCACACATGAAGTTACTTGATGGAGGTTGATTGAGTAACAATGGTAACTAAATGCTGTAGCTAAAGATTTTAGAAAAAAACTGTGAGCACCTTGATAGGCAACTGCACCCCGAGCTTGCTGATGAGTTTGGGGGCCCAGGCTCCTGCAGTGATGACCACCTTCCGTGAGATGAAGTCACCCTTGTTAGTTCTCACAATCACCCTGTCTCCAGGAACAATGTCCGTCACACAGTGGTTGTCAAGCAGCACACCACCTCCGCGCACAAACAAGTCCTGTCAAGGAACATGGTAAATAATATCAATGCGGCGGTTATTGCTACTTGCAGGCCTAATTCAGAGTGAGCTAAAGAAACGGCAGACAGAGTTCTGTGAAATACTCCACTATGTTATACAACCATTCACTGCAGGTACCTGGAAGAGACACAATATTGCTGTCATGTTTAGGAGCTTCATGTCTGGCTCAATGAGACCAATGTAGTCCTCAGGCACACACAGTCGTGAGGAGTAGCGCTGATTGATCTGGAATAATTAAACTTAGCTACTGGAGTTTGCAGAATCTTTGCAACACACCAGTAAAAGTGTAGAGCGTTACGCGTTCCTTATATGGATTTTGTGTACACACTGTGGTCTGTTTTACTAGGAGCATTTCCCATATAAGGAACCACAGTGCTACACACTTCTATTCATGTGTTGCAAAGATTCTGCAATCTCCAGTATAATATAGTAGTTAGAATAACTACCTAGTTATATATTCATAGCTCCTACAGTGCAAATCAATCATACCCTCATGATAAAGTAAGAGAGCGAGTCCATTTTGAAACCAAATTAGCGGGCCCTAAGTGCTACCTTAGAAAAATATGTCAATCTAATTCTACAATTACACAGCTGCACACATAGCTGCACCTCCTTTGCTGAAATGACTGTGCTAGGTATACCATCTTTCTTGAGGCGGCTAATAGTCTGGTTTAGCACAGGGTCACTGCCTGAGTTGAAACTGAGCACATCTATTGGACTAATGATGTGTGTCATGGGAACGATCTTGAGACAATGCATACGCATACCAAACGTAAGACACATGAATCATGTGAATGTAATTACATAATTACAAATATGACACAGACTGCACGAAAACAAAAATTAAGTCAGCCCCACATTTACCAATAAAGCTGCTTCCCATTCTCTCTCTGTAACTCAGCAAACATGTCAATAGAGAGGGTGACCATTCTAGAGAATTCCCTCAGATGACTGGTCACTGCTTGCCTAGTACACCTGGACCCACCGTGAGAGCTTCCTCTGGTGTGCCGCGCATGAAACTGTATGAATTAAATCGATTGAAGTAATGTACGTTAGCCATGTGGGTTGAAAAATACGGCAGTGATAGGTAGCTCCTCACCCTAATAGAAGCACCAAGATCAAAAATAGGTGCCCAGTAAATTCTAGATAAAAATTATAACGCGGCTTTTAATCAAAGCTAAAATATACAGTAGATTCTCGTTAATCCAGGACAGTGCAGCTTGGCCGGACCGAGAGATGCCGTATTTCAGAAAATAGCCGCAGCTAAAAAGCGGTCCCTATAATCTAATGACTCGAGGATAATGAATCATTAATTTAACGAATTTGATCTGCCAAACCACACTCAAAACGTCATATCTGCCCGTGATAAATGTATAAAAAACCTATACTTTGAGGCAGCCATTACTGGCCGGTATACGGAATAGCGAGTGGCCACATTTCAGGGTGAAGTTTGTGCAGTAAACATCTAGCTAGCAATCCGTGCCAAACCAAATGGCCGGTATATCGAGGTGGCTGTACTTCAGAGAGCCGGAATAGCGAGAGTCTACTGTACATACAAAAATAATTATCCACTTATACAGCCTCATGGAACAGTTATTAGACCTACTATATAGTAACGCTATTAAAGCACCACTCCAACACAAGTATTAATCTAGAGTTCTATTTGTGTAATTTTTGAGGTGCTGTAAATAGAAAGACGGTATAAAGTTACTACTATGTGACGAGAACATCTAAGGCTGTAAACTTTACCTGCTCCAGAAGTAGCACTCTCCTGACTCCATTCTTGATGAGCTGGTATGCAGTAGAGCTTCCCTCCACCCCTGCTCCCACTACTATCACATCATACTGCATAATAATGATAGCCGGATAGGTAAAGATCATCAATAACAATGTACATTCTACTGTACTGCTAGACTGGCGGCGACAGCCCCTCGTCGCGCTACACGCTCGGGCGGCTGTCACCGCCAGTCTACTGTACTGCATGGACAACACTGCATGGACACAGCCTAGCCACTGCTGAAGCAACTCAAGCCCCAGTACAGTGTGCATAAGTTTTAGGCCTGGGAGCCTGGGAGACATACTATACAGAGAGAGACAATTGGGTATGTAAAAACCACCAGACTAGATGATCTCTAAAATTCATAGATTGAAGAGCTATAAACTCTTCAATCTATGAATTGATTAAATCATTGATTTTATAGTTCACCTTTCTCATAGAGTTAGAATTAGAATTCTAAACTGTTTTGATGCTTTTGTATCTAAAGTGATCAAACAGCTGTATCATCAACACACACTGCACTATGCACACATGTGACCAGGGATAAAGTCCCTATGTGACAGCATGCTAAATACCGTGCACAATTAGTCCCTCCATAAAAGGTAACTATAATTGTATGAGAGGTGAATAGTGCCAAAAAAAAAACGAATTTGCTGTGTTAGGAGGCGGCGGTGTTTACTTGGTGGCGGCGGCTTAACCTCGAGGGTGGCGGCAGTGTCAGTTGTTGGCGGCGCTTAACCTCCAGGGTGGCGGCAAGTGTCAGTTGGTGACGGCAATGTGGTTGGTGGCGGCGGCTTAGCCTCGAAAATGTAAAGGCCAGCCGTGAATATAGAACCACTTGACCTTAGCTAATAGAGAAACAGAGGGTTGCTCCAGCTAGCCTCGAGACCATGAGCAGTCTGATATCAGGTCAGCGCTAGAGCAACTGTCTGGACTGGTCTTGACCACTCCACAATCCCTCCCAGACACTAAAAACAAGCTTGAGAAGTAGTCTGCCAAGATAACTTTAATTAGTTAAAGGTCAAGTGGTCCAACATTATCTTATTATTCACATCCACATTAATATATTCGAGGCTAAGCCGCCTCCACCAAGTAAACACCCGACGTAACCTCGAGGTTAAGCCGCCGCCACCGTAGATAGAGTCTCTACACTCTCATGCCGCCACCAAAAAACACCAGCCGCCACCATAGATAGAAGAAGGAAACAGCCTCCGCCACATTCGAGGTTAAGCCGCCGCCACCTAGTAAATACCCGCCGCCACCTTCGAGGTTAAGCCGCCGCCACCAAACAAACACCCCCCCCTCCTAAAAACATCCTCCTTTTGGCACTACTCACCCCTCATATAATTGTACTTGGTTACAATCTAGTTACAGTAATGCATCTGCTAGTGTAAACATAAGCTAGCCACTGATCTGTAGTTTCACAAAAAAGATGGTTTCCTTGCTAGCAGTTATTCTAGCTTTACAACTAGTGCAGGGCTCTTACAGCATTGATGAATATGAAACTGTGATTGCTGTAACGAGTTCCACACATTCTGAGCTAAATCCTGACTGTCTCAATGGATCTCACTTCCAATACAGTATCGATGAGTTACCTTCCAACATATCGAATGGAACTTTATTGAGATTTTGCTCCAACTCTATAGTGCTAAAAAGAAACATGGCACTTTCTGATGCTAACCGAATAGCTTTCGTGGGCTTTGAATTTACTAAACTGACTTGTATTGATGAGAGTGGTGTGGGAATAGAATTGAGCAACATTCAAGATTTGGAAATAAACAACATCGCTATTGAAGCCTGCGGGAGAGTTGCCAGCATAGACACATATCCTTATCGAAACGTCAAGGCCAGTCTCATCATTCAGAATTCTGTTAACATTAATCTGAGGAATGTGACGATCACTAGTAGCCCTGGGACTGGACTGGCCTTATTCTACAACAGCGGATCAATCGAAATCATTGACTCTATTTTCGAGAGAAGTGGACTTGATGGTCAAACAGGTGGCAATGGAGTATATGTAGAAACTGGACCCTCCACCTATATAGTTAGTGATTCACCAGCAAATTATGATATTAGGAACTGCTCCTTTCTAAACAACAGCGCTGTTACTGGGAAAGATAGTACTATCAAAGGTTTTAGTCGTTTTGACAAAGGTGGCGGGTTGTGTATGTATGTTCGAGGCAGTGAAAATGTCGAAATTGATATCACAGACTCCCTGTTTATTGGAAATCAAGCTCAAAAGCATGGAGGTGGTCTCTTTGTTGCTTACAATGGAAAATGCACAAACAACACTGTAATAGTTTCGAAAACTGAATTTCGTACCAATACAGCAAAATACGGTGGTGCAGTGTACTCGGGATATCTACACAGTCGGTACCCTAACTTTGTGACCCCTCAAAATAGCTCATTGAGGTTCGTCTTCGTAAACTTCATTGATAACAGAGCTGAGTATGGTGGAGGTTTTAGCTTATTCTCTACCAAGACCCCTAACCAAGACTCCAATGACAAAGTTAGACTTGAAAACTGTTATTTGACTGAAAACAGCGGCCAGTATGGGGCAGCTGTAGCTCTTCTCCCCAATGCTTGGAACATTAACACACCAGGTTACTTACCCACTCCAGTTTTTGTGAACTGCTCCTTCACAAAAAATGTCGTTATGAGGAAACAATTATCAAACATTGGTCAGTATTACAACGAGTACTCCAAGGGCTCTGGAGCGTTTAACTGTTTCAATCACCGAGTCCATTTTGAAGAAAATACAATTTTTGAAAACAATATCGGAACTGCAATGTTTCTCGACTCATGTGTGAGCATATTCAAAACGAACTCTTTTACACGTTTCGAGAATAACACTGGTTACCAAGGAGGTGCTGTGTATGAGCTGTCTTCAGTGATATTTATTAGTGACGGGTCCACCTTACGTTTCAATGGCAACACGGCTGATGATAAAGGCGGGGCTATATACGAACACACATCGTCGATGCTCATTTACCACTATTCAAAAACATGTTTCATTGATTACAACGAAGACAGAACAGAGGTCGCAGATAGAAACATTACAGTATCTTTCAGGGACAATTACGCTGGTCGATACGGCCATTCGATTTACGCATCCTCTTTGAGTCCCTGCTACAATCGTTTTTCTTTCACCGCTTCCGATTTATCTATGGACATTTTCAATCAAGTCGGTAACTTTACTTACTCACCCGCTGGAAGAATCAAAGAGCTAGCCACCGCAGCTAACCACTCAAACGTAACTGATGAGAACTGGTCGGGCCATCTTTCGTTCATTCCTGGAAATGAGATGGAGCTTCCTATTGTTGATATCGATGATTTTGGGCAGGATGTACAAATGAGTTACTTGGTAACGATTGAAAACCATGGTGATGCCAATGTTTCAAGCAATCACTACAACTCAGAGATTTCAAGCCACAAAATTTTATTGTTTGGAAAAGAAAACGACAAAGCCACTGTTACATTGTCTGACACATCCCCTCGTCAAAATGCTGTTTCGTTCCAAATTACGATGCTACCTTGCCCTCCTGGGTTTATTCTAGATCGAGTGTCAATGGAATGCATCTGCTCATTCAATACGGATGAAACTTACGTTGGAATCGATAATTGCAACCTCACACTTCACAGAGCGTACAGCAAAAAAGGATACTGGTTTGGCTATAAAAACAACCAAACTGAGAATGAAGACTCTCTCATTTCTGGGTATTGCCCTTCTGGTTTTTGCTCAACAGGGGGTGAGAGACGCCTTCTTCCCGGGACAGCTAATCGAGAAGAACTAAATGAAATCATGTGCTCCTATTCACGAAGTGGGACCCTCTGTGGCCGCTGTACAGACACCTCTTCAGTATATTACCACAGCATGCAGTTTAAGTGTGAGTCAGACTCGTTATGTCACCTGGGCTGGTTGTTTTACATACTCAGCGAATTAATACCTGTTACTATAGTTTTCCTCCTGATTATGTTTTTGAACATTACCTTCACTTCGGGCCTAGTTAATGGGTTTATTTTCTATAGCCAAGTAATCGAGGTAGTGCGTCTTCTATCAAGCGATTTGATTCGCTCTTCACCGACAATCAAATTTATTAATAACATATATTCGCTGATTTATTCGAGCTTTTCTCTGGATTTTTTCTTCCATGACAATCTGTCGTACTGTCTCTGGAAAACTAGTAAAGCAATCGACATGGTAGCATTTAAATATGTAACGCTGCTGTATGCCTTCTGCCTTGTAATTTTTATCACGGTTATCATAAAGAAATGCACAATGAAGTGTTGCTACAGTTATAAGCTTTCTCGCTACTTCTCCTGGCTCACAAAGTACTTCAGTTTTCATGGCAACATTATTCACGCTCTTTCTGCATTTTTGATTCTTTGCTATGCTCAATGTGCTCAATCGTCCGTACTCTTATTGACAAGTGTAACGGTCTATAATAAGGGCTCGAATTTGTACAAAACATTGGTGTACTATGATGGAGAGATTGAATGGTTTAGTGTTGAACATTTGCCATATGCCTTGCCCGCTATTTTTCTGTCAATATTTGTCCTTATCCTACCACCAATTCTCCTGATCATCTATCCACTACACAACAAAGTACTCTCACTCTTGAGAATATCCGAAACAAAGTGTGTACAGTTTCTATTCCGACCTCTCGATAAACTAAAGCCATTCTTCGACTCATTCCAAGGCTGCTTTAAGGATGAATTTCGGTTTTTCTCCGGTCTTTACTTTATTTATCGTTTCTTCATCATGTTCAATGTTCTTTACAACTACTTGCAAGACAGCTTCTTTTTTATCGAAATCCAGCTACTGCTCATGTTGGTCGTCCATGCTGTATGTCAGCCATACAAGAAGCGATTACACAATATAATCGATACCCTCCTGTTCGGAAACCTTGCTGTCATCATTGCTATCACGTACTACAATCTAACCTATTCTAACACCCTATCCGCTACGAATATCGATGTTACTGGATTATCAGTTGTGTCATGCATACTCATTATCCTACCAATTGTTGTGGCTGTCTGTATTTTGGTTTACGCTTTCTGTGTGAAAAAGTGCTGGATGAAAGTACGTGCACAGCGAAAGGAAGGTATTGATATGATTGAAATCGACAATGATGAATTCCCCGACAGAGGTGTTTATGAATCCTTTGAAAAGTTCTAGCCTGAGTGTGTAAACAACTGAAATTATTTATATCCTTAAATTAATGTATTGTTTAATTATAACGCTGTTGATAATGTATTATTCTTATAAGTTTGTTTTGCATTCATGAATTGATCTATAATTATTGTGAACACTCCACCATGGCAAAACAACATGCATTAGATCTACTATGACTTGTACACGTAGATTCTATAATTATGGACACACCATTGTATGTGCAGCAGGTGTAGATCTAGTGGATTAGGGAGTGTGACAATACTGTGTGTGCATGCTCTAATTAATGGCATTACTGAATTATCTACATTGTACACTAGATATAATTGTACCATAGTGTTATCAAATCTACATTGTGCTGAGAGTGCACGATTGTGCCATAGAAGATTGTACAACCAACCACAATGGTCTCAACAGATGGTTAAATTATGACCTATTGCACTCTTATCTGATGTTCCCACAGAATGATGTATCAGATGCATCACAACAAGACAAGATGCATATGCTACTTCTAGCCACGTTACTGGCTGCTTTGGCTCTACACCCAGCTAATGCATACCAGGAGTATCCAACTGTTATTGCAGTGTACAATGCTACTGGTGAGTCTGCTATTGTGAATTGTAGTAGTGGCGCAAACTACCGCTACGAAATCAATGACCTACCACTTGGTAATATCACCAGCGGGACATTATTGAGACTGTGCTCCAAGTCCTTTGTACTAACGAAAAATGTGTCGCTCTCCAATCTTGAAAACATTGCCTTAGTTGGCTACAAATTTCCAACAGTGAGGTGTGAGAAGGAAACAAATCTAGGTATTGTCCTAGGATCCATTCGCAATCTTGAGCTACACAACTTCACAGTTGATGGTTGTGGAGTGATGACGACTATTAATCCGAAAGCCGACCACAACATTAAGTCTGGTGTTATCATTCAGTATACCACTAATATCACTGTGAATGGTATCAACGTTACGAAAAGTCCTGGGAGTGGTTTGGCCCTATTTTACAACAATGGATCAATTCGAGTTGAAAATTCAGTGTTCGGAAAAAATGGGGTGGATGGGCACACAGGTGGGAATGGGGTCTACATGGAAACTGGGCCTTCAACATCTATTGTCAGCGGCTTAGTAGCAGAATACACATTTACACAATGTGATTTTCTTTTTAATACTGCCGTAACAGGCAAAGACAGTATCATCAAAGGCTTCAGTAGATTCGACAAAGGAGGTGGCCTATGTGTGTATATCCTTGCCAGTGAAAAGCATAAAGTAACCATTTCAAATAGTCGTTTTATAGGAAATCGAGCTGAACATTATGGAGGTGGACTATTTGTTAGCTATATTGGTAAAGCAAGGGACAATAATGTTAGAGTTTCAAATTGTAACTTTTCGATGAACACTGCAACATTTGGAGGTGGAACGTATGCAGGATACCTCCATACACGTTTGCCAGTTTTAGAAACACCACTAAATTGTTCTCACATTTACGAATATCTGAATTTCACGGAAAACAGTGCGAAATTTGGAGGAGGTTCTAGTGTTTTTGCTTCAAAGACTGCAAATAATGATTTCAGTGCAATTGTTAACTTTGTGAACTGTACTTGGACAAAGAACATAGGTCAGTACGGTGCAGCAGTAACTATTCTCCCTAACGCCTGGAACTTGTACACAGAAGGTTATTTACCAACTCCAAGATTCATAGGCTGTACTATATCCAATAATCGAGTGAGAGACAGCAACATTTTCAAGAAAGGAGTCTATGCTGAGTATTCCAAGGGCTCGGGAGCATTTTATTGTTATGGTCATAACATTTCGTTTCAAGGACTAACGCTCATAGAAAACAACCAAGGCTCAGCAATGTACTTGGGCTCATGCTTAGCCATTTTTCATAAGAGTTCTATCACATATTTTGTAAATAACACAGGCTACCAAGGAGGAGCTATATACGAACTATCTTCTGTAGTGTACGTTCAAGATGATTCTACTCTCTATTTCTCAGCAAACACAGCTGAAGACAAAGGCGGAGCCATTTATGAGCATACATTTTTCATGCATATATATGATTACTCCAAGACATGCTTCATTGACTACGTCGATAATATCGAAGAAGTGGCCGAACGTAACATCTCAGTTACATTTATTGATAACTTCGCCGGTAGGTATGGCCACTCAATATATGCCTCTTCTTTACAACCTTGTTACAATCGCTTTTCTTTTTCTGCCGCAAACCTATCTGTTGACATATTCGACCAAGTCGGTAATTTCACCTACTTCCCTGAAAACAGACATATGGAAATCGCGACTGCCATCAATCACTCAAATATTACTGCAGAAGAGTGGTCAGAGAATCTTCTATTCATCCCTGGAAAGAACATGAGATTACCTTTTGTTGACTTAGACGATTTGAACCAGGAAGTTCGAACAAGCTACTTAGTAACTATTCAAAATGGCTCTAATGTGACCGTTAATCGAGATTATACCGATATTTCAAGTAACATTCTACTTTTGTATGGAAAAGATAATACCACTGTTACATTATCCGACACATCTTCCCGACAAATAGCACTCACTTTTAATATAACGATGCAGGCCTGTCCTCCAGGTTTCATACATGATGATGGCTCTCAAGGCTGTGTATGCTCCGCTGGTTCAAATGAGAGTTATGCTGGAATTGAACATTGCAAAGTAAGTCTCATGAGAGCTTATAGTAAATATGGGTATTGGATTGGCTATATGGAGAACAAAACTGAAAATGAAGACTCATTGATTTCTGCATATTATAATCCCACTGAAAATTTCTCTGATCCCACTGGGAACGGCCGTCTACTTCCCGAAACTGCTGACAGAAAAGAGCTGAATGCCATTATGTGCGATGAGACACGGACAGGATTTCTCTGCAGTCAGTGCATGGAGAATATGACAGTGCACTATCATAGCCGGGAATTTGCATGTAAGTCCAACAAGTATTGTACCTTTGGCTGGTTGTTTTACATTCTTAGTGAAATAGTTCCTGTCACCATAATCTTTCTTTTCATTATCTATTTTAACATTCCTTTCACTTCTGGGCTTGTAAATGGCTTTATATTTTATTGCCAAATGGTTGAAGTGATTCAAATAGTTTCCAGCGGCCTCATCTCTTTGTCAGAAACCGCTCAGATTATAAATAAAGTTCATACTTTCATATACTTGAGCACCACCTTAAATTTTTTCGTTGTTGATGACCTTTCATTTTGCCTATGGGACAATGCAAGTGCAATGTCAATTGCGGCTTTCAGTAATGTTACTCTTCTCTATGCACTCGTTCTTGTGGTACTTGTTACCCTTGTGTTCAGAAGCTGCTCCTTTAGGTGTACATGTAGACATAACTCTTCAGGGTACTTTCCACTTGTACCAAACCCGAAATTTCAAGGCAGCATCATTCACGGCTTAGCTGCATTCCTGATTCTTTGTTATGCACATTGTGGTCATTCCTCATTGCCGTTGCTCCTGTCTGTGAGTGTATACAGCAAAGGACCAACTGCTTACCAGAAAATGGTGAATGTTCAACCAGATATTGAGTGGCTTAGTGGTCAGCATTTACCTTATGCAATACTGTCTCTTCTACTGGTGTTCTTCATGCTTTTCTTACCTCCAATTCTTCTGGTTGTGTACCCACTGCATTACAAAGTCCTAGCTTTCTTAAGAATTGCCGAATTTCGATGCGTCCAAATTGTATTTAGCCCTCTGGATAAATTGAAACCCTTCTTTGATTCATTTCAAAGCTGCTTCAAGGACAAATTTCGTTTTTTCTCTGGACTCTATTTCATTTATAGACTTAGTATGATTGTGACTGTTTTTAACCACAGTGCCCAAGTAAGCTTTTTCTTTATCGAAGTTCAATTGGTGGTTATGCTTACTCTTCACGCTTTATGCCAGCCATACAAAGAACATTTCCACAATGTGATTGACACTCTCTTATTTTGTAATCTTGCTGTCATCAATGCTATCACATACTACAACGTCTCTGCTTCTATGGCAAACGTGACGGATCTAAACCTCTCGGCAACTACCTGGTTACAAACGATACTGATCATTTTGCCTTTACCATTTGTGTTGGTGTTTTTAGTTGCACAAACATCTTGTGTACGTGCTTGTTGCAGAAATTCAAGCTTAAAAAGTGTTTCTTCTGAGGAAGATGACTTGCCAGACAGAATGCAAGTCAACTATCACACACAGGACAATCAAAACAGTAGCTAGGTAACTGTGATTGTGACGCTCATACCTATATATAGCTATATACTCTCTGGTGTAGTCCATATCCATACTCTTGTTTGTTTCCCACCAATTTCATGGTATTATGCTAGTACATTGTGACATTAAGTTAAAATGTTTGCAATGCGTGTGTATTGATTTTTTGAATTGGTTATTATTCTTACATCATTAATTTTGAGATCTACCATTCATACGAACTCAAGGCTTCTTTTCCAATTTGCATTCGTCGTCTCCCAGGTATACAGAGGGAAAAGGTATCGTACTGATTAATGGACTGCCGTGACAAATAATTACTATACCTTACATAATTGACATGGTTTTATAGTCAGTAACACGGATACCGTATAGCAGATAATTCAAACTATCCATATAAAAGAGAGTTGACTTGACACACTTTTGCGTTTTCGCATTTTTCACGGCTTCGCTACCTCAAAAATTACCTGCTATACATGTATATACAATATCCTACCGTATAGTTCGCTGTAAAAATGTACACGTGATCATGCATCTGGATTCCCAATATATTGGTCAATTCAAACTATCTATCGTATAGTGGGGATAATTTTCGTAGGGTAAAAATTCGTTATTTTCATGGGCAAGCTGACCTCAACGAACATTTTACCACGAAAACTTAGGCGTGGTTTACCAGAACGCATGCAATGCAGTGCGCCTATTAGTATAATAATCATACTCATGAAACTAGGTCCATAGGTTAATTAAACGAATTTTATCCTACAAAAATTACCTGCTATATATCATGTATACGGTAAATGAAATGGTTCTCAACAGACCATTGTCATAATTTGACATACATAAACAGCCGTGTATCAATTCTCAGGTTATGTATATAGTTAAAACCCAAACAAATAAACTATGTGCATGACATTAATTCACTACTTTAAAAATAATGTGCTTCAATTTTCTCATGGTGGATAGTAATTAAGTTGCTAACATATTAAAGGTTCTATATAGACCTAGGATGAATAAGTGGCTTAATAAGTAGCTATTATTATAGTGAGCTCGAGGCAGTCAAACACAAAAGTAGCAATTAATGGCTGTTCAGATGAGAATTCATTGGGATCACACAATTCAATGCATGGCTAGCAGACCTGAAGGAGAATGAAGCGAGGCTAAACCACCAACTTGACTTGAGTGGAAAACTACCACCAAAAAATTAACTTTTGCGCAAAATGTACATGTGAATGACGTTGCAACGGATTGGATCGAGTTATGCTCTTGCTGGATTTCTTGTTTCGATTTTCCCTGGCCAATCCTAGCAAGCAACTTTAATTTTTATATTGCAAATGTTTTTCTAGTCAGATACATGGTATCTATGGAACTACATGCATAGGGTAGATAGGAGTTACATTACCCTCTTCTCTTTATAAGCCGGTTATATAATTATTCTGAGCACATGATTAGTGAGCATTTATATGAAGTATAGTTATACCGTGGGGCAAAATATTTGTGGTTTTCGTGGTTGGAGGTCTGACCACGAATATTTTACCCACGAATGAAGCGACCTTGCCTACCTTTACCTACAATCCAAGTAGCAACCACGAAAATATTATCCACGAAATGTCTCAATAATTATTGCTGAACCACGAATATTTTGTCCCCCCGAAAATTACCCGCTATAGGGTAACCCAACCCTGGCTAAATATGCACTCAAACAGTACAATTAAATTGAAATTGAACAGATAATTATATTCCATAGGATAGGACACACAGGTGAGGGCTTGCATATTCACACAAAGTTTGAACAAGATACAAAAACATAGAAATGATGCAGTGAATTGAGTGAGTGGTGCATATCTCACAACTTGCACACAGTGGATTAGGTTACAATAGAGAAATAGATGATAAATTAATGTTGCCAAAGAAGGCTGCCTGTGATCTCATTTGCTAACAGTTACTGGGTGGGCAGAGTCTCTTTCATCACTTTCCCTTGTCCCTGTAGAGTTGAGGAATAAATACAATTTGACTACTAAATTGACATTAGTAGTTAGTGAGTGTAAGCGAGCTAAGTATCTGTATACCTAGTATAGTCCTGTGCATAAACTAATATATACATCGGCTTAGGCGACAAATATTGATCAAGACAGAATTAACATAGCACGCACACACACACACACACACACCTTGGCTCCCTCTGTAAGGAGACATCGTAGAGAACGTCAGTGTCTAAGAAGTGGAATCGTGTCAAATTCTCGTGGAGGGCAGGAACCTCCTCAAAGTTGTACGGTCAGTCCTGCAGTGGGACAATCACAATGGGTAACATGAGTAATGATACCACCTGTTTTTAAGTAGGTAATGTGTGTGCGTGCACTCAGCAAGGGCAAAACGTAATATACAGCAAGCCAAAATAATTGACTACCTAACTATAAGGTAGTGGGCACACATGCAGTTCTAGGAATAAACACAGTACGTGTTGTTACACACAATACAATCATGCAGTCAAGGAAGGAGCATGCACTATAATTATGCCAAGCATGTTCCAACTATATATGTTAAGTGAAGTTGGTAATGGACATGCCATATATACAACAGCTGCATGGTTTATGTGCCCTACAGCTATTTGTAAGAGCGTGGAAACACATGAAAATGTGCATTAGAAGATGCTTAGCTAACACAAATACACCCACAACTCAAATGATGGGGCACTTGGAGAGTGGGAGTCACAATAAATACAGTCAGTCCTCACCTGTCTTAGTACCAGGTCTCTGATTTGATTGTAGATGAGCCTACACTTTGAGAAGTTTATCAATCCGTCATCGTGGAAATTAACATTGCCATTGTCCACAAAAGTCAGATCAGACATGTACAGACCACTGTAGAGAAAAGAAATTAAATTGAGATTGTACTTTTTATTATCAAAAGTAGTGTGATCTTTACCCAAACAATGTATCGGCCTTAGTAACTGTTACCATAGCTACAAAACACTCACAGGTATGGAATGCAAGGATTGCTGGATCTTTCAGCTCATTTCTGAGCAGTTTGAAGTTATTCTCGAGTCTGGCCAGAGTCTGCAGTACCTCTAGTCTCTTAGTGGTGGCTTTGTCGAGCTTGGAGAAGCTCCTCTTGAGTCTGGAGATGGAAGGATGGGCCAGTCCATTCAGCAATGACATCAGAGTACAGAGATTGTGCATCCCTTGCAAGTGCTATACACGGGAAATAATTGTGTATTGATCTGACACAAGCGATGAGACTCGACAAATAATACATTGCATGCACCTAATCATATATGTAAAATAATGCACTAATCAAAGGAAAGTTCTTTTTACAATAGTTGGTGACTTACAGATAATATTTGGACGAAGTCTGATATTCTCTTTGCTCTTTCATGGACATCCTGCAATGGAACAAAAACAAGATTGTGATTTCAACAGTACATGTACCTATGACACTAATTGGTAAAATAGCACAGTCTTTAGAATTTAGTTGGCTGTGTTTATAACTATAGGTACTTACCTTTTGTGAGAGTATGGTGGTGGCCACCCACAGAGTGAGGTTGTTGATTCTGTCTACTAGTCGCAGGATATTGGCTGCACGATGCTTGTACTTGGCCTTCTGCCATGCCTGCACAAACAGAACACAACGATGTTAATTACAGGAGACTCTGATCATGGTAAAAGGGGATCGCCATTACTGCACTCTAGGTGGGGCCATTCTTAGAATATTGTGCATGCTTACAACATAATTATATATGGTTGGCAACTAAGTGGCCTTTCATCCCGTCTAGAGCAGTGTCTCATCTCTAGACCCTACATCTACGTACATCGTAAATCCTTGTCTACAGTTAGTACCACAATGATGTTATAACATGATAAAATTCATGCACTTAAAGTCCATTCTATAGCTAATTTATGCAAGGAACAACCATGAACCTTCTACAAAACAATGAAACTAACCATATTGAAGGAGTAAACTATAGGGCAAATATTGCATAACAAGTAATGCTGAAAGTAAACACAGTGTGCGCTACATAATCACAATAATTATAGAGTGAATGTATTGTCCTACCTGGTTTAATAGTTCACATGGTTTGATCTTGGCAAAGAGAGTGAAGTCAATAATGGTCATTTGTCGGGCCACTTCCTCTGGGTCAAAGTCAAAGATTGTGAGTAAACCTGTCGAATTAGCGGATGGGAACTGTATGTGTGTGTGTGTGTGGGGGTGGGTGGGTAAGTGTTTGAAGAGTCACAAGTTTGGACGAAATAGTGCCCTGTATCTACAGGACCTGTACATAGAATGCATACATGTACACCTGTTACCTTTACAAATAAAAAATTGTTACCTTTACTGGGGGTGGTGGGTCACGGAACATTTTCAAGTTCTTCTTCTGAATCACTCCCTAAAGAATCAGTGAAGCACCATTAATACATGAAGAACATTGAGAGTTCAACTACGTACCAGCTACATGTAATAATTGTGCATGTAACATGTGCCGAACAGTGTGTGAGCTCACCTTGATGACCATGATGTTGGTTCTGAGTGGTTTACACAGTCGAGGGTGGTCCAGTATCAACACAGTACTGACAAACTGGAGCAGGGAATCTTGCAGCGGGACATTGTCTGCATCGAGACAAACAATCATTGTTATGTCTTGGTGTAGTGATGGCACAGACGTTTGCTGATGTAAGACCATAACTATTTTGGCTCAAATGCAACAGTACATGTATTTGGACAAGCACATGTTCCCAACAGAACAACATTCCCTCAATTGTCAGGTTATGGTGTGTACAGCTTACAATATTGATCAGTACTGACATTGAGCCCGAGCACATGTAAACAAGCTTGTACGTAGTTTTTAGCAATAATTAATTCATTGTTCAATATTATGTCATAGGAATGCTCTTGGCTATTGTTTCAAGAGAACCAACCATCACAGTAATAGCAAGCTCACCTTTGAAGTCGACACTAAGCTTCACCCACAGTTTGAGAGCGTTGATGACACGAGCCTGAATGGTTTGCTTCATGACGGCAAAGCCTTGAGAAGACATGCCCTCTGGCCTCACCACGTTGTAGCGTTCTAACAGCTTGCGTAGGAGGCAGTCAGGGGTGGCAAACGACTGATGCGTGTACAGGAAGGTCTTCACAAACTTATCCATTGAGGGGTGACCCCTATAATGGCTTAAGCTAAAACATCTTATCAACTTGGCTATATAAATTGGTTAACTTACTTACATACTGTTTTCACTCAAGGGGAAAGAATTTGGGTATATATTCCTAACCAAGCATTCCCTCAGAAGTACACGTAACACTCTCAAACCAGGTACCCAATAGACAACATAATCGATAAATCCATTCACACGAGCATAATAGAATCATCACCAGACAAGCAATAAAATCATGGATTACAAATTCCCTACCGTGATCTTTCTCTGAGGTGACTCGTTCAAGGTAGCTAGCTGAGATTGTAGTGAAAGTTATTTTCCGAGTCTGGGCCCTCGTCCCACACATTGGTGTCATCTTGTATGGCGGAGGGGGTTGTGTGTATAGTTACGTGGACATAATTATATCATGCACCACAGTCGTAGTCCTGAGTGGATGTCTGAATCTAGCTGCAATAGAATGTTTCACAGGCAAAGTACAGTATTCACTACAGTGTGCATCCTGTCTAGAGTTTCAGAATAGAATACTACAATAGGTGAGTGGTTGTACTTAAATGGATTGGAACATTTCTAGTGCTGATATCATTGTATAGGTGAATGAATAAGCTACAACATTATAAATAATTACCCAAAAGTTGTTGCAGTGGGAAATCATTTTGGGTGATCGTAAAAAAATGTGTGTAACATCAATTATCTCTGAACGAAAGTATTTCTAGACAAATTTTTCTTATCATAAGTTAGACAATTTATTCAAGCTTACTCCGTGTAGACGTAAGATTTGCTTCAAATCTCTCCCTAACCGAAATGGCACTTTATGGCGGACGGACTATGTGTAGATATATTTAGCAATTAACATCGAACCTTTCATAAGATATTTACATTTAAGTACAACTACTCACACATTTGTGGTATTCTACTCTCTAGACTGGATACACCGTAAGAGAAAGAAATATTTATCTTAGAGTATCCTAAGAAGTTTTC
The DNA here is from genome assembly GCF_963675165.1 of Halichondria panicea. Classification (NCBI taxonomy): domain Eukaryota; kingdom Metazoa; phylum Porifera; class Demospongiae; order Suberitida; family Halichondriidae; genus Halichondria; species Halichondria panicea. The sequence continues at coordinate 3,111,657 of NC_087379.1, forward strand.
TAGATACTAGACAAACACACCCCTCAATTGAGCATGTGTAGATCGAGTCTTTTCGTTGCATCAAAAATTCGGGAAAGAGAACATGTACAATTATGTATAATTATTATAGTTACCAGAGACTGAATCTCTTCTGTCAAGAGAAGTCACTACATGTATCAACATACAACAATACATTAACAATTCCTAATAATTTATCCGCATATTAAGTATCTAATCAACACTGCACTTGGTTTTTGTCTGAGTGCATGCTGTAAGAACCAGAACTTAGCAATGTGTGGGTGTGTTGAATTTTTGGTTAGTGTACTCGTTATTATAAATTCAAATTCATTATAAAATATATTATTATTGAAGCTGCATGTACATGTATGCAAAGTATAATGTGTTCGCATGGTAAATAATAATTACAAAGAGTTGCTATAGGGTAAATAATTATAGTGAGGCAGTCAAACACAGAAGGTAACAATAGCTGTTCAGGATGAGATCTTGAGGTTATGTGGATTACACATTTCAAACATAACAGACCTGGAGCGGATCACGTTGGGAGGTTGTGTATTTTTCATCGTCCATGGTTTTTCCCCGTTACGCCATGGTTTTTTTTAGATCCCATTGATCGTGTCCAGCTTCTTCTACGTGTGTTTGGCATCGCTTCAAAATTCCCTCAAGAGTCCTTTGGTCTTTTTCTTCTATTTTCTTACCTACCTCGTCATATTTATATTTATATCCTTTTCCTGCTTCGTATGAATTGATTGCCGTTACTACTTTGAGGTCGATATTGAAATGGACATGAAGGTGAACCATTCTGCGATTGATTTCTACAAGAAAAAAAGCCATTGGTTTTCCACTTGCCATATGATGTTTCAGCTTATAGCTGTGAATTTTTCCCTCGCCATTCGAAAATTCATTTATAAAATCTTTATGTGCACCTCGTTCCAAAGTGTAATTGAAGTAATGCAGGGACTGACCATGGGGGATAAACTTGAGCACTCCTACTCCATTACCACCGTTGTGATCGCTATCGTACAATGTGGGAGTTTGTTTACAGTTTAGTGTCTCATCGCTAAATTGTTGATCGCCTTGTACATTCTGCATGGCACACCAATATGGGATGAAGCATTGACCATATGAACCCTCATCAGCTGCACACGACGTCTGAACAACGAGCCTTGTGTAATTTAATTTGCCGTACTTTAATAAATCTGCTTCAATCCGCTCAGTCCACATTCCAGAATAGCAGGAATCAACCAGCAAAACCAATGTCAAATGAATTTTTCCATTGACCTCATTTAACTCCCTTTTTCGTAGTTGTTCAACTATCCATTCAGGGGTCAGGAATCCTGATGAAAACACGACTACATCACCTTTCTTAGCATCTTTACACACCTTTTTCGCTGTGTAACCTTTACCCAGCCCGTCTTTGTCATTGCAGAAAATCAGAGGCCACTTCCAGCGACAGCTTTTCATTTTCGTACAGTCATCACACTTTTTGTTATCAAACTCAGGGGGGTATTTATTCAGTTCTTCGGCTTGCTGTTGAGAAAGCCCGTGGCCTATTATACATAAGATCCTAACTTCGTCTGCATTGCATCCACCTTGTAGGAAACCACTTAGGTTACGTAACTGGGTATTGTGACTCTCTTTGGTAAAATTTGTATAGTGGGGTGAACATTCTAAGAAGCCGGTGAACATGTCATAATCCTGACGCATCATTGTCAAATCGATTGGAAACGTCTCTACTGCATGGTAAAACTTACCCGTTGCAGACTGCAGAAACTTTTCTTTCAGTTCGTCCCACTCTATGGCAAAAACATCATCAACATCTTTAAGCTCAGGTATAACTTCTATTATCTTCTTCGCATAAACTTCACTATCATATTTTTTCGCATTGTTCCACAATGTTTTGATATACTGTAACATGTCGATAGACGTGACTCCACTATCCACACTGCATGGATACGCATAGCAGGATCTCATATAGCTGGGTGTTTTGAGCGCTGCATGATAAGAAATAATTTAAGTGTATGATAATTATTATAATACTTAACTTCTCCTACGTACATTAATTTTAAGTCCGATCAAGAGTTTACATTAAGGGTGGTCACTCATGAATATTTATGAGTTTAATTCTGTCACTTTTGTGGGTTCAAAGAAGTCTGCTGTACTTGAACTACTCCTGGCCCTTTTATGCTAGCATCTGTTTCCAACTCAAAATTTGGGTAACGCAAAATAGGTGAGAAATTAAAAGATGTTTAAGCATACTAAAAGCGGTTTTATGCGCTTCAGACCAGTTGAACTGTGCTCACCCTTCCGTGTAAGTGCATGCAGCAGCTTCGTGAAACTCTTCAAACTATGTAACTAAGTTGTCCTAAATGGCCTCAAGTACGAGATGAGAGTTGACGGTTGGTTAGCAGCAGAACTGCTCTTGGACTTTTTACACATACAGCAAAACAATTCTCATGAATTACCAAAAGGAATGCTATGATAATTATTAATTATAACTAATGAAAGATTTTGAAATGTTTGAAGCGCTGAAATGAAACAATTACATGGATCTGGCTTAGGTACGTCTTCAAAGCAAGCTGAGCTATTTCTCCAGACAAAGAAGCGATGCAAGTCAGCAATTCGGTACACATGATGGCAAGGCCTTGCTCAGAGGAGGTTGGACGCACGTCATACTTTGTAAAAAGACCAAGGCCTGTTTCCAGTCCTACTTTGCTAACACCTACAAGGCCTCAGAAGAAAAGAATTCCTCTTCAAACATTAGCCTCTCAGGCTCAGCAGTGTTCAGACAGAGCAAAAGCTTGCTATTGACCAAGGTGCAAACAACCAGCAGCTGTGGCCACAAGTGTTGACAGGGGAATCCAGATAGCTACAGCCAGAATATTATGAAGAATTGCCGAGCTTCAATGCACCCATTGTAAAAGCTAAGGAACCCCTCCGAGCTCCAAGACGGGAACAACTCGCACTAAGCAATGGTTGTCAAATAGCAACTCTTCCTGTTAGAAATATATAGTCTAAGTGTTAGAGCCACCTTTCACAATATCGCCATCAACCTACCACTCTTACCTAATCAATGTACACCGTCTCACATATCAAATGAACATTCATATGGACAGCAACAATTACAATACTACATACAATTAATATAGTGATTAATGTTTGTTTATCATGTTATACTTTTACATCTTTTTGCTTTGAAATTTGTGTACAATGTCACTCCATCTTCCTCTTTTTATAATCTTTATTCCACAATACCAACCAGGAGATCGCCAGTGCAATAAAAATGTTGTCCAATCTAGTTTATGTCTTCGTGCATCGCTCAGTGGACACTCTCCAATATTTCTCTAACGACGTATCCTATACGATTCCATTTTGAGCCAAGAAAAACTTGAACTGCTATGGCACGTGAGTCGTACCGATTCGATGCCTCGTGTAGCACTCTTACTTCAATGGGTATGCCTTTGCTGTGTAATCTATTCACTTCAGCCAGATGCGTTGGTACTGCTCCTCTTTTGCAGATCCAATACATTTAAACACAACGCCTTCTTGGTCATTGACATCATCAATACCTTGGTGATCGACATCATTAGCAGCAGCTGTACTATTTGTTGTAGACATTGATGGTGGTATATCTGGTGGTAGAAGATTACAATTCCAAACAACAAACACTTTGTTGTCGAAAGTGTTGAAATTATCCAGCTCTAGTTCTACATTTGACCTCATAAATTCATCCATTGGAATATTCTTACAGCCAGTGCACACTGATATCATAGTGTTTACCTTCACTAGCTCAGAAGTTTCTCAAATAAATCCATCATAGCTAATCGTGCTGTCGTCCTTTGCGTACTTAACGTGGGTAAATTTAACTTCTAGGACTGGAAAACTAGGCACAGTATAGCCAATTACCTCTCCTCGGGTGTGTATAAACAGAAGAGTATGATCATCAAGGTCTTCTCCGCAACTTCGACAAAGATCAGGCTCTCCAACATTAGCTGCAACTGCCATGATGCCCACTCACGATCTCACGGGGATTGCTGTGTACATACGCGAGCAATCAGCAATTGAAGTTGTGTCACATGATATTATGACTCTGAACGACGCACGTCCAACCTCCTCTGGCCTTGCTTACTGTTTACTACTATAATTGTAAGGGTCTGCGTAACTATGAAGAATATCGCAATCTGAATCACACACAAGAAAGTTGATGAGAATGATCTTGTTATTTCGAAAACAAGTCAAACTAGAGCACTGAAGGCTAACCCTCGGCTGTTTTACGTCTCACAACCATGCAGGTAATGATATGGTATGTACATGAACATGGAAGAGCCTACCTAAACTATACAAGATTTGAACGCTATGACAAAGCTTTGAAAACGGTAGTGGTGCATAGTCAGACATACACTAAGACTATACAATCACAGCAGTCAGTAGAAAGAAGCCTAAAAAGTTATACAAATGAAAGCACCACAGGTGCTGATGCCTCGGTGGAGGTGCCAAAGCTACATAACATATAAAGCTACTAATAGCTAGCTTTTATACACACATCGATTATAATTATCATGATGAACATTTACTGCATGCATAATCTAGAATCACAGGGAAACTCAAAAGAGTGGGTAATGATCGACGATGATTGTTGTTAAACATGATCGATGCCAAAAGTTCAAGTCTAAAATTATGGCTGCAAGTCATCAGAGCCTTAACCCTTTCCCCGCCTACTATAGGCGGCATGGCTACTGCTAATTTTCAAAAAATGATTGTGCGGGCTGTGTTGGAGCTATGCACACGCTGTAGGTACCAGCACATGCGCATTGAGCTGCTCTTTCACGTGGTATTTTCATTGTACTGCCTCGAGGCACGCTTCATACAGTATTGTCGTAAGAAAAGTGACCAATTGATAATTGCTACAAGATCTTTGTAGGATAATCTTAGCGAGGCTCTAGTGCAGCTAGAAAGTGAGGATATCGATGCCTATGGCCTTGTTGAGTCAGAGGGGAGTGACTGGGATCATAGCCAGATAGGAAGCTACTCCTCAGAGTTCAAGCTAGAAAATAAAGAGCCTAAAGAGCCAGAGGAAGCTCATGGAGCTCTTGAGACGGACCAAGTTCCTAGACCTGGTAAGTAACTATAGAGTAGCATCTGTAGTCTTCCTAGCTTCAATATAAGTTTGTTTAGGCTAGTTACATCAGGAGTGGACACCATGAGCCACCATTGAACTTGTAAACCTGTGTGTAGGTGAAGAAAACATTTCCCGGGAAAAGAGCGTCTGCCGATACGACCTCATAGACAAGTTTCTGCAGATCCTGATTGAACCATGCCACCGTGAGAACATTGAGAACGCTTTAACATAGCAGCCTAAGGGTAGCTGTCAGACAGATAGGCTAGAAACCTTCAGGTCCACTCTTCGAGAAAGTGTGGCCTGGGATCGAGGCTAAGGCTATCCACGCACCGCTGTGGCATCCAGGGAAGCAGACTCAAACAGATGAATAGATCAAACTAGAGCACAGAAGTGCAAACCCTCGGCTGATGACATGAACTAGAAGAGTGATATAATGCAGGGTTCTCGTTAAAAGGGCATGGCACCCTGCTTCAATTATTGGGCGCCCTCTTAACGCCCCTTATATTGACCACACGGTAGATTTGTGTTTTTAGGCTAAAAGACTTCTAGTATAGCTAGCTTTCTACTACGAGTCCAGTAGAGTTGCTACTGAACATACTGCTACTAAAGTAAGTCTAATGTGAACATACTGTGTTGAGGACTGACTAGGTATTTCTCTCAGTCTGCTCATCAGTCTGCTCATCATTGTGCTTTATCATTATGCTTTGTCAGCTTATCCCCCCCCCCCCTTTATTTTTCTGCTAGCTAGAACCCTAGAACCCTGTAATGCAGTGCATGTAGTGATGTATGTCTAGCACAGCAAGCCAACTCAGGAGCAACCAGACTGGAGGCATGCTGAAACATTTGAGAACAGAGTTTTAGTGGTACATGTACGAACATGCACTGTGGATTAGGTCCTAGTCTAGGATCACAGCAAAGAAGCATGCATTGAGAGTCTCAGAGAAGTATGGCTCCTGGAGTAGGATCCCATGCGATATGCAGAGAGTCAACAAACCCAGTCACAATTCTAGCTTTCTATTGTAATGACCTTTTCCATTGTTCCTGGTACAAGATCACTTCAGCTGTAAACACGTAGGTACCTCGAATAAAAGCCGCGTGTAGTTAGCTAGCTGCAACGTGCAAGTTCAAGCTTCTATTTGACAACAAAGCTTTAACATCGAAATATGCCACTATTAAAACTAGTAGCTTGATGTGTGGAGGCTATCCATGCTGTATACACAGTGCTATATGTCACAGACAAACGGACTAGAGCACTAAAGTGCTAACTTTCAGCTGTTAATATTGACATGAATACATAGATCTATAAAAAGTTGATTCAACTTTCTGCTTTGCTTGTGTACATATTCTTATAATACAATTATGACGACATTCAAATTTCTAAACTAAAGCACTGAAGTGCTAACCCTCAGCTGTTGGCATGATCTACAAGTGTATAGCAACCAAAAAAGAGTTTTATAAATTATTTAATGCTGGCTAAGCAGCAAGTAACAGTAGCTAGAGGCAAGAGGCATGCAAAGGAGTTTTAGCACATGCAATGGTAGCCTCTTTCACAAGGCCTCAGAAAGGAGGCCTGCTACTGACAGCTTGCGCACGCGCCAAATTATCCCCGTAAAGTTTCCCATTAAACTGCAATTTTTACCAGAAAAATATCCTGAACGAGTGGCCAAGCTGCGCTATGCTAATGCCTCTCGCCATGGTTATGCTTTCGCTCAAAAGTATTAGAGTGTTAGTAGGGAGAATAAGCTTTTCTCTATAATGATTTCGAAAGTGATCTATATAACTGAGAAAAGACTTGTGTACATGCATCTATTGTATATGTTATCATTGTGGCTTACCAGGACCTGAAGAAAGATGAAAAAAGATTCTCACACGTGGGAATGCACATGACATTTGCAGTAATAAGGGGTGCGTCTGCAAGAGGCCAATGGCTACTAAATAGTTCTGACTCTTGTAGCTAATAAAAAGCTAGCGCTTTAGTGCAAGGCTAACTCATAAATTGAATAGAAACTTTGTGCAAACAAATGATGCTACGAAAGATTCTGAAGACACTGCAACAGCCTTCAATGTGAGTCAAACTAGCCATAACTCGAGAAATAGTTTGCTAATCCACGAATCAAATTCCAAGAAAACGTGGCTAGAAGCCTATAGAAGCTGTTAGTTTTCGTCGCATTGCAACCGCTGAGCAGTTACAGACACACAAACAGACAACAGTCAGCTTTACCGTATCCCTCGTGCCATTCAGATGATTGTCATCCACAGGCGGTGAGTCTTTTGTTAGCATAGCAGGCTAAGGGTACAACTGTAGCTATATAGATAGGCTAAAAACCTTCACAATCAAACTTTTATCTACTTCCTTCCGTTCGTTGTGATGTCATTGTTTTACTGAGCATATATACGATGTTATCAAGGGCATACATGTATAAAGAAAAGAGGGCATGCAACTACAAATTACAAATGGGAGGGGAGTGTGCTAAAAATAGACAAGAAACTATTAATTTTATTGCATGTGCACTTACTCCATAATAGTCACCAAGCCAGCTAGCTAGCTAGCCGTACTGTACTGTTGGGTAGAGTTAGCCACAAAGGTCAACAGGCGGAAGAGACGGACCAATGCTAATACCAGAGCTCCTGCTATTGCCAAGAAGCAAGCTGCTGCCTAAGGTTTAATAAGAAGACTGCTACATCTATACTTCTGACATATGGAACTCTGGCGATAGATGTGCATGGAAAGAAGAAAGCCAGTCATTGTTAGGGGCTAGTGACCTCGCTTCATCGACGTCAGTAGATTGTACGAGCTTCTTCTCTGTACTGTTGCTCTGTCACTTAGTGAAGCAAGATGTCTTTTTCGATACTTCCACTAACAGCTACTGTAACTATTATCAGGAGTGTCACACACATTCCATTCTATACAGTGCAACAACCAAAGAGAGTAGATTTTTTTTTATATTATTTTTTTTCACATTTTGTGGCATATCTTCTGAAGTAAAAGTGATATGATCTATTTGAGTGCAGGTACTGAAAGTTCAATTATTGGCGCTTCCATTGGACCACCACCTGTTACATCATATGACATCATCACTATGAAATGGCTGTCTAAAGATGTGTACCTCCGAAAATATGTTAGGAATAGAAGTAGCTTATTTGTTTGAGTTAAGATCTGAAATTTATTGTGTATGTACCTGACTATATTGCTCATCTTTTGAGCTTCAACGGAAGTCTGGGCTGCTAGTAAGTTCTGAGAAATACTGAATTTTGTTGTTTTTTGGTGGCAAATATGTTAGGAATACAACTTTCGATTTTATGCTAGTTAAGGTCTGATTTTTGAGGAGCATGTACTACAATAGCATAGAATTCATCTGTACTAACTTACAGGAGCTAGACAAGTCTCATCTTTGCTAGAGCGGCCCTTCTTGTCAAAAATGGTGATTTTGCTCCGTTTTGCTACTTTTGCTGACGTATGCAATGATATTCATTGATTTGTGACATCACAAATCATCCTGTTGTTATTTGCTACATCCAAAGGTCATGCGATGTCTACCTGCAAATATACAGTTGGTGTTGGTCATTCTGTGTCACAGGGGCGTGGTAATTGAGCTTACTACGTAGCCAAATCGCCCCAAAAGTCAAAAAAGCACTGTTTTTGACAAGATGGGCCGCTCTAGCAAAGAAGAGGCTAGCCTAACTCCTGTAAGTTAGTACAGATGAAAAGTACACTATTGTAGTACATGCTGCTCAAAAATCAGACCTTAACTAATATAAAATCGAAAGTTGTATTCCTAACATATTTGCCACCAAAAAACAACAAAATGCAGTATTTCTCAGAACTTACTAGTAGCCCAGACTTCCGTTGAAGCTCAAAAGATGAGCAATATACTCAGGTACATGCACAACAAATTTCAGATCTTAACTCAAACAAATAAGCTACTTCTATTCCTAACATATTTTCGGAAGTACACATCTTCAGACAGCCATTTTATACTGATGATGTCATGTGATGTAACAGGTGGTGGTCCAATGGAAGCGCCAATAGTTGAACTTTCAGTACCTGCACTCAAATAGATCATATCACTTTTACTTTAGAAGATATGCCACAAAATGTAAAAAATGTGTACCAAAAAAAAAATCTACTCTCTTTGGTGGTTGCACTGTATTTCAGACTGATTCCGTCACTAACACTTGTAGTTGTGTAAACTGTTAACCATGAATAAAATTAAATGTGGGCTGGAGGTACAAACCACATGCGTGTATGCTGATATCATAATTAACCACTACCACACACACTTAAGATGCGGTATGATAGTGACGTGGTATGACATACTTGTACCGAAACATGGTTTACACTACAACTTGATACTCCTCTTCATACACTCCTGCTATTATTTATGCTGTATCTATGTGCTTTAACAACTGGTGGGTGTCTTGCCAGATACAACAAGTCTTCTCTTACGATTAGAAGGTAGCCATTGAACCAAATTCTAGATTAATTTTACAGAAAAATAATGTCTAGCATACCAGTGTTCACGCCTATTTACGTGTGGGCGGTTGGCTAAATAGTATAATATTATATCCTGCTGACTCATCAGTAACTTGACAGCGAGTTGCATGCCCTCTTCTCTTTATACGCCTTTGATGTTATCCAAACACCTCACTTTCTGGGGAATTATGTGGCGCATGCACTAACAGTCAATACCAGGTGCATTTTTAGTTGCGCCAGTATTAAAGTCAGAACAAAATTCCAGAGATTCTATATTACCAAAATGTGTGTACAAGATTCCTGGCCGTTGCGAACCCCTCGACCTCAGACCACATGTACGATACAGATGATTATGTTGCGTACCATAATATCTAAAGCGACACTTTTTAATAATTACGAAGCCAGAGGTCGCTTCTTTTGGAGGTTGAAAAATTGAAGTTCTGGTGTCGCATATTTAGAGGGTCGCATGAGGTAACTTTACAGAGTCTACTTGCCTCAATTTCAGGCCGCTTAAAAACACTTCAGTGGGCTACAATCGAGGCTAGGAAGTGGCTACATTTACCTCTATTTAGAACGTGACATTAAAAAATAATTGTCAACGCAGCTGTCGCTACTTTTAGAGGTCAGAAAATTGCTGAAGCTCCTGGGTGTCGCATATTTGGGGTCACCTTAAATCGAGGTCTTACGGGTAGGCCACACTTGTAAACTTTAATTTATGGTGGGGGCTAGGAAAACACAACCTTTTATTAAAGTAACTTAAGGGAGGGACTGCATGGAAGGCTGGCACGTTGGGTGTGCTACACTCTGGGCCCCGTGTTTTCCATGTCCTGCTACATATTAAAGGGAGTGATAGAGGCTAGTTTAATATCATATTAATCAGCTAGCGTCAAGTAATCTGCTCGTTTAAGCGAAGTTCCTATGGTGGCTTGAAGTAGAAAGCTAAAAATTGTAGACAAAACGGCAGGAGCAGCCCCGCCTTTGACTGAACCCAGTATGCGGTACATGATAACACTTAATTGCTTTTTTTTACCTGTTTTCTTGCGCATACAGCAGTAACATAAGGAACATATGAAGATAACGAGCATCAGGATCAGGAGACCACCTCCAAGGGTCACTGTGGGAAATGTGAGTTAATTAGCACTTAATAGACTGATAACCCTTTACCAGACACAATGTGAAACACGGATGGTACTTCGAGGGTAGTTGGGCATGGCCCGACCGTCTCCCTGACGGGAGGTCGGGTTGCAAGCCTATCTGGGATTTGTTCTGCAGCATTATGTAACACTGCCATAAATATTCTTCTTCTCAAGTGGGTGTTAACCGATATGATGACGTGGATAAACCACAGCATACTGCATGCGGTTTCGCAACTAGATGCAAACGGAAGTGTAACCAAGCACATGAAAAATGCTGCAATCTGATAGGGCAAATCCCAGATAGGCTTGCAACCCGACCTCCCGCCACGCCCAACTACTTCAAGGGTACATTAAATTTCAGTCCCTTTCTCTTCTATCCTTTAATGGGGGCCTAGGGAAACCCGACCCTATAAGTGAACTATATCCTCCTCCTGAATAAAGCGGGTCAGGTGGCATATACGGCACCGGATGTAATTTTGAAGGGGGAGGGGTTCAGGTTAGCTTAGGGAAAATAACAAAAATTAGGGCGTTTCTATATCTAGTGCACATCCGGTGCCGTATATGCCACCTGATCCAATAAAGCTAGATATACCTGTGCTACATTGAGCTGCTCTTTCACGTGGTATTTTCATTGTGCTGCCTCGAGGTACGCTTCATACAGTATTGTCGAAAGAAAAGTGACCAATTGATAATTGCTACAAGATTTTCGTAGGATAATCTTAGCGAGGCTCTAGTGCAGCTAGAAAGTGAGGATATCGATGCCTATGGCCTTGTTGAGTCAGAGGGGAGTGACTGGGATCATAGCCAGATAGGAAGCTACTCCTCAGAGTTCAAGCTAGAAAATAAAGAGCCTAAAGAGCCAGAGGAAGCTCATGGAGCTCTTGAGACGGACCAAGTTCCTAGACCTGGTAAGTAACTATAGAGTAGCATCTGTAGTCTTCCTAGCTTCAATATAAGTTTGTTTAGGCTAGTTACATCAGCAGTGGACATCATGAGCCACCATTGAACTTGTAAACCTGTGTGTAGGTGAAGAAAACATTTCCCGGGAAATGAGCGTCTGCCGATACGACCTCATAGACAAGTTTCTGCAGATCCTGATTGAACCATGCCACCGTGAGAACATTGAGAACACTTTAACATAGCAGCCTAAGGGTAGCTGTCAGACAGATAGGCTGGAAACCTCCAATCAAACTTTCTATCTACTTCCTTCAATCCACTTCCGTTCGTTGTGACTTTATTGTTTTACTGACCATAAACGTTGTTATCCGGATCCGCCAGATGGTTAGCGCATGCGCAAGCAGTCAATATCAGGCCCACTCTTCGAGGAAGTGCGGCCTGGGATCGAGGCTAAGGCTATCCATGCTGTAAACGCAGCGCTGTGGCATCCAGGGAAGTAGACTCAAACAGATAAATAGACCAAACTAGAGCACAGAAGTGCAAACCCTCGGCTGATGACATGAACTAGAAGAGTGATATAATGCAGGGTTCTCGTTAAAAGGGCACGGCGCCCTACTTCAATTATTGGGCGCCTTCTTAACGCCCCCTTATATTGACCACATGGTAGCTTGTTTTTAGGCTAAAAGACTTCTAGTATAGTTAGCTTTCTACTATGAGTCCAGTAGAGCTGCTACTGAACGTACTGCTACTGAAGTAAGTCTAATGTGAACATACTGTGTTGAGGACTGACTAGGTATTTCTCTCAGTCTGCTCATCATTGTGCTTTATCATTGTGCTTTGTCAGCTTACCCCCCCCCCCCTTTATTTTTCTGCTAGCTAGAATCCTGTAATGCAGTGCATGTAGTGATGTATGTCTAGCACAGCAAGCCAACTCAGGAGCAACCAGACTGGAGGCATGCTGAAACATACGAACATGCACTGTGGATTAGGTCTAGTCTAGGATCACAGCAAAGAAGCATGCATTGAGTCTCAGAGAAGTATGGCTCCTGGAGTAGGATCCCATGCGATATGCAGAGAGTCAACAAACCCAGTCACAATTCTAGCTTTCTATTGTAGTGACCTTTTTCCATTGTTCCTGGTACAAGATCACTTCAGCTGTAAACACGTAGGTACCTCGAATAAAAGCCGCGTGTAGTTAGCTAGCTGTAACGTGCAAGTTCAAGCTTCTTAGCTTTTATTTGACAACGAAGCTTTAACATCAAAAGCTGCCACTATTAAAACCAATAGCTTGTTGTGTGGAGGCTATCCATGCTGTATACGCAGTGCTATATGTCATCCAGGTGAGTATAGACTCACGTGTCACAGACAAACAACGGACTAGAGCACTAAAGTGCTAACTTTCAGCTGTTAATATTGACATGAATACATAGATCTATAAAAAGTTGATTCAACTTTCTGCTTTGCTTGTGTACATATTCTTATAATTATTACAATTATGTCGATATTCAAATTTCTAAACTAAAGCACTGAAGTGCTAACCCTCAGCTGTTGGCATGATCTACAAGTGTATAGCAATCAAAAAAGACATTATTTAATGCTGGCTAAGCAGCAAGTAACAGTAGCTAGAGGCAAGAGGCATGCTGAGAGATTGGAGTTTTAGCACATGCAATGGTAGCCTCAGCTTGCGCACGCGCCAAATTATCCCCATAAAGTTTCCCATTAAACTGCAATTTTTACCAGAAAAATATCCTGGTCAAGCTGCGCTATGCTAATGCCTCTCGCCATGGTTATGCTTTCGCTCAAAAGTATTAGAGTGTTAGTAGGGAGAATAAGCTTTTCTCTATAATGATTTCATACAAAGAAAGTGATCTATATAACTGAGAAAAGACTCGTGTACATGCATCTATTGTATACCGTACATCGGGTAATTTTCAGGGGACAAAATATTCGTGGTTCAGCAATATTGAGACATTTCGTGGGTAATATTTTCGTGGTTTGAGCTTGCACTGCAGGTAAAGGTAGGCAAGGTCGCTTCATTCGTGGGTAAAATATTCGTGGTCAGACTTCCAACCACGAAAACTACGAATATTTTGCCCCACGAAAATAACACGCTATACGGTATGTTATCATTGTGGCTTACCAGGACCGAAAGATAAAAAAGATTCTGGATTATCTCACACGTGGGAATGCACATGATATTTGCAGTAATAAGGGGTGCGTTTGCAAGAGGTCAATGGCTACTAAATAGTTAGCTGCTAAAGCAGCTCTTTTCTGACTCTTGCAGCTATAAGTGCAAGGCTAACTCATAAATTAAATAGAAACTTTGTGTGAACAAAATTAATGATGCTACAAAAGATTCTGAAGACACTGCAACAGCCTTCAATGTGAGTCAAACTAGCCATAACTCGAGAAAGAAACTGTAGTGTGCTAATCCACGAATCAAATTCCAGGAAAACGTGGCTAGAAGCCTATAAAAGCTGTTAGTTTTCGTCGCATTGCAACCGTTGAGCAGTTACAGACACACAGACAGACAACAGTCAGCTTTACCATATCCCTCGTGCCGTTCAGATGATTGTCATCCACAGGCGGTGAGTCTTTTGTTAGCATAGCAGGCTAAGGGTGCCAACTGTAGCTATTATAGATGGGCTAAAACCAATGCTAATACCAGAGCTCCTGCTATTGCCAAGAAGCAAGCTGCTAAGCCTAAGGTTTAATAAGAAGACTGCTACATCTATACTTCTGACATACGGAACTCTGGCGAGAGATGTGCATGGAAAGAAGAAAGCCAGTCCTTGTCAGTGGCTAGGGAGCCTCGCTTCATCGACGTCAGTAGATGTACGAGCTTCTTCTCTGTACTGTTGCTCTGTCACTTAGTGAAGCAAGCTGTCTTTTTCGATACTTCCACTAACAGCTACTGCAACTATGCTGTATCTATGTGCTTTAACAGATACGACGAGTCTTCTCTTACGATTAGAAGGTAGCCATTGAACCAAATTCTAGGCTCTTCTAACGGAAAATGTCTAGCATAACAGTGTTCACGCCTCTATTTACGTGTGGGCGGTTGGCTAAATTAATAATAATTATAGTACAATGTATATCCTGCTGACTTATCAGTAACTTGACAGCGAGTTACATGCCCTCTTCTCTTTATACGCCGCGCCTTGATGTTATCCGAACTCCCCACTTTCTGGGGAATTATGTGGCGCATGCGCTAACAGTCAATACCAGGTGTATTTTTAGTGCGCCGGTAAGTCCGAACAAAACTCCAGAGATTCTATATCAAAATTTTGTGTACGAGATTCCTGGCCGTTGACCTTGGATCACATGTATGACACAGATAATTATACTACATAAGCCACACTTATGAATATCATTATAAATTGTTAGGTCATTAATTAATTTGCCACAAAAATTCAGCCAACCGTGTGCTTAGAGGCAACAAAGAACAAGAAAAAAGTAATTCATTGGATAATTAGAGAAATAATGACCATAATGAGGCAAGTTGGACACAAAATTTCAGAGATTCTACCAAAATTTGTGTACGAGATTCCTGGCCGTTGCGAACCCCTCGACCTCAGACCACATGTATGACACACATAATTTATGGTGGGGGCCCTAGGGAAACACGACCATTTATTAAAGTAACCTAAGGGCCTAGGGCCTAGGGAGGTATATCCTCCTGAACAGCTGTGCTTACCTCCAGAAGTGCCGGCGTCATCAGTGGGGGGAATGGCAGGTGGTATGGGGGGGTCGCCCTGGGACTGCTGCATGGAAAGCTGGCACGTCGAGTGTGCTACACTCTGGGCCTCTGAATACTCTAGAGGAGTACAAGTGTCTGCCGGTGTACGTGTAGCCATGAGGATCGATTCAGACGGATAGATAAGTATCGGATCAAAGCGTAATAATTAGGAGTTCTGAAGCAGCATGGTGAGTACACTTACGAGCGCGCATGCGCCGAACCATACCGTATAGCCAGAGATACAAAAGAAAGGGGATTGGAAACGACCGCCCACGCCCTATGTAAAAGGACTGACATCCGGTGAAGCACTCCGTGTAATTATTGCGCTCGCAAATAATTACATGGAAAAGTTTTATATCCCTGGTTTCTAGCTCTCCTATCCACTAGAGATCACTCAGGGCCTGGGAGATACTTGAGAGAAGTAAGCTTATACCACTGACAAGCTCTAAGTCCGTTGTCTTCACTCGGTTTCCAATTTTTTTGAGTTTAGCTTGAATTACTCTATGTCAACTTTTCTCTGTCCCTCCTGTGAAGTCAAAACAGCAAAGGACATTGCTTGACTTGGTTATTATGTATCTAAGTGCTACATAGAATGGCTTCATGCTATAAATAAGCTGTACTGTTCATAAACGTTTGCAGTATAGTCCTTCAAACTGCTTTAGTATACTTTTAGACACGCCACGGGCCTGTCCCTCCTACGACTTCATAGTAAAGGCTATTTCTTCTTGCATAGCATTTATTTGTCTAGTAATAGTGGCTGCATGGCTTAGTCGACTTTTTAGAGCTAAATTCTCTTTACTTTTTAGAAAAATCAACATTAAAAATGATCAATTTCACTGTTTCTATGTACAGCACATTGTAGAGCAGTCAAGACTGGTAATGAGCATGCTGACTATAAATATAATCCTTTGTAGTTTTAGCCACGCCCTATAACGCGGAATGCTTCACGCAAAAATTTCGTAAAAATTTCGTTTCCAATCCCCTTTCTTTTGTATCTCTGGTATAGCGGGTATATTTCGAGGGTGTAAATGTTCGCGGTTTTCGCGGATTGAGCCTCTACCGCGAAAATTTATACCCACGAAAATTTACATCTTTATTGAATAGTAGGCGTGTTCAGTATTATTGACCACACCTATCGACAATAAGAGGTGCCTCACCGTTATAGGCTAGGCCTGGATTCGAGGCTAACGGGTGTGGAGGTACAGCTGCATGTTGATGTGCGCAAGCGCCAAAAGGCTGGAACTCAGACCACGAAAATAAAATCCGCGAAATCCTTTGTAATGGTCCATCCGCGAAAATTTATACCCTCGAAATATACCCTCTATACGGTAGGTACAGTTAGTCTCATGAATCAACCGCCGTTAGTGTACAGTACTGTGGCGGAACTTGTGTGGCTTCCCATAACACCCACGCAATTGCATTAGCACTTATACGTGTAAAACATCTGAGCATTATAAGTGATATACATGCCATAATTATAATTATACCCTAGCTGGCTATTAAACACTATAATTATAGTCTCATGGATCAGCCCCCTCCTAAGAAGGTCCTTCAGCTCGAGGTCCGGCTGATCCATGAGACTAATTAAACACACGCATAATTATGCATGCATACACTCACAATTAGAAATTAAAATGAACAGTATCAATAGGATAGGACACACAGGTGAGGGTGCATATTCACACGAAGTTTAAACAAGATACAAAACATAGAAATTATGCAGTGAATTGAGTGAGTGGTGCATATCTCACAACTTGCACACAGTGGATTAGGTTACAATAGAGAAATAGGTGATAAATTAATGTTGCCAAAGAAGGCTGCCTGTGATCTCATTTGCTAACAGTTACTGGGCAGAGTCTCTTTCATCACTTTCCCTTGTCCCTGTAGAGTTGAGGAATAAATACAATTTGACTACTAAATTGACATTAGTAGTTAGTGAGTGTAAGCGAGTGTAAGCGAGCTAAGTATCTGTATACCTAGTAGTCCTGTGCATAAACTAATATATACATAGGCTTAGGCGACAAATATTGACAAGACAGAATTAACATAGCACGCACACACACACACACACACACCTTGGCTCCCTCTGTAAGGAGACATCGTAGAGAACGTCAGTGTCTAAGAAGTGGAATCGTGTCAAATTCTCGTGGAGGGCAGGCACCTCCTCAAAGTTGTACGGTCGGTCCTGCAGTGAGACAATCACAATGGGTAATATGAGTAATGATACCACCTGTTTTTAAATAGGTAATGTGTGTGCGTGCACTCAGCAAGGGATATACAGCAAGCCAAAAAGTAATAATTGACTACCTAACTATAAGGTAGTGGGGACACACACGCAGTTCTAGGAATAAACACAGTACGTGTTGTTACACACAATGCAATCATGTAGTCAAGGAAGGAGCATACACATAATTACTATATGCCAAGCATGTTCCAACTATGTTAAGTGAAGTTGGTAATGGACATGCCATATATACAACAGCTGCATGGTTTATGTACCCTACAGCTAATTGTAAGAGCGTGGAAACACATGAAAATGTGCATTAGTAGATGCTTAGCTAACACAAATACACCCACAACTCAAATGATGGGGCACTTGGAGAGTGGGAGTCACAATAAATACAGTCAGTCCTCACCTGTCTTAGTACCAGGTCTCTGATTTGATTGTAGATGAGCCTACACTTTGAGAAGTTTATCAATCCGTCGTCGTGGAAATTAACATTGCCATTGTCCACAAAAGTCAGATCAGACATGTACAGACCACTGTAGAGAAAACAAATTAAATTGAAATTGTACTTTTTGTTATCAAAAGTGTGATCTTTACCGACACAATGTATCGGCCTTAGTAACTGTTACCATAGCTACACAACACTTACAGGTATGGAATGCAAGGATTGCTGGATCTCTTCAGCTCATCTCTGAGCAGTTTGAAGTTATTCTCGGGTCTGGCCAGAGTCTGCAGTACCTCTAGTCTCTTAGTGGTGGCTTTGTCGAGCTTGGAGAAGCTCCTCTTGAGTCTGGAGATGGAAGGATGGGCCAGTCCATTCAGCAATGACATCAGAGTGCAGAGATTATGCATCCCTTGCAAGTGCTATACACGGGAAATAATTGCGTATTGATCTCACACAAGCGATGAGACTCGACAAATAATACATTGCATGCACCTAATCATATACGTGCATGTAAAATAATGCACTAATCAAAGGAAAGTTCTTTTTACAATAGTTGGTGACTTACAGATGATATTTGGACAAAGTCTGATATTCTCTTTGCTCTTTCATGGACATCCTGCAATGAAACAAAAACAAGATTGTGATTTCAACGTACATGTACCTATGACACTAATTGGTAAAATAGCACAGTCTTTAGAATTTAGTTGGCTGTATTTATAACTATAGGTACTGACCCTTTGTGAGAGTATGGTGGTGGCCACCCACAGAGTGAGGTTGTTGATTCTGTCTACTAGTCGCAGGATATTGGCTGCACGATGCTTGTACTTGGCCTTCTGCCATGCCTGCACAAACAGAACACAACGATGTTAATTACAGGAGACTCTGATCATGGTAAAAGGGGTTCGCCATTACTGCACTCTAGGTGGGGCCATTCTTAGAATATTGTGTATGCTTACAACATAATATATGAGGTTGGCAACTAAGTGGCCTTTTATCCCGTCTAGAGCAGTGTCTCATTTCTAGACCCTACATCTACGTACATCGTAAATCCTTGTCTACAGTTAGTACCACAATGTATGTTATAACATGATAAAGTTCATGCACTTATTTTACCCAATCTATAGCTAATTTATGCAAGGAACATATTATGAACCTTGTACAAAACAATGAAACTAACCATATCGAAGAAGTAAACTATAAGGTAAGTATTGTATAACAATTAATGCTGAAAGTAAACACAGTTTGCGCTACATAATCACAATATAGAGTGAATGCATTGTCCTACCTGGTTTAGTAGTTCACATGGTTTGATCTTGGCAAAGAGAGTGAAGTCAATAATGGTCATTTGTCGGGCCACTTCCTCTGGGTCAAAGTCAAAGATTGTGAGTAAACCTGTCGAATTAGCGGATGGGAACTGTGTGTGTGTGTGTGTGTGTGTGGTGAGTGGGTAAATGTTTGAAGAGACACAAGTTTGGACGAAATAGTGCCCTGTATCTACAGGACCTGTGCATAGAATGCATACATGTACACCTGTTACCTTTACAAATAAAAAATTGTTACCTTTACTGGGGGTGGTGGGTCACGGAACATTTTCAAGTTCTTCTTCTGAATCACTCCCTAAAGAATCAGTGAAGCACCATTAATACATGAAGAACATTGAGAGTTCAACTACGTAACAGCTACATGTAATAATTGTGCATGTAACATGTGCCAAACAGTGTGTGAGCTCACCTTGATGACCATGATGTTGGTTCTGAGTGGTTTACACAGTCGAGGGTGGTCCAGTATCAACACAGTACTGACAAACTGGAGCAGGGCATCTTGCAGCGGGACATTGTCTGCATGGAGACAAACAATCATTGTTACGTCTTGGTGTAATGATGGAACAGACATTTGCTGACGTAAGACCATAACTATTTTGGCTCAAATGCAACAGTAATGTATTTGGACAAGCACGTACATGTTCCCAACAAAACAACATTCCCTCAATTGTCAGGTTATGGTGTTACAAGCTTACAGTACTGACATTGAGCCCGAGCACATGTAAACAAGCTTGTACGTAGTTGTTAGCAATAATTAATTCATTGTTCAATATTATGTCATAGGAATGCTCTTGGCTATTGTTTTAAGAGAACCAACCATCACAGTAATAGCAAGCTCACCTTTGAAGTCGACACTAAGCTCCACCCACAGTTTGAGAGCGTTGATGACACGAGCCTGAATGGTCTGCTTCATGACGGCAAAGCCCTGAGGAGACATGCCTTCTGGCCTCACTACGTTGTAGCGTTCTAACAGCTTGCGTAGGAGGCGGTCAGGGGTGGCAAACGACTGATACGTATACAGGAAGGTCTTCACAAATTCTATGTCTGTGAGTGGTAAGAGGAAAAGAGTGTTTGCACAGTCACTGAATGTAAAATTATACAACACGGAAAAGAACAGGTAGCCACGACACAGTGAAACTTATTCATGAGGGGTGACCCCTACATGGGTAAGACCTTCACAGTGGAGCTAACAGAGTCTGAATCAATCTTTAATAACTTGGCTATGCAATGTGTGACTTACTTACTTACATGCACGATACACTGTTTTCACTCGAACAGAATTTGGGTATAATTATACAGTATACATGTATCAAAATGTGTACAAATTAAGTGTCACTTTCGGGTGCACTGTGGTTTCTTACTACATGTACTTACAATCGAACAGATTTCCAATTTGTACACTAATGCGAGCAGCAAATTACCACACAAACTTCCCACCACACAGCATGGAACTGGACATAACTTCAATTGCCTACAAGCTAGGGAGGCCAGATTCCCTCAAACCTTCCATCACAGTTATATCCATATAAGTACATATATATATAGCAGGTGTATACGTGCACATCCAATAATATCCGGGTACCCAATAAACAGCCGAATTGACGGTCTAGAACCATACACAAGCACAGGCAATAAAATTATGGAACACAAATTTCCTTACCATGATCTTTTTCGGAGGTGACTCTCTCCACCAGTTTGTTGAAGGTAGCCCCAGCCACTGTGCCTGGCTTGCTGACATTGTAGCGCAAGTTCTTTTCAGAGTCTGGGCCCTCGTCCCACACATTGGTGTCGTCTTGTATGGCTGAGGGGGTGGGTGGTGAGTGTGTGTATAGTTACGTGTACTGAATACATCATGCACCGCAGTCGTAGGAGTGGATATCTGAGTCTATAGCTACAAACATTATCATGCACATGCGTGTAGAGTCTAATTTCAAGGGGAAAACAGTACATGTACGTGTAACCACTTAGTTACCTGGTATCAGAGAATCTCTTCTGTCAATCTGTAACAGTGAATAGAAACAAAGAAATGTCATACAAGAACGTCTGTAGTTAATGGCAACGTGAGTGAGTGCATATGCAGGCCATTAAAGAACAAGCTCTGCTATAGTGACGCTACCATACACAACAATTGTTGTCAGGTGGTCATGCTATAGCTAGTCTCCTGGCATCATCCAACTATGGGATTTTATCATAGCACAAATCAAAAAGCAATGGGCTTGGAGCTATTGTGCATGAGAAATCACTAGCTACATATAACAATTCCTAACATCCTTAAATATGTTTCAATCTCTCAAATAACACTGTGCTTGGCTATAATTATAATGTACAGAGTGGACAATAATGGTGCAAATAATGGTTGTCTCACCTCTTCTCTCTGATTAAAGACCCTCTTGCCGCCCCTTCTGATGGGACTGGCGGCCTCCTCCCCACGGTACACGAGTGAGACATGTTCCTGCTCTAGAATGCCTTGGTTGTGCAGAGAGACAGAGAGGTCCAGCTCTATGCCTGTGTGTGTGTGATGTGGGGTGTGTGATGTGCGGTATTACACCAGAGTGGATGCATGGTTGCTTGCAAAGAGATAGCTAGACTGACTGAACCAAAATCACCTACAGAGCTGCACTGCATCTACGCAGACTAAATATTGTTATTGTTCAATTGCATGTGTGCGTTAAGAGATGGCAAACAGGTAAACTGTTTTGGACTGAGACAATGAACGAAGTGCTATACAATTGATTAATTGTGTCAACAATTACACATGACACACAAACACTTCACGCACAGTGATTTGGAGCACTCATTGATTTACCTTTACCTGCATACTGCAACCCGTAGTGTGAGGAGTGCCTCAGGCCGTAGCGTCTGGCCAGGTAGTCTCTCAATACTCTGCCTGGTTTACTGAAGTCCACTTGAACCGTGGTTCTACTGCAGGACAACAGGGAAAAAAGTTTAGTATACGAGCGTCCAAGTTAACTAAAGTAGTGAAGGTGCAATTACGTTATCCTCTGTATATTTCCTGGTGAAACTGCAATACACAAAATGCACACTGAAAGGCACAACAGTGCTTGTGTATACTATAATCAAACTGCAACACACACACAAAGCATTAATAGCTATGAATAGCTGTGCCTACAGTGGACCAGTGCTGAAACTGCAATTGCCACACACACACACACACAGAGCACAAGAAGTACCTGGTACTGAAGTGTGTGTACAAAGAAACCTATCAACTATATTCACTTTTTAAATAGTAAGATATTAGAGAGTCCCAAAGGCTCCTAGTATTACCACCTGTATACATAGGCTACATCTTTAGAATGTTGTTGCCGAGGGTACGCAACAGCTGCACATAATTTATTGAACCAACAATAGAGCTATGTGTTATGGGCTGAGATATTGGATATTGCACATGCAGTGTCATTGTGTACATGCAAGCCAAGCTATGACAGGTATGCAGAGGCTGAATAATGTGCATCCAAAGTAGCATGCCTTATGAGAATCGTTAACATGAATAGACAATGGCCGCCAGGAGCCAGAAATCTGTTGCAATGTTTACCTGTCTTCAGCAGAGTCGAAGGAGACCTTGATGGGTTTGTGAACCATGTGCAACACTAGGCTGTCCTGATAGCCACCTGCAGTAGAGGAAGCTAGTCAACAGCAGTCTTTCAATGTAACTATTAATTGGCTTATTATGTTCTGGTACTGTTAGACAAAATAATGAGTAGACAGGTGAATTTTGTTGGTAGAAGCTTAATAATGGTTGAGGTTGAGCTAGCTGGCTCTAGCCTAAACCAGAACCCTACAAAACATACTTGAAAACAAACTACCCAGTACCCAAAAACAAAGTGATATCGACACATGCAACTTTGTTTTCTAGCTAAAATGACCAAACTAACTGGCTTTACGTATATTGGAGTGTGTTGTACTAACCTTGGTAGTGTGAGTCAAGATAGGTCCACATTTGAGAGTCCAATGGGAGCTCAGTATCATCGTGGAAGTAGAGACCATAGTAACGAGGGTCATACTCCAGTGACCTATAGTGTGAATACAAGAAGAAAATGATGGGAGAACGAGAGAGAATATTAACCTGACACAGATTGTAATTCAAAAATATATATAGCATAAACTCGAGACAATTTTTGCAAGCTAGCAAACACCACCAAACCAGTGTTTTCATCGAAGCATTAAAACTACGACCCTCAGAGCAGTCCCCACAATTTCTCTCACCTCTGATGACAGAGAAGATCGACGACCTCTGATACCAGGGTGTCTTGTGCCACTAGTAACTCCAGTGTGCCGTAGGTTTTGTCCTCATTACCAAAGTGATCGTGTGGGAAGACTCTGAACTCAAACACCATTGGACGATACTTTGGACGAAATTCCAACACATCCTACGACGAATAGACACAATATCAACTGAATGTCTACACCAAGTAAATTTGGAAGTAGGCAAATTTGTGCTCAATAGGTGAATAGACGTCAAGTACATGTACTCATGATATATTTGGCAAAATCCATTTAGACGTCCATTCAACTATTCAAAAATGGTTTATAATGAGAATGAGCAATCAGAGGGAGTGTTCAGTGTTCAATTCAGCCATCAAAGAGGCTCCTCGCACAAAACAATCGGAATGGCATGTATATATACCCATATTATCACCGCAAGCTAAGAAACGTACCAATTCGATCACTATACTGTATATAATATATTCTAGTAATACAGTACACTTATTTAATGCAGCCTCTGAGCATACACTGTGTACACCTGACAATGGTCACGTAAATAAAGACGATTGTGGGGAAAATTGAACATTCATTTTTCTCTCTACCGGCCTATTGATTTTTTGTATATATGCATGTACAGTGCCAACAGTGAATAGAGAGTCCATTTATTTTACGCTATTTAATGACAATTAAGTGGTTCTCTAGGGAGTGACTTGTAAATCTGTAGGCAGTGTTGCACTAAACAATGATTGTATTGTTTCAATGTAGGCAGTGTGACGGTGTCTAGCGTCAACATACCGTAGCTTTCAGCTTGTATGCAGCCAAGAATTTGTAATCTTCCATCCAAAGTCCATGGACGTCCGATTCTCGTGATTGAAGATATAGAGCCATGTGGACCCAGCGAGAGCTGTCTGGATCAGGGATACGTCGTTTCAGAGTGCTGTGTGTGTGTGTGTGTGTGGGTGTGTGAGCGAGGAGGTTTCAAGTGGTTGTGCTACATCTACACAGGAAGGTAGGGACATGACTATTCAGGAACAGATGTTGACATTATAGTATGTAGCTTTACTATTTCTGTCCGAACTGTAAACTGTTCGAGACAGCTTCACTAGCGCTACCTGAAACCTAAGACACAGGCCAAACCTAACTCTGTCATGCAAATAATGTCCTAGAAATATCCCATAGAGCTGGTGCTGCATGCTGTTTTTCTCATCTGTGCCATACAACCGAATGGGAACTTTATATATGATCATGTATAGGTGTTGTGGGCATGCACATGCAGTGTGATCAACTATCTCACCTGATGAGTTCTCCAACTGTTTCGTCAAGTGACACTTTAACTTTCCTTGAGCTTTGAATGACAGGTATTTTGACCGTGAGGATCACTGAGTGGAGCCGACCAACAGACAACTGCAGTGAGAGAGCACAGCTAATAGCAACTGCATCACATCACATCACATGCAGCCACGTAATATAGGTACAGCATCAGGTTAGTATACATTAGGAGAGCTCCATTTTTATAATGTTATACTGTTCATTACAGTACCGGCCATCAAAATCACAGCCAATACATGAGCTGTTTGCAGCACATAACTATAGTGCAACTAGGAGGACACTTGTGCAGGAAAGTGCAGAATAGCTCAATTTAGCTGCATACATGATATCACATAATAGATGACTACACTGAACTAATAGTCTACATAATAGCAGAGCTCTATGCAGTATTACTTACATACACTGCTTGCTCTAGACCTTTAGGCTAGTTAGAGACTAGCTAGTAACAAGACTAAGAACACTTGGCCAAACTGACTGGAACTAGAAAAGTGATTTATATTGACTGGCACAGATGTTTTGAATAGCAGGTGTCACGCCCACAAATCAATTAGTCAACAATACCACTGCTATGGATATGGAAGTCCCTAGGCAACTAATTTCCTCTGCACGTGCCAACCACTTACACACCTGCACTACAGCAACTACAGCAACTTTGTAATGTGGGTAACCCTATTATACTTCAAACACTTTCCTAAGCTATTGATGCCTAAAGGGAAGTCACGTAGTTTTTTATGGCTGTACACGGTGGGTGTAGCAGCTGTATACAATGTATTATAGTGACACACATGCTGGAACACATACATTAAATAAAGCAGCAAATCAATAAAGCAGCAAATCAATCAAATCCCCATCTTTGTCCGGTTCTTTTTACAGCAAAATTACTAAGTTTCTGAGAGACTGGGCTAAGAGATAGATCAAACAGTGGAACCAGAACTAGGAAGTGCTGCATGGGAAAGTACTTACCTTTGTAAGAACTTATAAGGACTTCATCTACTCTAAGCCTTTGATGATGTCCATGACAACAATACTATTTAGTAATGCTCTTAGTGAGGTAAACCGATTTGAGCCAGTTGACAAATACATCATTATAAGAATATATAATACCCTATCAGAGGATTACAAAGGCTTTATACTATATATAAAGGTGCTAGGTCCCTTACTATAATTATTCCCATAGTGAAACGAAGACTACTCTCAAAATAATGGAATGAATGATGTCAACAATCTAAAGATCTCGTGAGCATACATCAAGAATTTCTGTTATGCTCTTGCTTTCAGAGCTATTAAGTGTGAGAAGCACTTTCTGAGGGACAACAATTCTGCTGGTTTCATGCAGAATTACTATACATGTCCAGTACATGGCATAAAGCACACATGCAGGAGTGGTTACAAGCACTCACCCGACACTCGAGCACGTCAGTAGGCAGGATGTGGTAGTAGATCATACTGTCAGACGAGTCCAGGCTGCAGGGACAATGAGGTAATGAGTTAAGGTATTATGTGAAAGGATATGTTTTGGTGCAGTGGCAGCTACATGCATGCTTATACGTAGTGGGTGCTTAACTATAGACACAAGGGCTAGCCATTCGCAACTGAGGAATGTCTCAATATTGGCTATTGTGAAGCTGGTTTTCAAAGCAGAAACACGATGTAAATGTATAAATGTACATGTACATGTCAATCTGTGAAACTAAAATTGAGAAATTTTTGACGAGTGTTCATCCACAAAAAATGTATAATTACAATGGTCGCACAATCAGTCAACAATCTGGTACACTACCTCAGTGGCTCAATGGTCTAATCCCTGAGTTATAAGTTATGATTACTACATCCAGCGCAACACAAGGAAAAGGGTATTCTCTGCAGTGTCAAAGTATGCACTGTGAGAGAACAAAAGGCTTTGGATAGGTGCAAGACCTGTGGTCAAAGTCACATCCAGTGCAACACAAGGAAAAGGGTATTCTCTGCAGTGTCAAAGTATGCACTGTGAGAGAACAAAAGGCTTTGGATAGGTGCAAGACCTGTGGTCAAAGTCAAGAGGTGAGATAATGAAAGTTCCTGAGTTAACTGATTCACCGACACAGCTTACTTTAGTGGTGACAATGGTTTCTTTGAACAAACAATAAACACTCAAACGTTGGTGCCCAAATCCTTACAACAATAAAACCTATATTACAAGTGACAAGTGACACACTCTATATGTACATGTAAAAGGTAAAAGCTGGTTTCTAACACCGGTGCTTACGCAAGCATTTTGCAAGACTCTAGATGGTGTTCACATGCATGTGAGGGGTGCCTAACAAGTGTATGTGCTGTTAAAGGTATAGCTTTTAATCAGCAGTGCACCAAGGAAACTCCTCATATGGTGCGGTGGCAGCTACATGCATGCTTATACGTAGTGGTGCTTAACTATAGACTCAAGGGCTAGCCATTCGCAACTGAGGAATGTCTCAAAGCCAGACGGGTCGTCAAGGAAACATGTCAGCGGAACCACATTTATAGAGTACAATAGTAATTGAGAGCTCTCTGACACATTCTACTGGGAACACTGAACTTGCTGGCACTGTGGTAGTGTACTAGAGAGTGAGCAAGAGGTGTCAGTCAAAATGGACGTGTTTTAATGCTGGTGCACTTGGATGGACTGTCAGTTACATAATGCACTAGACTGTGCCTTGTGCATTATGTAACCGACAGTCCATCCTCGGCACACAAATTAAACAATTAAATATTGGCTAGGTGTGTCTCTAAATAATTATAAAGAACAGAAATACTATCTACCACCACCACCACCCCCCACAACACTCCCTACACAAATCTCGGGCAATGTGGCAGCAGATGTAACATGATAGCATAAACACAAGGGGAGATTATGAAAACATCACACACTTTAAACTTTTAAGGACACGAGGCTACAGATTGGCTAGGGAATTTGGACATGAATGCTAATCCCACCACCCACTGACTACGGAACGATGACTTGTACAGTTGCCCTTCTATACTAATAGTGTACAAGTGACATTGACAGCATAGCTTTTGATGTCTACAATGCAAATTGAATTGGAGGATATCGTATATCAGGTTGCGAATACGAGGTTAATCGAATGCGAATGATACTGTGCAAGCCAGATTGCGTTTCTAACTATTTGCAAAACATGGGAAATTGCATGAGCATGCTAACACTTTGGGTGTATTCATGGCTACAAGACTGCATAAGATACTAAAGTCGCATACATCTTCAGTGGAGGGAGGGTGCAGGTAATGGTTGCAATAGTTCCCCAAAAGATGCTACTTTACTACATAATTATGTCAGTACACTCTTTTGGTAAGTGATCGTTAAGGGAGTAATAAGCTATAATTAGTGCAATGATCCCTTACCAGATTCAATACAATAATTATTTTGGCAAAGATGGTTTGCTCAAAAAACTGGCAAGCTACCATTATTATCTGCTTATAGTGATCCCTACCAACTTAATTCTAACCATGCTACCACACTGTACCACTGTACCGATTCACAGCTACAGATGCACTTGTAGCACATTTGACACACTCAGATTGAATTCGTTGCATGGCTCCCCGCACACAAACTAGGGAATAAAACTAAATTACACGTCAGAGGTAAACATAACACAACTCACCCGCCCACGAGGTTGAACCCTAGACAAAGGTTAATGTGCCGTGCACAAACATAAACATGCTGTCAGAACTGTTAAAACTAGCCATGCTATAATCCCCAATCCATTTCTTAGCTAGATGACAAACAAGTTAACCCCCCACCACACATTTCATTATTCACGCAGAACAAAACATTCCAGCTGGGTCCTAGACACACTACACTTGAACTCTAACCCAACATGGGAATAGGGAGGGAGTACGTCATTGACCTTTGAACTTATATGTATAAACAGATAAGTAAGAAGCAGCTCATATATAGGAAGTTGGACACGCATCATCAATCACGTGACATTCCTAAGCGCTAACCATAGATACTAAACAACTTTAAACGGGTACCTCTGACTTTACTGAGCTTATTAACACTTGACTATATGGACTGGTCCAACCAGACAACCGACACAGCTAGAGTAAGAATATATATTTCAGCGGTGCTGTATGTAGCTTGCACTGTGCACTGTACTGGCTGGCAAGAATCTAGTAACTCTATGCACTGATTGCTGGGGATCGATCGAGTTGGTTAATGAAAGGTTCAATTTTGCAGAGAGTTAATGTTGCCTTCAGTCTCTAATGACCGTGCAACAACAAACAAACTTTACATGGAGAATCATTGATCTGTGCAAGCTCAGCAAAAAGTAGTGCACGTCATCGTGTCTAACCTCCTCTGGAAGCAGCTATACATTGCATAAAATCCATAATTACCCGAGGCGCGCGTGGGTGGCCACGGGTATAGTAGTACGTTGTTTGTTTGTAATAATTATGTGAGCCTACTCACCTGGGTGCCAAAGCACTGCGTTTACAGCATGGATAGCCTCCACACAACAAGTTAATTGTGGCAGATTTCGATGTTAAAGCTTCTTTGTCGTATAAAAGCAAGCAAAAGCTAGCAAGTTGCCTAGCTCTACACGTGACCTTTTTCAAGGTAGATCTACATATTGCAGCTGAAGTGATCCTTTACCGGTCTCTATTAAAAGTAGAATTGTAGGTAATTGTTGCTTCTTTACTCCTCTGGTTTTTATAAATCTATTTATTCATGTCAACAGCCGAGGGTTAGCACTTCAGTGCTCTAGTTTGTTTGTTTGTGTGTGATATGTACACGTGAGTCTACTCACCTGGATGCCATAGCACTGCATTTACAGCATGCATGTCCACACAACAAGTTATTATGGCAGATTTCGATTAAAGCTTCGTTGTTGTATAAAAGCGAGCAAAAGCTAAAAGCTAAAAGCTTAAATTTGCACGATGGTTAGCTCGATCTACACGCGACCTTTATTCGAAGTAGATCTACATATTTGCAGCTGAAATGATCCTTACCTGTTTCTATTAACAGTTTGTTGCTTCTTTATTAAGGTATAACTTAGATTTATTCATGTCATGTCAACAGCCGAGGGTTAGCAGCACTTCAGTGCTCTAGTTTATCCATATCTACGGAGTAAAGATTTCTATTAAAACTAAGCTTTACAAACGGTTTAAACCTTTAGCACTGAAATGCTATTCTCACCGACCAGATCGAGTGCTGTACAAATGTGATGTGAAACTCAGTAGTACCGTGCAATGCGAAATTTTTGCTGTTTTCGAGGGATAAAAATCCTTCACGAAATTGTTAATTTGAGTGCCTTGAAACTTTTGTGCTATAATTTATGGTGCATGAACATGGAGTACATGTAGCTAGGAGGGGCAATGAAAATAACCTATACAGATACAGGGGTATATCATATCAGACTCGAATGCTTTGACAAGGCTTTGAACGGCAGTGGTGCATGCACTAGAACTAAGATCACAGCAGAGTCAGCAAAGAGGCCTAGATTGTTACCAGTAGGACACCTGACCTGATCTGACATGCAATGGGACCGCAGTATGAAAATAAATAGGGCTCCAGTTGTTCCACATGACTGTATATAACGTCAGGAGTGCATGCACACGCACGTTATCAGGATATTCATGCACTCCTGATTACGTGCATGTGCAATGCCAATGCATGCCTAAAGCGGTTAGCTACATGTAGCTAGCCAACGTGCAAGGTAAGCTTCTACAAGGTAAGCTTCTACTCACTATTATTCGACAACAAAGCGCTTTAACATCAAAATCAGCCACTATTAAATTCTTGTGTGGAGGCTATCCATGCTGAAAACACAGCGCCATGGTATCCATGTGAGCAGACAGACAGACAGGCTACTATAACCTGTAGCCGCCCACGTACCTCGGGTTAACAACTAGAGATCACCTCCTGCCAAATAGTGTCTAGTTTGCACAGAGTGGTCTTACATTGCGAACAAACTAATTCCATTTATGTTGCTTAGGGTGGCACCTAAGAAGCAGCTGAGGGTGAAAAGGCCAGCCTACTTAACAACAAGACGTCTTTGCCAGCTGAGCACTAGACCAGTACCTTCTTTGTAACGCAGTACTTCTCTTTTGAGCAAGTGAGTGGTAGAGTTGTGCCAGAGGCTTGTTCTATTAAGGAATTGTACACAAGACATTGTCAAGATTTACATGTTTGGCTGAAATGGAGTGTACACACACTAATAGTGTCTATTCACTCACAAATTATCCATATTGTTCACACAGACTAATCGTAATTATTATCATGTAGGTGGATATCCATTAGATGTGGTGAACTCTGACTGGCTGGGCTACAATGACAAACAGACCTATGAGATATATAGTGATAGTCTGGAGTCCAGTGGCCTACAATTTATCGCACATTATGATACATTTAATACATAGATCTGACAGCAAAGTAGAGATTTGCAGTGAGTAGTTCAAAATACCAGGGCACAAATTTCAAGACAGAGTACACTGAGCAGGGTACAATCTTTACATGTGCATGCAACGGGCCTACACAGACACATCCAATGATGAACAGTCTTTGTGAAGGAATGCACAGATTTGGCACTATGGAACAAACGAACTGTATAATTACGAGTTGATAGCTCCAAATTAGTGCAAGCTCTACAACATGGTAGGCAGGACAGTAAGCTAGAGGGCAGGTAGACACTGCAACACTTGTGATATTGAGTGGGTGCACCAACATAAGAAAACTCCCAGTGTTTTGAAGCATTCACATAATAGCCATTGAGGTGGACTGTGATTGTTACAATGGACTAGTTAGGACTTGAGTAAAATTTGTGGGACGTATTTAGATGATGAGAGACAAAAGAGATGTAAGGGAACAACTTTCTTTTGAGCAACTAGGTACAGGGTTATACTACATGTATAGTAATTGGTGTACGTAGGTTGAGGAAAGAAAAAAATATTAGCCACCAGTAACTATCCACTTTTTAATTCTGCATTGTACGTAAGTGCGTCAACTGCACAACAAGTACATGTACACTATGAAAAGTGGGGAAGACTTCTCTTGGCCACGCAATAGAATCATATACACAACAGCACACCTCCACACTTAAAGTGGGCTTGGATGGACACTTGCCTAACTAGTGTACTTGTAATCTAACTGAGTATTTACAGGCCAAGGGAGAACCTCCCTCTCTCGGTACAAGCACTTAGTCAACTGACACTCACTGCATTCTGAGCCTGACATGATAGAGGGAGTATCCTTCAGAGGCGTCCATTGGAGGGTCACTCAAACTGAGCACTTGACACAGGACGTCCCCCACAGTACTGAACTGGTCGTACTCCACTGACATGCTCGCCTCGAGGGAAGGTATCACAACACGCACATCTCTGTAGGCAGGCTCCAAAGTCTTCAGCTCTAGCTTGCACTGTGTTTGTGTACATAGAAAGCACAAGTAAATACATACAAAAAAGGTATATAAAGTACATTAGTGCTTAACGACGAAATTGCGTGTGCGTGTGTGTAGGGCGGTGGGTAGATGTATGCTCTCAACAGAGCTAGATAAATCTTATGAACCTCAATCTCAATAACCACCCTAACCATGTGAACTGCCTACTGTGTATCTATCCTAGTTTCCGACTGGTTATTGCCCAAATTTACCATAGCAACTCAACATTATAGCCCAGCACAAACAATGTAGCCTAACTTATGCAAAACATTGTTTGTTTTTAGCTTAGGTATGTGCATTCTTGTGCATATCAGTGAAGGGATCCAAACTATCATTGGCAAGCAAGTGAGGTCAAAAGATTATGTGATCAACAATTGTATATCAAACATCGCAGAGAGCTTTGAGATGTTTTCACTAACGAAGCAGGAATGCAGTGCAAACAAACATCAGTTTCTGCCAGACAGGACAATGAAGTACTTGAGCAACCAAAGACCGACTAGGGAATGCTGCTACTCAATGCTATCACTACATCACTGCCAGCCACAGTTGGCTGGCATGAATGCAATGGAAGTTAACTTTACAGCTTTGTATTCAACCATTCTAAGTGTGGATTAAACTTTGTACTTCACAAACAGCTACATGTAAATATCACAGTTCTAACTCTTTTATCAAACGAACCAATGCCAATGTGTTGTCGCCTACCTTCCTCTTCCAATGCACCTCATCTGGTTTGCTCTTATTTTTTCGCCGCAACAACCCCCCTGCTATTGTAAGTGCTGAAAAAGCACCACTAGATTTCCTCCGTGTAGCTTTTATTTCCTCAGGAGGCTCGATCGGTCGACTAGCGGACAAGCAAGCAGTATGTCTCTTTACATCCTTGCTATCGACACCTACGTTGAGTGTGTTGTTCCTCTCTCGGCTTACGGCCACAATGTCTGCACTTGGGAGGTGTCCATTGGGTGCAGCTTCTCTAGCAGTACAAGTGTCTACTTGCATATCACCGTTTGTGTTCAATAGCTGTGCTCGTTTAGTGAGATCAGCTGTTGCCAGATGCTCTATTTTAACGATACCATTCGAGACACTGTCAGGGCGGGACGGGACATGGTCGACTTTTATCAGAGCGCTTGCTATGTTCCGAGTAGCTGTGGCTCCTTTTGCGTTCTTAGCAAGCCCAATACCAGTAGCACTATCCAAGGTTGGAGTAGGTTCCGAGCCAGAACGAAGAAAACCAGTCTCTCTACCAATAATAGGATTTCGAACATGCTCAAACGAGTCAGATGACTCCACAAAACTTGACACATAATTGGTGGACCGCATTCTCTCCATCACTCGAACATGGCCATTGGCAGACACAGAAAGAGGAACAGGCTTAATCCTCTTTGACTTAGTGTGTCCATCAGAAGCACTTCGTTTCACCGTAGCTTTTCGATCTTTTGGTGGCTTTGCTTCTGCTTGTGGTTTAACTTTCCTGGACTTGGTATGACCATCAGAAGCGCTGCGTTTCAATGATGAGTTCTTTTCTTTCGGTGGTTTGACGCTTCTGGATTTTGAATACCCATCGGAAGCGCTACGTTTCAAATTAGACCTCTTCTCCTTTGACTTCGGCTCTTTACTGCGGCTCCTAGATTTCTCCATTCTTTTATCAGTGGCTTTAGGTTTGTCCTCTGCAGTGTACTGGCCCAAAGCCACTTGATTCCCTCCAAAACCAACAGCTATAATGTCACCAGAGCGTCCATCAATGCTTCTTGCTTGTGCACCAGTCAAATCCACACAGCTATGAGAGAATAGGTGATTCTTGAACACTCGAAGAGGCATTTGTTGAAAGGCTGTAACGCGACGTACTACTAGCTATTATGCAAGCAAGCCAAAACTGTTGTTTATTATAAACTGGCAACTATATTAGCTTTGAGCAAACTGGCTATACACAACATTGGAAAGTCCCTCCCTTGCATGGGCTGTTTATATAGCAATCGCTGACGCCAATAATACGACCACACACTATAGCGTACCAAGACTAAATTAGAAGGTGGGTAAGAGTGTCTAAATAGAGCTGTCCAATTAGCCTCGTTAGAAGATAGAGTTGTCTGCCAAGTCACCGTGGGTTGCTGTAATACATGTAGCCCATGCGAGTGAGTCCAAAAAATACACACACTAAGAATACATATCGTGAAAAGTGGTTACCTATAGTTTCAGACTGCCCAAACTTGAGGTGACAAAGCAGGTATCACGGGCCATCCTAGAAACCGAGCAAATTTGGAGTTTGATTTGGGCACACAGAGATTGTTTATACTGGGTCTAATTGATGTTTATAAAGATTGTTTGAGCATTAAATTTAGAATCACGTTGATGGCTTGTATACGGTATATGTTTGTCAGAATAAAAAGTTCCTGTTTTTTTTTTAACGGCCGGCTGAACCGCTTGCATATAAACGGAATGGTAAAACAAGGCAGCTCATTAAAATTTCGAACAGTAAAAAAAATGTATCGTTACATTAATAAAATGTCGAACAGTACAGAAATGTATCGTTACATTAACGCAATTCACTTCATATAATTATTACTTGCAGGTCACTTGTTTTTGGTGGTATAAACAGATATAGTATAAATACAGTAAGCAATATTTTGTGGTTGAATACACGACAATGATCGAATAAACATAATGGTGATCGATGATGTCTTGGAACAATGAAGGCTTAATAGTAAAGCAGACATGATAGATCCTGATCGGCTTTGAACTATTTCCAGGTCAGCATTCTAACAATAACATAATCGAATTCACTACAATAACAGACCCACTGCAATGTACACTAGTCTGGCTATCCAGCTTTCAAGGATGGGTACGTACGTACGTTGTGTGTCCCGAGATATTGCTGATTTGGGACCCGTTTTTGTATCGTATTACAATAAAATTTAATTACAGTATATTTATAAAGCTTGCGAGTTGGTTTAGCGGTTTTCTAACAACAGCAACACTACATGCAACGAGAATTTTCTTCGACAGCTACTGTATGCTCAGCAATACATGTACATCCCTTCAGTACAGAGAATGCTTCAGTACAGAGAATGAGTGAGGCCCTTCCTTTTTTCCAGGGTGTAACTTTTTAGCTTTCTTTTCTGACAGTGTGCCCATCAAGGTTTGGTTCATTATAGTTATAGTATCATGCAACACAGTTCATCATAGCTATTTCAAGGTTTGGTTCATTATAGTTATAGCATCATGCAACAATGAAACACACAATGTTGGAAGTGTAGGTACATTCGTAAGTAGTGAGCTCACCTCTGTAGGTAGTTTGTAGTGATTCAAAGTTTGGTCCTCCTCCAGCCACTCCCATCCTTCCTCATCCTAGTGGGAGAATGACGTTTAAGGTATTTGTGGCATTTGTCAAATTTGTGCTTCCGATAATTGTTATTAACCTTCTATAGTTGGCAACTATAAGCTGAACATTACCGTAAGACCTCGATTTAAGGCGACCCTTTTAAACTTGAAAAATTATGTTGAAGCCTGATGTCCCGGCTCTACTAAGTCAACGTGCCTTGATTTCCGGCCGCTTAAAACATGTAGTTTCCAGTGGGCTATAATCGAATCTAGGGTGTGGCTCTCATTCACCTCCAATTAGGATGCAACATTAACAAATAATTATAATCGCAGCTGTCGCTCACTTTTAGAGGCAGAACATTGCCTGAGCTCGACGGTGTCGCATATTAGTTTGGAGGGTCGCCTTAAATCGATGTTTTATGGTACTCAAAACAGGGAGATAAAGATATATGACTCACCTCCATGTATCGAAACAAGTGCAGTTTTGAGAGTTGAGGAATCGGGAGGTCACATCTCTCGTGGAATTGCTGGGAGGGCAAATCACACAAGCGTTCACACAAGCGTTCATTACAAGACTTCAACTTCACAGCTCAGGTACATGCACTGACTCCGCCCATACAGCACAAGCTCAATGAGTACAAGTACGCTACACACAACTATAGTTTGGGGAGGTCCGAATTCATTAACTGTATGGCAATGAGCTCTTTTATTTTAAGAAACATTATTGTTGAGATAGCATTATTTTTACTCAATCGTGAAAACCTAGCTGTAGCTTGTCCCTACAGCCTTTTCAAAGCTTGTTGAGGTACGATCAATCAAGCTTGTATGAGCTAAAGAAGCAGTTAGCAAACCTCCAAGATTCATTTGCAGCAAGAAATGACTCATTGAGCATACATAGCTCTGGCAATCGAAACCTCACAATTTTCATGACGGCCAAAAGGCTGTTCCCCAATGGTGTCTGTTTTATGGACGTTCCACTGTACCATAATCACTAAAAACGTTTTGCGAGCATCATTGAGTATTGAGCACTTCGCAACAATAAAACTTAAACTGGTACTGGTATATGTACAGCACACACTTTTCTGCTGATTTGGCTCATTCCAAAGGGTTTTCACGCCAAAACGCCAAAATAGTCTAGTAATAGGTAGTGAAGCTTCTATCTCATAGTAAAATGTGGAGTACTCCATCAGACTATCACAGGTCTCACATCACCCACTAACCCTGTTACTAAGAACTAGACCACATATAATTAGGAGTCAGACAAATTCTCACTAGCTGTACACCAACAAATGTTTGTAAGTAAGCCCATGAAAGAAAAATCAGCCATCTAGAGTACACAAAATATACTTATAGGCTACTCTGCCAATTAAGAGCACCCCAAAGCACATCAGAGGAATAGGTAACTAGGTTAGTGTGAAGACTCTAGCCATCCCTACTGTAGTAACCAACAAGAGGATTAGATTTGCACCCTCAGTGGTCTTTAGGTGGTGATGGGATAGCTACAAGCTAAAGGCTAAAGCTGGATATGACACTATATCCAGCTGTGCACAATTAAGTTACATTTGACACACGTTTTACACTGATCACCACACACACCTTGAGGATGGCCACTCTTAGAAACTCGATCAGAGTGTAGGGTGAGAAACGAAACTTGAGTGAAGTGCCACGACCTTTCTGACCCTGAGCCACATCGCCAGGTATGGACACAGTTACTACACACAACTCGGACAGGAGCATCGACTTTCGGTTGGCTAGCAACTGGCGATGGTTGCCTCGGCGTTGTTTAGGACCTGAGGAATTAATAGTAGTGGGAAAAGCCAGATTGTATGTAATCTAAGCTACCATATACATGTACACGTTGTAAATGTAACAATGCGAAGCATTAGAGCCATTAGTATACATGTTTAGACACGCTTTTTGACAAATCCACCAGAAAATCTTATAAATAATTATACTGCCTAAACATTATCTCTACAGTGGTATACATGCCTATACAAGGACTACAACACCTGTACAATGTATGTGATCGAGACACACCTGCTCTGAGTGAACTGAATCCGTCTTTGAGGTTGACCATCTTTCGGCCTACGTGGAGCTGCTGCTGACTCAGCGACGAGGCCATGGGCTGTCTGTCAATAGGACTGCTCGTGAGCGACTGACTATGAAACAACACGTCACCCTAGGGGGGGGGGGTATGCTAGGTTAGTAATTCCATGTACAAATACACCCATGGTCCCCAAATATAATGCAGACCTCTCCTGAGTGCATGCATGCACCTCGACTCTTCAATGGGCTCGCTGCAAGTTACATTAGGGTTTGGGGTACAATTACTAATACCATAATGTGTATAGAGCTGAGAGTACTGCACTTGTATGTACAATGAATGTATACACTGTACAGTACTTTGCTGCTGTGGGCCTACAAATAAGAGGGTTTGCTGACTGACCTCTGAGACTAGCGAGTCCCGCCCGCTGTGTCCTGGGTCCAGATCTCCCAGTCCCGAGTCGATGCTGCGTACAGAACGACGGGTGCTCGTTCCATTGGTCGGTTCACGGAGGAAGTTGTCGGTAGATTCTGGCGGAGACGAGGAGCTGTCTCGCGTGGACAAAGACTTGGAAGGGGGTCTAGAGAGGAGGGAGATAGCAAGGTAACAGCCAGGGGTCTTGCTAAAGGGGCCGCCATAAGGGGCCAAGAGTGCACATGTACTTATTGCAATCTCAAAATTTTACAGTATTACAATTCCACAGCCATGCTATTCAACCTACATGTACGTCTGTGCATGTACATACATACATGTACAATGTATGTAGCTATGCTATTGGGAGTGGTTCAACAGTCTCACCTCTGCACATTGTCCATATCCTCCACCTCAGTGCGAGTGATAACTGGAATAGCCACCTTGGTAACAGTGGCTAGACCGTTGGCTAGTCCCTTCCTGGTCCTACGAGGACTGGACTGAGTCTCTCTGGGGCCGGGGCTTGCCGACTTGCTCACCCGCAGTCTGTCGCCACCCATGAGGGGGAG
This sequence comes from Halichondria panicea, assembly GCF_963675165.1. Lineage (NCBI taxonomy): Eukaryota > Metazoa > Porifera > Demospongiae > Suberitida > Halichondriidae > Halichondria > Halichondria panicea. The sequence continues at coordinate 3,150,314 of NC_087379.1, forward strand.
GGGGGTAGCTTCTAGCCTGAGGGCTGTGTGTGAGGGGGAGGGGGCGGGGATAAATTAAGTTGAGAGTGGTGTAAAATTTACATAGTGTAAAAACCTTAACATTTATCACTTTGGACAAGTTTAGCAAGGGAAAATACAAATCATACATACATTGTAGAACACTCAACGAGGCTCACAGAAAAATGAGGTAGTAATGAATTGTTGTTGTATCCACAGCTAACAAGTTAACGACAACAAATGTAAACAAACTGTAAACAATCCTGAACCAATCAATACAACCATCACCTTCAAGCATTTCACTCCCGCCACTCTCAGTCTTGATCCTTCCCTTGTGCTTCCCACTGAATCTCTTCCACGCCTTGTTGCTGAGGGTCGGCTTTTCCACGGCTAGTTGATCCATGCCCCCTCGGCCCCCCACACCCAGGTCAAGGTCTATCTCCGTGGGGTTCCCTGATTTTGTTACCTGAAGGAGTGTTGTGGTTAATGGGGCATGGGCTTATGCAATCACTGACTGTGAATTAGTCTTATTGAGAGCACTAGCCAAAAAATGATACAGATATATACACATTAATTTACTTCCTTCATTGCCAATAACTGAATATCAACTAGAAGAGATTAGTGTTAAGTATTTGCTACCGATCCACAAATGAAAGTACTGATCATAGTTAGTATACACTACACGTTAGCATACGTACCCCTTACACAAAGGAAGCGCTTTTGATGGGAATGAGCCACATTCTACGTAATCACACAAACTGTCTCTCATGGACAAGTCCCTACACACATGCTTAAGTCTGGAGCACTATGGACAAGTCCCTACACACATGCTTAAGTCTGGAGCACTATGGACAAGTCCCTACACACATGCTTAAGTCTAGAGCACTATGGACAAGTCCCTACACACATGCTTAAGTCTGGAGCACTATGGACAAGTCCCTACACACATGCTTAAGTCTAGAGCACTATGGACAAGTCCCTACACACATGCTTAAGTCTGGAGCACTATGGACAAGTCCCTACACACATGCTTAAGTCTGGAGCACTATGGAAAGATGCTCTACAAGAGGGGAAGAGGGGAATAGTTGTGATAGACCCCATCATGCATGTGTGCTAAAGTATTATGCATTACTTGTATGGCTAGACAGTACATTACAGAACAATTTAGTCAGCCATTCATAAAATAATTACTTAGCACTGTATTTTGCTATTTGCTTTGCAATTGCCCATAGGAGGACTATAAGCACAGCTATTCTGTACACAGACTCACCTGTATAGCATAAGCTTCTGGCTCTGGCACAATGGAGACTCTAGTGCCCACGTATAAGTCATCACTGCTCCCTGAGTACCTCTTGGTGAGCACCGCAGCACTTCTATTTGGTGACTCTAAGATGGCAGGTGGCCTTCTGTTGCGTCTGGGCTCCCTCTTTATTGTGCAATAGGTTGAGAGGTCCATCTCCCCTCTGGTATCCATCTCTGATGCCATCTAACTCTACAGGGATTTGTGAGGTGGGGTGGTGGGGGAGTGGCAGTTCAATTAGGACATTAATAATCAATTCTCTAACGACATCGACAGTTGTCTGCTGCAAGGCACTTCAAATGATATCACTGGTCATATAAGGACACTTGCAATATTAATATTATAAGGGAAGCAATTAAAGGTTTTGATTACATCATATTTTGTGATGTGGTTTCGAAGTGTACAAACATGAGAAGTGTGGTGGAGAGCTGCTGCCCTTTGGATAATTATGTAGATTTCAAGTTGGTTGCTATACTTATTGCAGGTAACTATGACCACTGATTGCATTAGGGAAGTAAACACATACCCAGTGTGTGAATGAGGTTGGGTATACACTTAATTCCCAACAGTTTGAGTAGCATATCACCAACCTGAAATCCTCTGTACTGGGGCACCTGCTGGGTGAGCTCTAACCAAACCAAAGCAATGAAGCCTACCAAAAGTTAATGAACATGTACTGCAGACACAAACAATGACCCATCACACACACACACACACACACACACACACACACACACACACACACACACACACACACACACACACACACACACACACACACACACACACACACACACACACACACACACACACACACACACACACACACACACACACACACACACACACACACACACACACACACACACACACACACACACACACACACACACACACACACACACACACACACACACACACACACACACACACACACACCTGTGGACACAAAACCTCCATAAGTTAATGACCCTACAGACTGGACAGTAAACAATACACACTCAGCAAACAGGTGCATGTACACATTACAGTAACCTTATGCAGTGCTACAGTGCATCATTTGAACGGGTGTGTAGTCAGTAATCTTATGCAGTGTTATAGTGCATCATTTGAACGGGTGTGTAGTCAGTAATCTTATGCAGTGCTACAGTGCATCATTTAAACGGGTGTGTAGTCAGTAATCTTATGCAGTGCTACAGTGCATCATTTGAACAGTGTGTAGCCAGTAATCTTATGCAGTGCTACAGTGCATCATTTGAACGGGTGTGTAGTCAGTAATCTTATGCAGTGCTACAGTGCATCATTTAAACGGGTGTGTAGCCAGTAATCTTATGCAGTGCTATAGTGCATCATTTGAACGGGTGGGCATACTTTCAGTTACAATAGCTCTGAGTGATAGAATGACAAACATAAGCTGGCTGTGAATTCCACGAAACATCAATCAAGCAGGAACAATAATAATAGGAAGATACAACACACACGCTTTTGCTTGTCACCTTGCTATTGTACAAGGGCGTACAAGAATGAAAGAGGTGACCCTCTAAGTCTTCAATTGGTTTACATCACAATTCAAACATCCTGACTACATACTTTCCCACCCATAATTAATCACTTACGAATCTCGTGTTAATACACGTATGGAAAAGTTTACTACACTCCAGCTCAGACGAGTTACAGTTAATTTAACTCTTGCCCATATAGACTCCGCGTACGTGCTACTAGTTATAAAGGGGGGGGTAATATCTTACCTCAAATGGATCAAACTATGCAAGCAGCAGTCTATATAATCACACTGTAATTGGACCTAAGTAATTTCATCGCAGAGAACGAGACAAGTTGACCTTGGGCTTGTGAATGCTCAAGTTAATAATGCATACAGAAGCCTAACTACTGTGTCAACACTCGGATATATATTAAGCCAGTGTATACTGACTTAATTAACAATTCTTCCCACGGAAAGTCAATTGTTTTATATGTACACACACAATCCTTCTTCCAGCGTTATTTATTGGAACTGTACCGACTGCCCATATAAACACACACACACACACACTCAGAAAATACCCTTTGTGCTCGACAGGTGGTCTGGTTCTGCAGTAAACACTGTTAGTTTAGCAAACACACACATACCAAATAAACACACTTGCCTACAAACGTTCCACACACATTCACTACTAGATGCACAGCACAATAACTACACTGAATGAATGCACACCGCCATATTTAACAGCAGTACAAATTCACACACCATAACCAGTGTAAGGGGAAGAGGTCTAACTATTCCCACTGCATGGGAACTACAAGCTGAGCAAACCGCTTAACATCCACTCACATAGGAGCTACAAGCATTTGTGGCTAATTAGTTTAGGGTCCTATGGCAATGGGTATACATTTCCAACTACTCTGTTTTATACTAAAGAATACATTCTCATCATATAACATATAGGTGTATGTGACACACCATGCACCCCTTCTACTGTAGTTGGTGCAGCAGAGCTTCAACTGCTCACTGCTATATATTTACCAGGGAAACATTGACAGTTACAATAGTCTCTGCAAGACCAACATCCTCACTGAAAGCTACCCATTCCTGGAAGACATGGATAATGCCAACTGTCACCTAAACCTAACCATAAACACAAGAAGTGTACGTGGAATTAAGTCTTTATAAGTGTGCTTTAGATATGCATGCCTGCATAAATGGTATGAAAAGCAGGGACCAATGTACATTAAGTAAACCAAACAAACTAGCTATTTATACAGTCCTAAAGCGAAGTACACACAATTCCAGGCCTAGCCTGTAGGTACTAGATGTACACAGGGTCTGCTAAGGAGATGTGCATGCATATACAAGTACAAGTACAGTCACTATGAGCCGTACATAAGAATCGTGAGTATAAGATATCAATTTGCTTCAATGTACAGGATACTGAAGACCCTTTAGTGCACATGAAGCACAGTGTGAATGCTGGACTGAATCCCTCACTGAAAGGAATTTAAAAATTGGCCCATGAACAGAACATCCCAAATTATATAATCAGAAGAAGTACGATTTGATAGAGCACCCACTAACGATGGATTGCAAAACAACACTCAAGCTGTATATGCAAAAACGACTTACATTCAACAAACAGCAAATGCTCTCAATTAAAACCGATGCAAGACTAACACACTACTCGCATGTCCATTAGCAAGCACAAACATTAAACACAGGCCATTGCACAAGGTCAATGTGCCTTTGAGTACAAAATTCCGAAGTAAGTACTAGATCACTCACTGAGCCACAGGCAATGTTTTGAAAGTGTAAGTGATGATTATCACTTTAGGGACAATACGTCATGCAATTATAGTTGAAACACTGAATCTACATGTAGGTGGGGCTATATATGTGAACAAACCGATTAGAACGCCCTAAGTCTGTTCTCACAGTGGCCAAACTGTCACTGTTAAGAATATCTACGTCCACCATTAAGTATAAAACTGCTTGCACATAGAAGATTATATACTCCCAAATAACGCTGCAAGTATGAGAGGGAAACGGAGCGACACTGAAGCTACATCTGCACTCAGTATCAATGGAAACCTTTCCTGACACACTACTAGCAAAAGACCAATAATCCCAAATAACGCTGCAAGTATGAGAGGGAAACAAGAGCGACACTGAAGCTGCATCTGCACTCAGTATCAATGGAAACCTTTCCTGACACACTACTAGCAAAAACACAGAACACCCACCAGGCACCTTTAAATGTTTGAGGTAACTTACATGTACCACAACCCATACAATGTCTTTGAGGTCACACCAAAACACTAATTCCATTCAACCCCAGCGCCATTAATTATTAACCACAATTTGAAGACATTCTTTTTGTCTGTTCTTATAGCACAAATGTACACTAGCTAGTGCACTAAGTATCTATGAAGTCAGAAGAAACCTCTCAAATACGGCGTATAAGTCACCAATTTTGTGCTCGTAAATTGTGTTCAAACTTGTGGTAAGAGGCTCTATACTAGCAGTAGCCCTTGATGTGCTCCTGTTGGTAGCTAGACCCAGAGGGTACAAATTCATGGCTTTGGCTCACCAAAAACAGCTGTTAGAAGCTGACCAAGACCTTTACCTGCTGCTTACACTGTTTGGATTCAACCAAGCAAGAATGGAATGCGTGCCCATCGTTTAGAGAAACAGAAAATCTCTCTCGACTGTCAAAAGCACAAACTAATTACAAATGTGCCATTTTGTTGACTCAACCGCTAGCTTGTAGCAAAGTCCCTACTGTTTGCATAAAACATGAGGCTTAAGGGTACATGTATACACACAGAGAGGAAAATAGTTCCTTCTGACAAAGTTTCCCACAAACAGAAAAAGGGGGCGTGTATTCTGATAACAATAGTGGTTGCAAAACGATCTCCCTCCTTCCACATCCGCTGTTAAGCAGCCAACTTAAGTGCAGTAACTTCCACTGTGTTTCCTACAATACCCCCGCCCGCCCCCATTGGTGCCAATTCACAGTATAACCCCAACCAAGTGTATACACGCACACACTGAACGGTAGATAGTGCCTACTCACAGTATAACCCCAACCAAGTGTATACACGCACACACTGAACGGTAGATAGTGCCTACTCACAGTATAACCCCAACCAAGTGTATACACGCACACACTGAACGGTAGATAGTGCCTACTCACAGTATAACCCCAACCAAGTGTATACACGCACACACTGAACGGTAGATAGTGCCTACTCACACAGTATAACCCCAACCAAGTGTATACACGCACACACTGAACGGTAGATAGTGCCTACTCACAGTATAACCCCAACCAAGTGTATACACGCACACACTAAACGGTAGATAGTGCCTACTCACACAGTATAACCCCAACCAAGTGTATACACGCACACACTGAACGGTAGATAGTGCCTACTCACAGTATAACCCCAACCAAGTGTATACACGCACACACTGAACGGTAGATAGTGCCTACTCACAGTATAACCCCAACCAAGTGTATACACGCACACACTGAACGGTAGATAGTGCCTACTCACACAGTATAACCCCAACCAAGTGTATACACGTACACACTGACCGGTAAATACCCACGCTGGCTAATAGCAGCAGGTCACAACAGACAGTAGCTAATATCCTAATGTTGAGACAACAACTAGTTAACCATTCGAAGAGAATATGTAAAATACATAACATTGATCCAGTTGTCAAACGTGTGGTTGTGGTTTATCATTAGAGGCTACAGACCAATTGCCATTTATAGTCCATTTAGAATTCACAACATTTAGAAGTCAGAATTTGCTGCAACCATTCCAAGTTAAAAGCAGGTTACACTAGTTACACCAACATTGCACAAGCTTTGGTTTTTGGCTGCTAGCTAACTGGTTTAGGGATAAGTGTTTTGACTTGGGCTGGTTGGTAAATCAATTAATTCTTTAATACTGTCAAGGTGTTAATTAAATCAAGTGCAAGACAAGTGGTCTGAAAGTAGTTGATCTATCTACTCACACACACACACACAGTACACCCTGAAACAAAATCTTGTACCAGGTGACTCAGAAACAATATCCTCCCAAACAAGGCTGATTGACTAAATTGCTCATCACATCTCAAACAAGGACCTGGGTGTCCATAATACCAGGAGTATTAAGATTCATGTACTCCAGATAATACTAAAAGGGTCACAACTAATTATAGCTGGGATAGTAATAAACTATAACCCATAATTACAATAATAATTATATTAACCTGCATGCAAACTTGCAACTAATGTGCAACTAATGTGCACTGTTCACACAGTCCCTCCGACAGCTATTATATACTATAGCATTCAGAGGAATTAAACATACAGGGATTCAACAACTGTTGTGTGTGCCATGACTGCTGACATCATTAAGAAAAAGTTAAGTAGCAGAAAAAACCTTTTATAGTCGTTTGCCAAATGTGTACAAGGTGCAAAGACACAACTAAGCAAGGGAGTGAGCTGGTACCATCTGTCTAAAACAAATCCATGCATCTAGATACGTTAAATGCAGACAGAGGAACCACCGTACACATAATATACCATAGTGCTAGAAATATAATTATGTGAGCATAAGAATTATGCATTAATTTGAAGGCTCCAAAAACGTTTATTGCGATCCAACTAATTTATTTCCCGATTAAAGATTAAACCCCACGATTTAATGGAGATTGTACAGGCCTCAAATTAATCATCAGTTGTGCAATGAATACAAAAGCCCGAGCATTAATTAATAGTAGGCACAAATTTATGCGATAGCTATTGCAAGGACAATGTTGAACAAGCTATGACAAGCTTTTTCCATGCCAACCAGAGGACTTAACACAGTCGATAGACTTACTCCAAATCACGAAACAATGGCAACTGTATTCTGAAATATCATAAGTAAGTACACCAAAGTACAATCGAGATAGGTGGTTTAACTTTAAAGTGATATGGCTTGGAAAACTGACAATTTAGTAAGCCTGGGTCTACATGTTTATATTTCCCACCTAGATCTACTACACTTTTGCCATGTAGTCTAGTGGGGTTTAACTGTCATAAATTGGCATAGGGTTTTGTTCTGGATCCCTGGCCCTGTGTACACCATGGACCAATCTAGACATGTTTTTTAAACAGCTAGCTAGCTAGCTACACGTTTTAGGTAGCTATAAATACTCACTATCTTACCTCAAAAGCTCTTTTTCTTCAGCTTACAGCAGCAGATCTGCACCTGCTTGAGATTCTCCGGAGACTAGACTGTACTATCGCTTGAACATAAAAACATAAAACCAGATCCGCTAGATCTAATTATTTACTTGGTGAGGTGTGGTGGATGTGTGGGAGATGCCATGTAGACTACACAACAGGGTTTCCCCCTAACAAAAGTGAACAATGGTGGGTGTGTTGCCACTTACAAAAGTTTCTTTGCAAAGGATTTCCTGCTAATTAATTGTAAAGAGGCTGCACACTGCACTGTTGAACAGATCGCAAGAGGTGAGTGCTTAAGTAAGGACACCATAAGATAGCATTAAGTAAGTCTTACTCTAGTTGCATGACTTGAACAATGCATATATCTAGATCCAATATCTACAGGTGCAGCTAGAGTAATCTACAGGTAGATCTAGTATCAAAGTTAATCCACAACATTAAGGCAACAGACAGTTTGTACAAGTACATGAACAGCTTGTAGAGTACGTATACAGTATTATTAATGTTGTCAGATCAAATAGATTTGTCACCTGACGTTTTGCAACCTTGTAGATCTAGGTGCAGTAACTCAGTATGGCAAGCAAAGCACTTCGATTGAAGCCGCCACCAATTCCCACAAAATCAAAATTGGTTCAAGCTTTCTCCCAACAACAAGAGCCATGTGATTCAGAACTGTACGATGATATTGTGAGCATAAAAAAATACTCCACTGACGCTAATCAAAACCTTACAACTGAGAATACGGACAAAAACGTCTCTATGTTGAACTTTTCTGAAGCAGTGTCAATTCAAAAGTTGGAAATGAAACCAAAACCGCAACCAAAGCCCAGAAACAGTGGAGATAAAGTTACCATTACTCGTCTAAAGCCTCTGCCAAAGCCCAGAACCCTTCATGCTGCTTGTAAAGTTACCGTTGCTCACAAGAAAAAGCCTAAACCTCTGCCCAAGCCGCAGGTTGCTGCTCAAGAAAGTGAAAATGTTGAACATTGTTTTAATACGAAAAAGCCACCTATACCAACGCCTACACTTGCTACTACTCAAGATGATGACATTTATGATGATGTGGTTGTGTACAGAACAAAATCAAAGCACTCGTGTGAGCCACCTGTTGCACCTGAACAACTTCTCCATGAAGATGAGTCATTACCCGAACAAAATCCGTTGTCATTCGGTGCTGTCAGTGAACAAGCAGAATATCTATATACAGATGCGTCATCACTGTCGTATCCTCGAGTATGTACTATCTCTCGTGAGCATAAACTAGAACCCGGCTACGAGCAGGGGCAACACTATCAGACTGAGGATGGACCGAACATTAGTGAAGTACAATCTCCCCAAGGCTATACATATAGTCAGCCACACCAAGATTGTAGGTTGTCTGTTGACAGACCTCGTGATAACGTGCAACCCACCGTAACGTCAACAGAAAACATATCAACACCAACATCGTATATTTATCCAAGCCTCAGTCCACAAGCATTAAGACGTTCACAACAACAGCAACACTTACAGTATGAGTATGATTATGCATGTGCTGATATCGGTCTATCAATGGACTCTGTGACGTCCGCCTCTGACATTGAGCAAATATCCTCTTCCGAGGGTGTTTTCGCTAGAAGAAATTATGACTATGCATATCAACTACAGTCCAGTCCTAGTTCCAGGCAAGTGTCTGATTCTGAAAAAGGTAACCCTGACCATAAGTATTACTACATCAGAAATCCTTCAGAGGGCTTTGATATTGACTCGTTTAATTCGAACAGCCGGCACTCATATGACACAATCTGTGATGTCAGAAGGATAGAATTGCCTGAACCAGAAGACCCACCAATCCATTTAGCGATTGGAAACACTGAGGCAGAGGCAACAGCCTCACGACCACGACACTATCAAAGTGTCAAAACAGAAGGTCAGCAAGAGATGAGCCCTTTCTCAAGAGCTACTTCTTCAGTGAATTCTGACGTTTCAGTTAGGATGAAGTTTGATCCACTACCTGATGTACCACATTTACAGCTTTCAAATAGTGAAGAAAGTGAAGCAAGATTGATCCTCTATGAAGATATCGACCCTCAGCCTTATGAACAGCCACATTTTAAATTATTGCCCAATAAAATTCGACATCAACTAGTCAGAGGACCCAATAAGAAGAAACTCCATTTGAATCATAGGAAGTCGACTAGACGTCCTTCAATACTAGATGTAGGAGCTGATCAAGCTCAATTTAGCACACAAACTCCAAAAGATAGTTGTCAGAGCGATGATGATTATGATACTATCCCAAATGAAGAAGTATATGACATGCTTCTAGAAGATAGTGGCATACATCACAGTTTAAGTGTCCCTATTTCCACTGTCAGAAGGCACAGTGTGTCAAGCCCAGAGTCACGTGAAGAGCTTCTTCAAAGTCTCAGTAGTAATGTAGTGGAAAAAAGGTTTCTGGAAACGAATAGACTTGGGGATTTGGTATACAGCAACTTGAATAACGCTGGAATTATTGATGTTGATGTTTCCTCCAGAACAAAAATTGTTAAAGAACTCGAGGAGCTAATGCAGGGTGCTCAATTGTCCCCGCCTATCATTCGTCCTCGATCACGACTTGTTTCAAAAATGGATCAGAGACTACTGCATAGATTTAGACGGACAGGAAGTATGTAGCTGAATAAAAATGACAGTTTTATGTGTTGCGATTATAATAGATACACTAAATCAGTATGTACAAAAACATGTGCAATGCGGGGGGGGGGGGGAGGGGAGAGAGCTGTCAATTGCATTGCATGGAGACAAAATGATTTATCATTATTCTCACACCACTTCTTAAACAAAGTATATATATACATGCACATGTCCATGCATTGTACAAGGTCCCTTTATTGGTACAAATGTATAATGATGTCGTGAATATTGTTTTTACCTCCAACAAATTTGGCTAAGCATTTTCATATGGTTATCACATTGTACTCTGCATGAATATCTATGCACGAACTTGTTACTTTATACTACATGCAGGGTTTCATCTAGTGGGGGAGGGTGGGCGGAAGCTTCCATCCCAAAATGCTCATTTTACAAATTTGGCTATTGCGCTCCGAATGAATATCATGCATAAAATTATAATAGTCTCACGAAAGCCATACCCAAAAATAGGGTTACAGCATTATATAGATCTACCTCCGGGATGAAACGTCTGGCTGAGTGCACGCACAATTGTTACTACTTCATACTACATGCAGGGTTTCATCTAGTATGGGGGATATGGCGGGCACGCTGAGGATCTTCCCTCCCTCAAGCATTTTATAAGAATTAAGCTGTACAATCATACATATGTGACAGGGCCTAGGAAAACAACCCTTATGGAGCAAACTAATAATTTTCAGTACATGCAAAACAAAAAATGTTGAGCTATTCTTGGATTTTGGTTTTATTTCACAAGAAGCAACTTCAATGTCTTCTCTACATTTTCACAAAATTTTAAATCCTGAATTGCTTTTGTATAGCCGTTACATAGCAGCCATTCAACTTCGTTAATACTGTTCTTGCATGCAGATAGAACTTTGAACCTTAGTTTCTCAAAACGGTAGGGCAACACCTCCTCCTATTCACTCGAAGATATATTGGGGTAGGAAGGTGCTAGGAAGGTGATCTTGTAATCATTATGAAGCTTTATAAGCACTGCTTTATTTGATTAAACAATAAAATGCAATTAATAATTTGCTCCATATAAGGGTGTTTTCCTAGGCCCTGTCACATATGATTACTTTGTACATTAAAACTGTGCATGGAAACTGTGCAGGTGCATCCACAAGTGACGTTGTATCGACATCCCCACTTATTTATGCTTTCCCCACCATGCGCAATCCTTTCGTTAACTTTGTGATCTATTATAGTCACAGTTGATAAAATAAAATTATGTATGAATTGAAACATACACACAGCAAAAATAACATTGAAAATTGATTGATTGAAAGTTCTATAAATGAACAATGAGCAATTATATGATTATAGCTAAACACTAACTAATCAATGTCACAAATACTTTAAAAAGTCACAAATTCAATATCACTTGAAATGCCTTCTTCACAAAGTCCACCTACTACAATAATCTTATTGCGCAAATTGCTGACTAGGCAGTTTGATCGACCCGCATCCATGTGTGACACTTCTTCCCAGATATTGTTGAGAATGCTGTACTTGAAAATAACATTTGAGAATGATGAGTCGCTTTTTTTGCCCCCAACCGCAAACAGCTCTCCACGAAACGAAGTGAAGGAGGCTCGGCAAACAGGCAGATCGTGAGTGTGGTGCCATGTCTTCTTATCGAGGTCACGGGGAAAAGATGCTGCTTTGCTACTGGTGGCTAACGGGGTAGGCGATAAGAGTGCCGAGAGAGAACATGTAAGAGTGGAGAAAAGACTCTTGGACTTCATGAAGTACCCTCCGCCTAGGTAGACACGCTCACCACACACAGTGGCACACGATCCATGCAGAGGGTAAGGAAGAGAGGCGACTGAGCTCCACGAGCGACTGTGGAATCGTAAGACCTCAACCGAAGCGATAGTGCTGTAGTCAGATTTCAAACCACCAGCAACAATGAGCACATTCGGTGTGCTCACAGCACAAGAATTTGAACGCTCTTCAAGCATTTGTGGGTACGATTCAAACCAACTTTCCAGACCATTCGTATCAATCAGACTTCGAACCCTTTTGGAGCCCTGTCCGCCAATGCAAGTGAGGACGTCCTGAACAGCCGTTAGTGTGAAGGCACTTTCCACATACTCAGGCAAAATAGACCAACGATTAGCGTCAAAATCGAACTTGCATATCTCTTTGCTATTGTAGGGTCGGAAGTAGGCACAAGAGCCCACAGAGGCAGTAGAGCCAGCGTGCATCTTTATCGGAGCTGGATAGTCATTCTTGTAGATATGGACTGTGCCATCTTTCTTAAAACGTGGAACAGGTTTCGGTTTAAATTTCTTCTTTTCTTTCGGATCAATCTTGTTGAGCTTCTGAATCTCTTTCTGGAGGGCGGCAAGATGTTCTTCATTGGTGGCAAGGTACTCCTCCAAATCTTGGATCCTCTTGTCTCTGTATCTGAGTGCATCTTGAAATGATTTGATTTTGGAGGTTAGAAGGCCTTCGAGATGTCGTACTTCACTTTTCTTGTTCTGAACGATACCATCTTTCACGGAGACACTCGACTCCGCTTGCTCAAGTCGACGCTGCAATTGGCGTATATGTTCGACCTTCGAATATAAATCAAATTGCATGTTTCGAAACTGGTAGTCGTCATTTTTTGAGAGGTACTGCTGGTCTCTGATCGTTTGATTCTGGACTTCCATTTGTTGTTGCAAACGCACAATTTCTCTCTCTTTCACTTCAAGCTCTTTTTCCAAAGATTCAATGATATCACTCTGCATCATCTTTGAGTCTCCCTGTCTCACAATGCTGGATTTGAGACGATCATTCTCTCGTTCTTTGTCTGCCAAACTCAAGCTCACTTTTTGCAGTTGTCGGGCACGAATATCAAGCATTTCATTTCTCTCTCCTATTTCTTTGTGTGCTTCATCCACAGTTTCTCGGAGCCTCTGCAGCTCACTCTCGAGTAGACTGCGCTGTTTTGTGTACTGTGCCTCCAACCGTGACAGTTGATCATCAAAAGTGCGTGCCCTGTTTGAATCAATGGCCATACTCTCAGCAAATTCTTCCCTCTCTTTCAGGGATTCAAAACTGGTGCAGAGCTCTCGAGCCGATGGGCGGTCTTCAGGGTTGTCTTTCAGACAATTGAGGGCAAACGGACGTAGAAGATCTGTGGATTGAATCATTTTCAGGTGGGATTGCCTTCGTTCCGCTTCGAGGATGGAAAATTGAGCCTCGGACGTTTTTGATGGATCGCGAGGGTCAGGAACAATGTAAGTTTTGAAACGAGGCTTGGGATCAGGCCAAAGCCTTGTGCATATCTGGACAACTATTACACCAAATGAAAAGCAATCCAGCTTTTCACTGTGGACTGGTGGATCATTGAGAGCCTCAGGGGGCATGAATGATATCGTCCCAGGGCAGAGCGTCCGTGAACCACTAGAGTTGGTGAACATGGACATTCCAAAATCTGTAACTTTGGCTCGAATTCTGTCGTTGATTAGAATATTGTTGCTAGAAAGATCACGGTGGATAATTCCGTTGGAATGAAGAAAGCGAAGGGCCAGAACGATACCATGGCAAAGCATCACACGAACATGAAGTGGTACTGGAGATTGGTATGACTGTAGAAAGTGTGCGAGATTGATGTCCATCAGCTCCATTAGGAGTATCGAAGATCCTGTTTCGGGATCACGATACGTTTGCAAATACTGCACAATGTGTGGATGGTGAATTTGACTCAAAACTTGACACTCTTGCTCGAATCTCTGAATGGGTGAGAGGTGGCTGCTAGCTAAAACCGACATTGAGCTGTCTTGTGCTTCGAACAAAATTGGGTAGATGATTTTTGCGGCACAGAGAAGGTTGTCACACTTGGCCTTGCAGACGACACCATATGATCCTGCTCCAAGGTTCTCAGATTTGAATAGTTCGATACCTTCGTAACGGAACTGTTGTATTTCTGCCATTCTGTGGTTAGTGTGTGATACAATAGTAGTGTACACTATGGCTATTTCGCTACATATAACAGTTTTGATGTACATGTTTAATAGTTACACGTAGTTTGGGTGAAGCCAAAAGTATGAATACAAGCGGCTCACTACAACCAACATCAAACGCTTATCAGATTCAGTGTGGGGTATACACACCCGTAGCCCACACATACGTACCATTATATTAATTGCATGTGATAATCAGTCAATCAATAATTGTGACAGTGCCAATGAAAAGGGACCTTAACGCGGGCATTTTCGAATCAGTTTTTATTGTTGAATCAGATAGAGTGTCCTTCAAGCTTCAAAATGATACCAAGATCGACCTTCTAGCTACTTTCTTTCCGGAGATATGTTCGAGGGAACGCTACAAAGGTATTGCAACGCCTTCTTGAGTAAATGACGCTCAAACGTCATGAATAATTGAAGTTCAATTATTGCCTTCCGGGCACTTCCGTATACTCATAGCTTAGTAAAAGATGTTCTGGAGAAGACAAGTTAGTTAGATGAAGGCTAGGCGTTCTAGGACTCTCTAGCTAGCTAGTATAGCTATGTAGCTGGCACCTAGGAAGGATCTTCGAAGAAATAAAGAGACAAAGACTCCCGTCGCTCGAATGGTAAGCTCTCATGTCTTGTTATAAGCTTGTACTTATTATCTGTGTAATGTATCAGTCTTATAAAAGATCCCTCACTTGTATGGAGCCTACAGAAAGTGTCTCTGTCCTTCATACAGCTTAAAGGAAGCCTAAGTGATCTATTATAGGTAGTCTTTCACTTAGTATTCGTCCGTATCGATCTAAGGCTTGATCCAACTTATTAGTATAGCCTTATAAAAAGCTTTCCTCCTTTAATTTAGTACTGGTATCACTGCCATTGTGCTTAGTAGTAACAGGCCTGATGGGATGGGTGATTACATCATGGAGGGCCCAGGAAACTGCGTGGAATTGTCATATAACATTTATATTGATGGTTCCCCCAGGTGGTGGTAAGTGTCGGAGGTCTGAGAAACGCTAGTCTATTGACTAGAATGTAAGTGACATTTATTGTGTCTATCTTAACTTACTAGTTATCTGTAGGTTGTTACGGAGTGTTTATGAGGACAAGTGGCACGGGATACGTACATCTAAAGAAACAAGAGTGGATCTACGCCAAGCTAGCTAGCTAGATAGGCTGCTCTTTCTAATCTATTTCTGTTGCTAAATTATGTTTGTTAAGAAGTGGAGCTATAATATACCTGGCTCCTCTTAAGTACTGGGCTGATGAAATAGTCCTGTACATGTTAAAAATAATTAACAATAATAGGGACATTCCCAGGGAATTTCCCCTCACGTAGACAGTAAATTTCATTGTAAAAAATGAACGTTCGGTGAGTTTCTTCAACGTCCGCGCTTGACCTGTTTAAAGCTTCGTAGAGACCCAAATTTTTACAGGTAGGTAGAGGAAGGGTTGAAGTTAGCACCTGTGAAAAAAAACTTTTTTTGCCCATGTTTTTCATTTCTACTAAATTGGCCTATAGCGCGTTAAGGTCCCTTTTCATTGGCACTGTCACAAATGATCCACTTAATATAATGATCCACTTAATATACATGTATACATGCAACCATGATCAAAATTAGGTTGGTGCATATCAATCATCAACTATCAGTGGCTTGTACCGCATGGACTGCCTAGAGATAATTGAGAACTTGATTCTGTTGAATAAGCTACAAGCAGACCTCAGCTGCATACAATAATAATTATAAGAGGTTTCCTAAGATTAAAAGCCAGCAGGTTAGAGCTTGTGGCACCAGAGATTGTTAAGCAACGAGCCAGACTTTAGCAACGGGTTTTCTTAGGTTGTACCACTTCAGTGCAAGAGATTGTTAAGCAACACATCACACTTCTCAGTCTAAGGTCAACCTCAGCTACATGTACATTGTGTGATCTTTTGTTCGTGTTTGTGATGAAGAGTACAACTAATTAATCAACAATCAGGTGAACTGCGAAATGTATTTTGTGTATTTTTGAAGCATAATGAAAGCATTACACAAGGCTCGAATACAAACAATCCTATCGCAAAAATAAACCTTTTAGATAAGCATTTACAGCAGCCAATACTACTGACACATCATAATAAATAAACCTATATAAATTAACAAACTCTAGGATTCATGGGCTCTCTTTCCTAACATTAATGTTTCATGCTTCATAAAGCTAATAAGTGGTTTCCAGTCTACCTTTCTTAATAATACATTCAATTAATCATGAGTGCTAAGAGTCAATCAATTACAAGACACATAATAATTACAAGACACATACTAATTATTATGGAACTTGCCTGGTAGATACTTGCTCATCATCACACATGATGCAGATCAGCCAGTACAATTATACACAGCGTTGTTCAGGTCATAATATGGCCGGCCTGCGCCTAGCTCCTATTGATGTTCAGATGTGATGCGCGCGGTGAAGGTACACATTCTCTCTGTTTATTGTTAGATTTAGGTGCCAAGCCCCACCTAAGGGTGTGTGTTAATTAAAGACATGCGGATGACAAGCGGATGTTAATTACATGTGCGCATGTGCAAAGCGGGACAGTCACATGACATTCAGCAAATGTTGCAGCAAATTGCAGCATATAATAAACAAACATGACTGTTTCTATAAATAATTAATTATGCACAGTGGTTAAATAAAAATAATTGATTAGGTAGCATGAATCAGTCATTTCAGGGGAAGAGTGGATATCCGTCTGCTGTGAGTATCGGAACTCCCACAGAGGACAGAATGAACAACACCAGAATCAGCAACATAGGATACACAACCACAGTGGTCCCTATGGTTACCAAAGCATTCACAGCTCGAGCCTTGGTAAACTTCGAGTCCGAGGGTCCAAAGAGAGCGAGGAAAGTGCTACAGAAGACGAGCGTATAAGTAATGGCAAGTACAGTATTGAGGAGTAGAATTTGTCCAAAACGTGTGAAGAGTTCAATTGTTGTGAAGAGCAATGGAATGATTGCTAAGATGGTTGTCATGGCAGAGCTGACTATTGAGACACCCACAAACGAAATAGATGCTGCAACACGCTTAACTCGTATAGAGGCTCCAGACATAAACTGCACGGGATGGGATATACATGTACATCATGTACATGTACACATTAGAAACTTAATAGGCGACGTGTATAGTAACCTTTAGCTGCAAACACAGCACAAACAGTATTATTAATGCACATACATGCACATACATGACGTATAGATTTACAGAAATTAACACTTTGAGCACAAAACTCTTAATAACTGCATGCTATTAGTCTTACCTTGAACTGTTCCACATAGGCAATGTGTTCGGGAGTGGCAGACATATAACCCTCACACAAGTGAATACAGTAATCCAAGGAGTTACCGACCACAATAGTCAGAGTTATGGCCTCCACAATGCCAAGCTTCCAACCAAACACCACAAACATTGCAAGCAGTGAGAAAACAATGCTTAGAACAGTCAACTTGATTGCAACGAACACCCTCCAATTGTACGTGAGGAACACTATGATCACCATACACAGTAGTATAGACACACAAATTCCATACAAAGAGCCATCCACAGCCAATACTTCGATGTTGACTTCCACCCACTTCTCAGACGCCTGAAACCCGGAGGAAAGGAGTTTATCTGCTCCCTCATAGAGTTCTCCAGGTCCCGACTGCTCACTGATAGCGGACAGTTCCCCTGAGAGAAAGTCTTCCCATTGTTGGTAGTCTTTCACACTGTCAGACGGGGAGTCATTTGGACTAGTGGTCTGTATTGGGCAACAGAATGCAGAGAGTTGGATAGAATTACACTGTATACATACAATTTGGCCATATGTTGCGTCTAAAATGCTTTCTTGGAAGCTAATATGAATGAATGGTATGCAGGTACTATTGTACACATTCCTTGTACATGTAAGTTCAATTAAAGGACTTGTTATTTGGCAGCATACAATGCATAAAATTTATACACTTTAAGGAAGTGGTCACTTTCAAAAGGATGACTTATAATTACTGTTTATGTCAACTTTATTGCAGAACCAAGGTTTTTAATTGTGTGTGTACAAAGCTAGGGCCTTGAGTATGAAGTATACGTAATGACTTACAGATTTGAAGGCCATGGACAAGTAGCGCAAGTTCTTTGTTCCACCATCAGTACTGTTATAATAAGAATCTGCGGCAGCAGTCACAGAGACATTCCTGGTATCTTGTCTTAACAAAGGCTGACACTCGGGTAGGCTCTGAGCAGAGTAGTAGAGGCAACGAAAGGAAGAGGAGAGTAAAGTACGGGGGAAACAGTTATAGTTTCCCTCCATGATGAGACCATTGTCTGGGCTAGAAATGTTGGTACAGATTCGGCAGAAAGCTCGAACAGCTCCCTTGGGATTGATTATGCCGGGTCTGGAACTGCAGGTAAAATTACCTACAAACGAGTCGTCTTGCACAGCATAGTTCTATATGGGAGGCACACGTAGTTAAAAAGGTCATACATGTATATCCGATAAATAATCCTTTATATGCATGTACATTGTACGTGTACGAACAGTCAATGTTTACATCGTTTTCCCGACCAATCCCTAATATACATGCATTACATGCATTCTGGAATGTGCAGGCATATAATCATCAAGACATGACACTTGCCATAAAAGAGCAGTCTTATACGTGCTCACCCCATTAGATAGGAATTCAGATGATTCAACTCTCTTAATATCTTTGATTCCAAACACGACGTTGACAACGACGTTATTAGAATAAAGGTTGGAGAGAATATCCACTTCCTCCCCACCACTATTGGGAGTATGAGTGGGGGGATTCGTTACAGGGGCAGATGGTGTATGGTCCCCATTGTTAGTGGTATGGGTGACTGGTGGGTGTGTGACGGGCGGTGGTGCTTGTGTAGTGGATGGGGGACGTGGGGTTTGTGGAGGGTCAGTATGTGGAGGGGTGGTTACAGGGGGTGCTTGGGTATGTGGAGGGGTGGTTACAAGAGGTGCTTGGGTATGGGCAGGAGTGGAGTGGGAGGGAGTGAAGTGGGAGGGTTTGGATGTGGGTGGTGAGGACGTGGGAGGCTTGGTTGACGAGCTGGAGGTTCCCCCACCACCAGTAGAGGGGGGAGGGATGTAAGGTACTGTGAGAATGTAAATGTTGAGCCTTTAAACATTAATTTTGATGAGATTACAACTAAACATTATATCGACCAGTAATTACATGTACATGTATCATCCGATCATCAAACTCACATGATCCTCCACAGCCATTAATGCAGTCCAAAATCCCACCCTCTGTTAGATTCCCTGTTAGATCAAGCAACTTCTGGATGTTGGAGTTTGAGTTAAACAGCTGGGGAGGACGGTCTGAGAATCGAAGTAGGCCGACCACAAGTCCTATTGAAAGAATCAAACTAAGTAGGTACACCCAAATGCAGAACATCTTCAGTAGCAGAAATCTGAGCTTTCCAAATTTGGTCTTCACTAACTGAAAGAAAAGAACAGGCCTCGCAATACAGTGTAGCATCGTGAGCTGGAGGAATGTTGACACTTTCTCCACAGGCAAAGTTTTCTGGATCATTTCAGTTTGCACAATATGCGCCATACCCTGTGTTTCTGCTACTGTAACATTTGATTCCAGGGTTACATCATTATTGTCTCTTTCTGAAAGGAGGTCTGTCGACTCGCTTTCCTTATAATATGTTAAATCAGCCTGATTATCATTCTCTGTTCCAATTTCTTCCTCATCCAATTCAGACAATCTGACATGAGGTATAGTCACTGTAATTTGCTTATGAGCACAGGGCAGCGAACAAGGGTAGTAGCAACAGTTCTCACAATATCTGAACACAGCATGCCATATATGTAAGGCAAGAGGGAGAACAATGAGCACTTGAATATAGCAAAATATCACCACTAGACCCATGAAGATGCCGAACTGCTTCACGGCAGGGATCTGCATGCAAAGAGGAGAGAGTATAAAAACATAATAGCAAACACGAATATACAAATACAACAGTAGATTTGGTTAGGAAGAAGAAATAGTATTAGCACAGCTAAGTTCGTGCTGACAACCTATGCGGGTAATAAAATGGCCACACAAAATTGCGCACAGTACCCAGCTACAACCGCATGAGACTAAAAAATACCTCCCATGCGGGGAATCGAACCCCGGCCACGACGGTGAGAGCGTCGGATCCTAACCACTAGACCACATGGGACTTCACATTTGAGAGCATTTCTCAATAGTACTACAATTTCAATCAATACTCAAAAGTTAAGTTGACAGTTAGTTAATGACTGTTAATTTTGAATGTAAGCATTTAAATCCCGTAATAGTAACGGGACAAAAAAGACTTCGCATAAGACATTACAGAGTTTGACAGTATAGGGTCAGCCCTAAAAGGTGCATGTACATGTAATTGTATACGTCAGCAGCAAAAAAACATGACTACTTAATATAGTCCCTCCCACACGTCCATGAATTCTCGATACATTAATAAACCAGTACAAACCACTTACCGCTGATATTGCGTTGGCAAAGAAAGCCACTGAGGTTGTTAGTGATGTGACAAAGGTGGCCTTGCCAGCAGTAAGTATAGTGTAGCCCAGGCGCTGATGGAGGAGAGGAAGAGATTTCAGTTTGCCAGATTGTTTGAAGGTGTTGATGAAGACAAAGACATCGTCCACTCCTATACCAATCACCACAAACACGGAGACAACGTTCAGCACATTCAGAGTCTTGATACCTGCATGAAGAGTATAAATGTACATGCGCTACGTGTAGCCGGGTAGGAAATAAACTGGAGTTTGGCATTCCTCAGTTCTCTCTGATCTTCTACCAATGTTTAGAAATAACTATTCAGGGGTACACTGTATAAACTAGCAATTTTGGCTAGGTATAGCCAGATGTTTGCATATATATACATACTAGAGATGTAGTGCCAATTAAATGTTTGATGCTGCTACAGTAGTATTCTATTCAATATACATACATGTAAGTGTACACATGGGCAAAGGTGTGCCAGCAATCAGAATTATAAACTACCTGTCCTTGTACAACGGAATGCAAGAGATATTCTTACCAAGGATTATTCTGTAAACAAAGTAAGCCCATGGGAAGCAGCTGAACACACTGTAGATCCCCAGCACAGTCAGCCACACAGAGAACCCACTCAGCACAAACACCACTATCACTATCAAGACAAAAGAGGCG